>NC_083100.1:41207700-41525826 GCF_949774975.1 Lagenorhynchus albirostris
TAGTGTACTCAATAATCTGGTTAGTCAGGTGAAAGTACTTAAGTTTTAACCAAAGAACACACATTTAAATTACCTACATTCCTCCCTTGCTCTGCATGTATAGACTCAGACTTCAGTCTAACTAGTTAATTAATTAATAGATTAGTTAAATAGTTTATAGTGAATTGAATTTTGAAATATATCAAATATGCTGTTGAATAAACTGCCCACATCTTTGATGGAAATACTGTTACTAATTTCTCAGAAAAAAATTATTTCTTTTCCACAATCATTCCTCCATTCTTCTCCAGATGAAAACATAAATAACTTGAGCAAAGTTTGAAATTTCAAAAATTGTCTTGCCATCAAAGGTTAATTTTTTATGATTCCTAATCTTTACTTAATGTTTACTTGTTCCTTATGACAGTGTCAAACAGAAACATTATTTTTATGAGAAAAAGAAATTCTCAGTAGTGCTTTACAAATGGATTCTGCAAACTATAATTCATAAGAGGTGACATCTCCTGTAATTGCATCTGAGTATTCTCTTATGTGTGTTCTGCCAGGAATATATTAAATCACAGTTGCTGCCCCTAGCTAGTCTTTAGTGTTTTCATTTCTGGCCCAGATCCCAACTTAGAAAAACAATAAATTCTTCTTTATACATGAAACTGTCTTTATTGTCTTTCTCGTTGCTGTGTTCATTGGTCTTTTAATGGTTGAGTGGATCCCCTTGGTGTCATTGTTATTATTACATCTCTCAAACAGGTGTAAGACAAAATTAAATACTCTTCCACAGTATGAGGTCAAAGATATGACTCCTTTACTTTGATTCTAAAACCAGACTAGGATATTAATTCTTTTTTGGCAAGGAAGCCTTGATCTACAAAATCTTATTTGAGCCACATTCTGCAAAAAGTCAAGTTTTCAGTGGATTAAAAAACCAAACCAAACCAAACCAAACCAAAATACCAAAAACAGCCTCATGGTGAAATACCAAAGAAAAACTGATTTTTTTTTCTTTTGTACTAGTGAACATTTTAATGTTCTTCCAATCTAGGAGCCAGATTCTTAGATGTCAAGTTTCACCATAAAATAATTTAGTTTTCAATTATGCACAGGAAGCTTATATAATAAATATACTGAAAAGGAAATAAAGATCCCAAAGTTCTATTAAAAATTCTAAATCTAGACTTTGATATATTAACTCACTGATCTATGTATCTGCAGATAAACTTTACATAGGGCAAATCAAGTTCATTAATACTGAAAAGTTCACATATATGTTTATTATTTTCATATATATTCATGTGAAATCAGAATTTAAGAATGACTTCAAAAGCATGGGTTGTATTTTCTTACTGTTTGCAATGACAATCAATTTCAAAGATTGTCTTTATTTCAACTTTGAATTGAGTACTAATATTTTGCCTATAATTCTGTAAATTTTCTTTCCCTACAATAAAAGTCTTTTATCTCTTTCTCAATTTTTTTCTACATAGGAAACTGCATATCTGGCAACCTATAGTTGGTCACGACTTAAGTAAATTATAAAAAATTACTTTACTATACAGCCCTGAAATTTCATGTTTAAAAATGGAAAAAAAACTTTTAAATAGAATCCAATGTAAATTTCTATTTCAGTATCTTTTCTTCTTCTGTTTTGAGTATATATGCAAATTCTTGACAGTGTCTCAAAGAATTGTAAATCTTCTTATTCATGTAGGCTCGTGGCATGAAGATACGGTCATTTTTGTCAGCTATAGAAGACAAACAAATATCTTCAATTAAGGCTCTGATAATTTGAGTAGCTATGTGACTGGCCAAAGGTGGGTACAACCAGGAGAAGAATAGCATGTAAGGTTCTACAACAGTTTCTGTAGTTTTCACTTTTTTTTTTTTTGAGGTACACGGGCCTCTCACTGTTGTGGCCTCTCCCATTGCAGAGCACAGGCTCCGGACACGCAGGCACAGCAGCCATGGCTCATGGACCTAGCCGCACTGTGGCATGTGGGATCTTCCTGGACCGGGGCACGAACCCGTGTCCCCTGCATCGGCAGGCAGACTCTAAACCACTGCGCAACCAGGGAAGCCCTCACTTTTTAAAAATTTGTCAGTTAAAAGTGAACAGTGAGAATTAAATACTTATATTTACATATACACAAGGTAAGCTGTGAAAGCATATATTTTTTTTGATAACAGATCAATTTTAATTCTAGCACCTGAAGCTATACAAGGGTACACTTTATAAACTCCATGGGACTCCTGTACAAATTCAATAAAGTGACAAGTGTGCGACACCATTTAGTATCTCAAAATCAGGAACATACTTTTGAATTGTTTAAACACAAACTACAGGATTAAAAACAAAATCAGAAGTCATCCACAGTTAAACTAGTTGTCAGTTAAAAGTTTTACCACTTAACTACTTGATATAACAGGCAATATCTAGTAGGAGATATTGGAAGTGATTTCAGATTCTCATTCTGTTGTACTCTATTGGGAAGGTTTCTCCAATAGAGTAGTGGGTATTTCATATCCTTATGAAAGTGGGTAGAGAGGGAATATATCTCAACATAATAAAGCTATTTATGGCAAACCCACAGCGAATACAATACTCAACAGTAAAGAGCTGAAAACTTTTCCACTAAAATCTGGAACAAGACAAAGATGCCCACTCTCACCACTTCTCTTCAGCATAGTTTTGGAAGTCTTAGCCACAGCAATCAGACAAGGAAAAGAAATAAAGTGTATTCTAATTGGTAGGGAAGAGGTAAAATTGTCATTATACACAGATAACATAATTCTATATATAGAAAACCCTAAAGACTTCACACAAAACTATTAGAACTGATAAACGAATTCAGCAAGGTAGAAGGATACAAGATTAACATACAGAAATCGGTTGCATTTCTTGACACTAACAATGAAATATTAGAATGGGAATGTAAACAACCAATCCCTTTTAAAATCTCATTAAAAATACTTAGGAATAAACCTCACCAAGTAGGTGAAAGACTTATATGCTGAGAAACAAAACATTAATAAAGGGAATTGCAGATGATTCAAAGAAATGGAAAACATTAATAAAGGGAACATTAATAAAGGGAATTGCAGATGATTCAAAGAAATGGAAAGATATCTCATGTTCTTGGATTGGAAAAATTAATATTGTTAAAATGGCTATACTACCCAAAGCAACCTACAGATTTAATGCAATACCTATCAAAATACCCATGACATTTTCCACAGAACTAAAACAAATCATCCTAAATTTTATATGGAACCATAGAAGACCCAGAATATCCAAAGCAATCTGAGGGGAAAAAAAAGCAGGAGGCATAATCCTCCCAGACTTAGGACAATACTATAAAGCTACATCTATCAAAACAGCATGGTACTGGCACAAAAACAGACACATGGATCAATGGAATGGAATAGAGAGTCCAAAAATAAACCCACACACCCGTGGACAATTAATCTTCAACAAAGGAGGCAAGAATATATAATGGGGCAAAGACAGTCTCTTCAGCAAGTGGTGTTGGGAAAGTTGGACAGCCACATGTAAATCAATGAAGCTAGAACACACCCTCAAACCATACGCAAAAATAAACTCAAAATGGCTTAAAAACTTAAATAAAGACAAGATACCATAAAATTCCTAGAAGAGAACATAGGCAAAACATTCTCTGACATAAATCATACCAATGTTTTCTTAGGTCAGTCTCCCAAGGTGATAGAAATAAAAGCAAAAAATAAACAAATGGGACTTAATCAAACATAAGCTTTTGCACAGCAAAGGAAACCATAAACAACATGCAAAGACAACCTATGGACTGGGAGAAAATATTTGCAAATGATGTGACCAAAAAGGGATTAATTTCCAAAATATACAAACAGCTCATACAGGTCAATATCAAAAAAACAAATAACCCAATCAAAAAATGAGCAGAAGACCTAAACAGACATTTTTCCAAAGAAGACATATTGATGGCCCATAGGCACATTAAAAGATGCTCATCATTGCTAATTATTAGAGAAGTGCAAATCAAAACAACCAACTAGGTACCCCTCACACTAGTCAGAATGTCCATTATTAAAAAGTCTACAAATAATAAATACTGGAGAGGGTGTGGAGAAAAGGTAACCCTCTTACGCTGTTGGTGGGAATGTAAATAGGTTCAGCCAATATGGAAAAGAGGATAGAGCAGCGTTCCCCAACATTTTTGGCACCAGGGACCCGTTTCATGGAAGACAATTTTTCCACGGATGCGGGGGGGTATGGTTCAGGTGGTAATGTGAATGATGGGGAATAATGGGGAGCGATAGATGAAGTTTCCGTCACTCGCTCGTGGCTTACCTCCTGCTGTGCGGCTCAGTTCCTAATAGGCCATGGACAGATACCGGTCCGTGGCCCAGGGGTTGGGGACCCCTGGTATAGAGGCTCCTTAAAAAACTAAAACTAGAACTACCATATGATCCAGCAATCCCATTCCTGGGCATATACCCAGACAAAACTGTAGTTTGAAAATATACATGCACCCTTATGTTCATAGCAGCACTATTGACAATAGCCAAGACATGAAAACAACCTAAGTGTCCATCGACAGAAAAATGGATAAAGAAGATATAATATATATACATATATATGTATAAATGTGTGTGTGTGTGTATATATATATATATATACACACACACACAATGAATATTACTCAGCCATTAAAAATAATGAAAAATTTTAGCAACATGGATGCAACTAGACATTATCATACTAAATGAAATAAGTCAGAAAGAGAAAGACAAATACCATATGATATCACTTATATGTGGAATCTAAAATATGACACAAATGAATATATATAAGAAACAAAAACAGACTCACAGATATAGAGAACAGATGTGTGGTTGCCAAGGGGGGCAGGGTGTGGAGGAGGGAAGGACTGGGACTGTGGGATTAGCAGATGTAAACTATTATATATAGGATTGATAAACAATGTCCTACTGTATAGCACAGGGAACTATATTCAATACCTGTGATAAACCATAATGGAAAAGAATATGATTATAAAGAGACAAAAGTAACAACAAAAAATCTAATTGGAAATATTGCCTTTTCTTCAATGTTACACAATCTCTGCAGGGTTTATATAATTAAAAGTTTACATTATTAAATATAGTGCCCAGACAGTTCTGGTCTGCAATGTAAGCTGAATTGGTTGGCATTTCTGAGACCATTAATTTGGGCAGAACTAAGCCATTTTAAGTTACACTTAAGCATTGTGTGTGTGTGCATGTGTGCGTTTGTGCATGTGAATTTAATTTTCAGCCTTCTAAAAGTGTTTTTCTAATTACAATGCTCCTTGAATCCTCAGTTGCAGACTCTAGACATGTTTTATTTTTTTCCCCCAGTTAAAATTTCAGACTTCAAATATGAGACTACTTTATCAATCACAAAATGGAGAAGAGTTTAAAACCAAGATAATTCACTATGTTTAAAATATATTAAAATTATTTGCAATGAAATATGTAATGCTCAACTGATCTCACTATAAAGTAATAGTTTTAATGTGTATTTTAGTAGGTCAGGAAATCTAAGCATAAAAAGGAAAAAAAAAACTATACCTATCCCATTTATTTAGCATCCCATAGCTCTTCCATGACAGTGTCGTCAAACTAATTTTATTGACTGCCTACTATTTGCCAGTTCTTATGCTAAGTACTGAAAAGAAAAAGACTAATAATAAAAACAACTATATTAAAAGGGCTTTCAGTCTGGTAGATAAAATGGGAAGAGCCTGCCATGTGCCAGGAAATATAAGTCTTTTAATATGTATTATCTTGGTTGGCAGTATAACATAGTGTTTAAACATCTGAACTGAAGCTAAACTGCCTACTTACTAATGAATGGTCAAAGCCTATCTATAAAATTGGATAATAACCTTGTCACTGAGATCTGGGAAGTCAAACACTGAGTTGATAGCATCAAAATGGAGGAAGCCTCAACCCTGAGTCACAGAGAAGAATCTCAGCAGACCCACATCTAACTTTATCTGAGTGAGAAATAATCTTCTGTGGTGCTAAATCACTGCAATTTGGGGGTCTGTATGGTATATCTGTAACCATAGTGCAGCCTACCCAGACCAATATCTTGTAGTATTGTGCTGCCATAATAAAATCCTAGACAGTGAAAAGTTGGGCTGCGACTTGCAACTAACTGAACTATCCTATTCAATTTGTCCATTTTTTTTCTTTTGTTTTTTGCAGCACATGGGCTCTCTTGTTGAGACCTGCGGGCTTAGTTCCCCACCAGAGATCAAACCCGTGTCCGCTGCACTGGGAAGCGGATTCTTTACCACTGGACCACCAGACAAGTCCCTCAATTTGTCCATTTTTAAAACAAGGTTGAGTCCTTTACTTTTGATTCAAAATATCCCTAATTCAAACACATATTTAATAAAAACCAGAGAGTGGCATGGACATATATACACTACCAAATGTAAAACAGCTAGTGGGAAGCAGCCACATAGCACAGCTCGGTGCTTTGTGACCACCTAGAGGTGTGGGATAGGGAGGGTGGGAGGGAGACGCAAGAGGGACGAGATATGGGGATATATGTTTATGTATAGCTGATTCACTTTGTTATAAAGCAGAAACTAACACACCATTGTAAAGCAATTATACTCCAATAAATATGTTAAAAAAAACTATAAAAATGCAAAGATTTGGGTATCTTTTTTTTTTTTTTTTTTTTTTTTTGGCCACGCGGCATATGGGATCTTACTTCCCTGACCAGGGATCAAACCCGTGCTCCTTTCATTGGAAGTGCAGAGTCTTAACCACTGGACTGCCAGGGAAGTCCTGTAGGATTTGGGTATCTTAAAAATAAACAAGACAGTTAACTTGCTTCAAGGAACACTCAAGATAATAAAAAAAGGTAAATATGCAGGAAAATAATTGATATTTAGAATAATATATCCCTATTAAGTAATATACTAAGTACTAAGGGAGCCTAGAGAATGTGCAATAAATTGAGCTTGAAGGTGTCAAGGAGGGCTTTGCAGAATGGAAAGTATTTAAGTAATGTTTTAAAGGAAAACACGAATTTGGCAGATGGAAATGACAATTAGCTGGTCCAAAGAGAGCGAACAGTAATGTGCAAAAGTAAGAAAAATGGCAAAGGTAAGATCACAAGGAGCCTATCATGCAGGAATGGGAAATGGCACAGTGATGAGTCTGTACAGTTTTGCAAGAGCCACATGATAAAGGTTTTTGTTAAAAGACAAAGATAATTTTTTAAATTCTTATAAGTAACATGGAGTGAAGTTACATTTTGGGATCAATTGAATGTGAGGAGAGGAAAGGAAAAGAAGAATAAAATTTCTGAATTGGAGAGATGTATGTAAAATGTAAATAGATACACTACTGGGTAATTGCATATATATCAGAAGATTAAATTTGGGGAATATCCCACTGTATGTGTTTTGGTAGCTGTTTTGAGGGGCCTATGGGAATTACGGCCATTTGGTAGGAGATTTGGATAATCTCATTACATTGCTGGCTTGAAGTTCATGATTTTGTCAAATACACATGAAATCTGGAAGAAAAATGTATCTCCAGAGGCCCAGAAAGTGCTCTTGTACAGATCTCACAACTCCTCCTTTGTTCAATTTTCTTAGCTTGGAATGAACAGTATAATCAATTCTTTAAAAAAAGATTTTATAGTATATTCAGATGTATACATATACAAATATATGTGTATATAATATATGTATATATATAAAACTAAAATGATATATTAAATGTAATTGCTATTCTATGATGTCTTTATTTCCTAATTTGATATTGCCAGATCTTCTAATTTATTTGTGGTTCATTATAACACTGATTATATAAATTAGCGTGTGTTTGCCCTTAGTTTTGCAAACTGTTATAGAGCAGGTGTCATGTCTTTAAAAGTGTTGCTGAGTAACACCAGGCATGAAAGCACTCACCTGAGGGAGCTTAATATGTAACCATCTAGAGGCTCACCATTTGTAAATTACTCCCTTGGTGTAAATTAACCACTTTGGCAATGTGTCAAAGTGTGAATAAGTATTGTTCTGATCCTTAATTTTTAATGTCATTAAGGTATTATAGAGTAATAACTTCAGTAAGCTTGATCATGATCATGATCACGACCAAATAATGAATACACATTTCTTTTGAAGTACATACTAGGTAACTTGAGAAGTTCATTAACACATTTGGAAATTGAGAGTTAATTAATAATGATAAAGATTAAATGTTTTGTGCAAGTAGCATATCTGCTTTTATTTCTTGGTTAACTTTTAATATATTATATAAATACTGCATTATTTTTCTGAGAAAAATTTAAGGGATATTCATTCTAAGATTCCTCTTTTTAACAAGTCCACATCAGATCATCCAATTTCAAAATCTAATATATAACTTCATTTTGCAGAACATGTTGTAAGTAGTCTATAGAACATTTTTTGCACTATAAATATAAAACATCTATTTTAATGTATTTTATCATAACTAAATGTAGCTATTAGTACTACATAGGCCCATGCAAAGTGTGACTTTCCCTCAATAAAAATGTGATTTTCACAAAGAATTATAGTTTTATTTCTTTTATACTTGCCACGGTTCACAGAATATTATTTATCAAGCATCTATAAGTCAAATAATGACATATAAGAATTAACAACATTGAATATGCAAGTGTATATAAAATTTTGTAACCATGCTCAATTGGCTCACATAATCATGGAAAATAAATGAAAATGATATTAACTTTATTAGAAAATCATTATAAAGACTTAAAATAATTAAAGTTTAGTTTATTATTTGAAACCATTCTTATACTTACCACCACCACCAAATGTGAAAAAGGTGAGCAGTCTTCATAGTTTGTTTTAAATCTTAGTTTATGTATGTAATTGTTTTTATACATATGAGATTCATCACAATTGAATGAGTCAAAGTTTCATCATCATGTAAAACCAAATGTATTTGAGAGTCCTGGAATGTAATATTTTCAGGATCCATATGACATCCTGCTCCAGTGCCATAAAGAGCTGTAATAAAGCTAGACTTCATATCATTCCCTTACCCATAGTTACAGTAATTACTAGGAATTTTACAGCTAAAACACTTCAACTGGCTGATGTCCCTTAAGGATCATAAATTAACAGATTATGCCCCTGTACTTCCATGTTGACCCTGATGTCCTCCTTACAGGCTTATAGCAATCAGACAGCTGTATTACTTTGTTTTGTTTTGTTTTAAACAAACCAATAACTAATCTTGAAATTCAAGTAAAATATAAACATTAATTAACACTTTTCAAATTGTAGAAAGATCAACATGAATAAACGTACAATTTTACAAAAGAAAAAGTCATGGTTTAGACATTCTCCAAGACTAGCTTGAAAATAGGGATGTGAACATATGTACTATTTAATGATTTGTGATTATTAACATGTATCTTTGTTGTATTTGCCATGACTTATATCCTTAAAACTTAGAAGTTAAATTCAGATACCGTGAAATGCAATACACTGATACTAATATTACAAGAGACTAAATATATCAATTTGAAGGGAAGCAATTTTTTATTGATTAGCGGGAAAAACAAGTCAATACCTGTTTCACTCTTATGACTTCCCAAAACAAAAATATTTACAATAACAACAAATGAACAGCATTGAAGCACAGTTGATCCTCATTATTCATGGTTTTACTATTTACAGATTATCTAAAATAAACTCAAGCTATGATTTTCTCTTTGATTAATTCAGTTCCAAATTTTGTGGAGAGGTATTTTCCTAAGTTACAAAAACATTATTTATAACCTATGCTTTCAATTAATGACATCCAAGGTCAGAAAGAATAATTGGGGAAAGGTCCATTACGTCATGTGTTTACAAAAATGGAAGGTATGGTCTGTAATTATATACAAAGAGTAAGCTCTACATAAGGATGAGAGATGAAATCACCAGTTGGAAGCTTGAGTAACAACAAAATGTCCATAAAATGTTGTCTAAGTGCAAGAAATATCTCATTTATATTGGTCAATAGCATGTAGAGGCCAGCCTTGGTAAAAGAGACATGAATGGGGTGTAAGCATTGCCTTTTCAAACACAGCTTGTACCTTCCTTTATTGAAGGTTTAAGAAGCCAAATTAAAAGCAAGAACTGGTTAGACAGCTGAATACATCTCTATAATATAAACGTTGCATTCAAGTACATGGTTACTTTAGTTGGGCTCATGTCTTTTTCAAGAAACACAACTCTAGTGATATAAAGATTCTTAAAATAGATGTTCCCTTAAACCCTGTAAGACTCAAAACATAACCCTATTCACATTAGACATGTAATGTTTTCTATATGTATGTAAATAGCCATGTGTAGAAAATTTTTTATAAAACAGAGTAAATTTCTTCATTTTAAAAAAGTTCTGTATCATTAATATCACTATAAAATGTATGCTTCTGCCTTTGTTAGAGCACACACTGTATTTTATTTGATTTGACAATTTCAGACAGATGTTAGGATCTAAGTTTGCTGTTTTCAGTGGGGAAAAAGGAACTCAAAGAGTTAGTTAGGAACCATCTCAGAAGACTTAAAGGCAACCCTTCTTTACAGTATTTATGGATTTCTTTAATGTGATCCGGATACAGGATTAATGCTCATATTTTTTGTTTACAATTAACTCTTTTAATTCTTGGTAATATTCGAAAATATACTTCAGAGATACGTTTCTCTACTCCACTGGGACATTACTTTTAATTTGTCGTCTAGTCCATATGTTCTAGATTCAATATATTTTCAGTAAAGTATACAACTATATTGCAAAAATTGTGTTTAAAATTCTAATTTGAAAAACATTTGGATTTATGGTACTCATGTCTGAAACCAGAGGAGATAATACAAATAGATGGTAACATTTTTTACCATTTTAAAAATGGTAACATTTTTAATTGATGGTATAGATAGATAGATAGATAGACAGATAGATAATGATTTTGTAACTCTGGAAATACTGTATCTATAATTTTCTATATAGGAATGTATATGTACATCAGTTCTGATACAAATCTTTTAGATACTACCATGGAAGTCAAACCAAATTATCTCCCAAAATGGAACAATAAATGAACATTTAACACAGAACACATTTTTAAAAAGTGGTTGAAATGTGTTTCAACATTCATTTTATTTTAAGAAAAATGTTTTGTTAAATGTCTAACTTTAGGTGTATCACACTCAATTGAAAATGAATAGCAATATCTTCATTCTAATTTAACTTATATTATTTACCATAACCATCTATTTCAAGAAGATAATTAAAAAATGGTATATGGGAATATATCCCATAGGATTCCAAATTATCCATAAATAACTCAAATTGATTATAAATATAAATTAAGTGTATCATCAATAGAACTTACCTTATAAAATTATTTTAAACGAATAGAATAACTTAAATATCATAAGAATCCAGGTATTCATCTTTTTTCCTAAGCAATTTTGCAAATCCCTTTAATAAATAAAATGATGACATTTGGTATAATTAGGTTCAAAACCTCTCATAAAATACCATCCATTTAATAGTTTGTATTTAACAGACTACCACAGCTTTAGAAAAAATTCCATAATGAACAGTTAAAGCAAATGTCATCCTACTCAACCACTTTTATTTATTTAGTGGAGAAAACATGAATAGGAATTCAGATACATTAGGACAGTATAATAATTCCATCACATTAATAATGCAGATGGCACAAGAAGGTTAATTACATCTAAAGTGAACAGGTTTTATTTGTAATGTTCTTTCTTTAGATACTGCTCACTCTACCTCCATAACCAAATGCAATTACTTTCTTCCCCTTTTCTTCTAACAAAAATTTGCACATGTGGGCATATAGTCCTTTATAAAGTTGATTAAATCATTCATTCCAAACTTATCGCCACCTTCAAGAAACTAGTTTGGCATCTAAAGTTATACTTCTGTTAGAACATTTTAGAACTGTTTTACCCTAAGAATCGCTATATGAAAATACAGAAGAATTAATCCAATCCCAAACGTATTATGTGTGGCATACATTATATACAATATTATCTTCTTCATTTATTGAATGATTATCTTGTTTATTCATTCAGCCAACACATAGTGCGCTATATACTAAATATACAATCATAGGTACAGATGAATATAGTCCATGCCTCATGGTGCTTGTGGTCCATTTGGAAAGATTGATAATAGTAAAATAATCACACAAAAACAAAAAAGACAGTTTTCTTTAGGACAGCCATCCACAAATAATGGGTTTGCTGTATTTGTATTTAGTCATATTAAATAAAATTAATTAAATACATAGTCATATTATTCATGTTAAACATAAAAATCCATGATAATTGTCACCTTCAGGCAGGACAGGATTTTTATTATAAATCATGGGCCCTGGAGACAGACTGCCTAGGTTAGATGCTGGTTCACATATTAGCTGTGTGACCTTGGATAATTTACTAAGCTCCTCTGTATCTCAATTTCTTCATCTTTAAAATGGGGATAATTATGATACCTCACAGGGTTGTTGTGAAGATGAAGTGAACTAACATTTGTAGAGCATTTGAACAGTACTGGGCACATTATAGTACAATATCAGTATTTACCTATTAAATAAAAATGAATAAATAAGTAAATTGACAATGAAAATTAGTGTACAACTTCCTGTGCATATATTACTTAAAGAATTCAACTTTTGGTTATTTTCAAAACATTTTCCAATGAAAGAATCACTTCAGATACATGTGAATCAGTACACACCTATTTGTAGTCAAACACTGGTATATATGGTAAGAAACGATTTAAAAAGATGCACTACATAGAGATAGGCCAGGTGCATCCTTTTTTTAATGAATTTCAAATTACAAAAAGATATTTTTGGGGAAAAAATGAGTTAAAAACCTTAAGTATTTATTGTATGTGCGTGTGTTTGTGTGTGTATCTCTGTGTATGTGCCATTTATAGCTAATTTTGGTAAGTTTTTATTAGCTTTCTTTAGTAGGTAATTATGGGAATTATTAGTTATGAAAATATGCATCACTTTCTTGAACTAATGTACTTCTTTAGCCTTCTGTATCATTTCAATGATTAAAGGATTTAGAAGTTTCTTGGCTTTCCTGTACAGTGTGATCCTTAAAAAATGTATTGCCATTATATTTTCTTATATTTATGACAGCAGCAACAAATTAGCTAATGCATAATTACCTTAAAAATATTTGTAAATCAATGCCCAGTCTCTGTTCTATCGTTGGCCAATAGGTCAGTGGCGTCCCAAATTACATTTATTTATTTCCTCAAGATTATCCTTATACACTGGACATTTATTGCACAGAATCTGCCCATTCATAGAGGCTCTTATGTTTCCATTATGGTTGATTCATATCAAAATGATATTTTTGCTCTGAAAAAATATAGGTTGTTTGCATATGAATGTACTCCTCTGAACACTCCTTCTTTAAAAACTTGTGTAAGAATACAACAATAATATGTTGTTTGGAAAATCCCTTGTCAACATGTGCACATCTAGTAAAATGTCTGGAAAATAAAAGTCTTTGTTTAAGATTTTTAAGCTAGTTCTATATCTTAGAAAAATAAATTACTTCAGGCTTAAATTAATCTGGGTTCCTTGAAGAGAAAATGTTATCTTTCAGATACTTTATGTTTTTTATGTCTTAATTTCTTAAAGTTCAAAAATGGGAAACTGTGCTCTATTAAAAATTATTTTATTTAGCACTTTTGTTTTTAGCTCCCCTTGCCTATTAGATGCTGGAAAGTGATTACATGGAAAGGCCATGATTTTTCAAAACTGACAAGTTGTATAAACTAGAAAAATAATGTAAATATTAAAGAAGCAGATCTCAATTCTATGGAATTTCATTTTATATATTATTAATGAATTCAATAACTGTCAATAACATTGAAAACTAATATTTTTAATTAATTTATATAAAAAAGAAGAATTCTCATGTTACAAATATTTTCACATCTTTTATATGGGATTATTAAGTGTTTTTCTGTAAATAAGAATATATGAATATTTGTGATACCCATAGTTCAAGTAATTTCAGTCTGTTTGTACAGACATTCTAAAGAGACTTTATTATATTTGGAAAAAATCATTATGCTGGCCCACGAATATGTCATTTAATTTTAAAATACCCTCTTTTCTTGCTAAGAATGTGTCCTACAGACATAAGAAGCATTCAAATGGATATTTTTGAATTCACAGTAGTAAAACTAAAGCTTCCATGATTTAAATGTGTGCAGATCTTAGAATGATAGATAGCTAACACATCTGCACACAATAAGTATGAGATCATAGAGAAATGTGCAGACCATTTTAAAATCTGGCTTTCCCAACACTTTTCTCTTGCTTCTTAGAAATATCAAGTTGGAAATACAACAGATAAAGGCCAGGTATTTCCGATCAAGATATTACCTTTGCTAAATGTATTTGATTCTCCTATATTAATTTACATAACGTCCAGTCCATTTTTTTGCAAAGTGATGGTACTATTATAATAATATTTCACAAAACACATAATAAAATATTCATTTAGAGAGAGAGAGATTAATTGATTTATTTTTCCTGAAGGGCTGCTATATTTTCTTTTCTCAGATAGCTATCCATTATTTATTTTTATAATTTATTTCCCAAGAAACTGGGAATTATTGTCATGTTTTAAATTCACTAATTACATATGCTATTAATTAAGATGTTTGAATATTTTTTAAAATAAAATTATTTTCCTGTTTGGATGGGGAGGGATCTTCCATTGCTTCTGGATGGAGATGATCTTCACTGACACGACAGAAGGATCTGGAGTGGAGGATTAAGGGCATGGAAATGTGGAGGTGATTGGAAGGCCCTCCTTACAATTTTTGAGAATGGAAGTCTAGGCTCTCCTGTTGGCATTTACTGGCATGGGTGGAGGCCATTTGTGTGTGTGTGTGTGGTGTTTTTTCTGGGGTAGAGTAGAAATGTCTAAAAGTCTTCTGCATTGCTAGACCACTTCTTTTCTTGTACTTTGGCTAGAGAGAGCAGAGTTTTGTCATGGTATTTTTTTCTATACCTGTTGGTGTTTCAGGTTGCTTTTTTAACTCCAAGTTTGGCAAATATGAAGCAAAAGAAAACTGAGGGCATTAACCTCCTTGTCATCCCCACATGCCACCTTTCATAGTTTTCTTAGGTTTGTTTTATATACAATTTCCAGGGTTTTCATTTATACTTAGTGGAAGGAATAGGGAAAAATATATTTATTTTATCTTCTCAGAGTCCTAGTGGTAAGTCATATAACTTCCACTACTATCTAGGGAAAAAAGGTCACTCCCCTCTGTGAAGTGAAAACCATGTGGGGAGCAGTAATAAGTCACTTTTACCCTTCACAACCAAATACATTTTACTGAAGGCCTACTGGGCAGTTTCAGTTCTCAAACTCTCACCCCAACACAGCAGTAACAAGTAGCCCACCTCCCAACCTTAGGTGTCAACTAAGGCCAAGTGGGAAATCTAGATTTTTAATCCCATCTGGCAGTAAGAAGGTGATGACTGCACATCCCCTGCTGCAGTCATGTGAGAGAAAGCCAGCAAAAACAGAAGATTTAAGTAAAATCCAGAGTCTTATAATATTCAAAATATCAAGGTTTCACTCAAGTTACTTATCATACCAATACCCAGGTAGAACTCAAACTGAATGAAAAAGATAATCATCAGACACCAACACTGAGATAAAGGATATTTAGAATATTGGCAAAGTTTTGAAACCATCCATTATGGAAATTCTTCAGTGATGGAAGTTCTTCAATGAGAAATAATAAACATGCTTAAAAAAATGAAAAAAAAAAGAAATAGAAGAAATAAAAAAGAACCAACTGTAAATTTTAAACGTGAAGAATATAATTACTGCGGAAAAATAAATGGATAGGCTCCAGAGCAGAATCGAGGAAACAGAAGAAAGAACCAGTGAATTGGAAGATAGACAATGACATTTGTTTCACTGGAGACTTGGAAGAATAGAAAAAAGTAGGCATCTATATAGATAGATAGATAGATACATAATACATACATACCTAGTAATAATTAGAACTACTACAAAAATCTATACATAGAGATACACTCAACAATACTACAGGCAGATAAAAATGGAACTCTAAAAAATCTCAAATAACCCACAGAAAGGCAGAAAAGAAAAAGAAAAAACAGAAAATAAAAATAGCAGATTTAGCCCTAATTAAGTTAAATGTAAATAATCTGAATATAGCAATTAAAAGACAGATGGGCAGAGTGGATTAAAAATACGACCCAACTCTACATTATCTACAAGAAACTCACTTCAAATATAATGATATAGATCAGTAGTAAGTAAAGAGATGGAAAAAGCTATACCATGCAAACAAAGAGAGCAGGTGTGACATATTAATGTATGATAAAGTAGACTTCAGAGCAAAGAAAATTATCAGAAAAGGGGAGACTACATAATAATGAATCAATACTTCAAGAAGGCAATGCACAAAGCAACAGAACTGCAAACTATGTGAGGTAATTACTAACAGAAAAGAATTAGGCAAATCTACAATTAACTTGGAGACATCAATGCCCCTCTCTCAACACCTGGTAAAACAATTAGACATAAATTCAACAAATATATAGAAGAACTGAAAAACACATTCAATCAACATTTAAATAACCCTCCATCTTAAAACAGCAGAATATGCATTCTTTTCAAGTGCACAGAACATATACCAAGATAGACCACATCCTGAGCTAAAACAAATGTCAACTAATTTAAATAATTGAAATAATAAAAGTGTAGACTCAACTAGAACTCTATAATAGAAAGATAACAGGAAAATTTCCTAACACTTTTCAATAACACATTCTAAATAACAATGAGTCATTGAGGAAGTTTCAAGGCAAATCAGAAAGAACATTGAATTGAATAAAAATGAAAATATAACATGCAGAAATTTGTGGGACACAGTAAACAGTGCTGAGAGGGAAATTTATAGCACTAAAATAGAAAATGACTCAAGTGAATTATCAAAGTTTCTACCTGAAGAGTATAGAAAAAAAAAAAAGACACAAAAAAGCAGAAAAAAAAAATCAAAATAGCAGTATAAATCAATAAAATTAAAAACAGAAAACTAATGGAGAAAAATTAATGAAATAAGAGCTGTTTTCTTTTAATCAATAAAATTGACAAACCTCTGCAAGATTGAAAGAAAAAAGGAGACAAGACACAAACTACTGATACCATAGATCTTGCAGATATCAAAAGGATGTTAAAGAAGCCCTACAAACAACATAAATTTCACAACTTATTTTGAGGAACTGGTTGAAATGGACCAATTCCTCAAAAACACAACATACCCAAACCCACCCAACATAAAGTAGTTTGAATAACCCTACAACAATTAAGCAAATTTAATTTGTATTTTTAAATTCTCCAAATAAAAAGATAAAGGCAAATAGTTTGACTAGAGAATTTTTCCAAAGGTTTAAAAAAGAATTAATGCTAATTCTATAAAATCTCTTCTAGAATATAGGGATTTTTTTTGCATTTTAGGTCATAAAAGTAGTTTTACCCTGATATGAAAACTAGACCACAAAAATATTCAAAAAAGATAAATACAGAGTAATACTTCTCATAAACATAGAGGCAAAAAATTCTTAAAATATTAGAAAATAGAATTCAGCAATACATACAAAGATTTATAAAGCATAACCAGTGGAGTTTGTTCCAGGTATGTAAGTTCTAGTTCAATATTTGAAAACCAAACAATGTAACCTAACATATTAATGGGAAAAATAAAAATCACATGATGATGACAATCAATGTCAAAAAAGCATTTAACAAAATCCAACATCTATTGATGATAAAATCTCTCAGTAAAATAGGAATAGAGGAGAACTGCCTCAAGTTGATAAAGGCATCTACAAAAAACCTACAGCTCACCATAATACTTAGAGGTGAAAGACTGAAGGCCTTCTTCCCAAGATCATGAACAAGTCAAGTATGTCTGCTCTTGCCACTCTTGTTCAACACAGTGCTAGAAATTCTAGTGCGCAATCGGCAAAAATGAAAATAAAAACCATAGAGATCGTAAAGCAAGAAATAAAAATATCCCTACTTGCAGATGCTATAATTGTCCAGGTAGGAACAAGGAGTCTACAAAAAACCCAAAGTTCCTAGACCTAATAAGTGAGTTCAGGAAGGTCAGAGTAGACAAGATAAACATACAAAAATCAATTGTATTTCTATAATAGCAATGGACACAGACAGCAAAATTAGAAATACAATACTATTTATAATTGCTCAAAATAAATGAAACATTTAGGTTCCAATCTAATAAAACACGTCAGGGCTTGTATGCTAAAACTACAAAATGCTGATGAAATCAAATAATTTCTAAATAAATGAAGAAATAAACTGTCTCATGGATTAGAAGACTCAGCACTGTATAGATGTCAAGTCTCCCCAGATTGATATAGAGATTTTAACACAATTTCTATCTATATCCTAGCAAGAAGTTTTATGCATACAGACAAAATTATTCTAAAATTTGTGTGGAAAGATAAAGGAATTAGAATAGGTGAAACAACTTTGAAAAAGCCATTTCATGACTTGTATAGCTAGAGTAATCTGGACAGTGTGGTATTGGCAGAGGGATAGACATAAATCAATGGAACAGAAATAGAAAATACAAAGGAGACAAAAGATGCAGAATTATTTTTTGACACAGGTGCACAAGAAGTTAAATGGAGGAAAGATAGCCTTTTCAACAAATGGTGTTATAGCAATTTGACATACATATGACATCCATTTCATAGGCAAGATGTAAACCGTGACCTAATTCTCACACCTTATAGAAAAACCTAAAATGGATCACAGACTAACATGTAAATAAAACTATGAAATTTATAGAAAAAATAATGAGTCACCGGTATCTAGGATTAAGCAAAACTTTTTTAGACTTGACACCAAAAGCACAATACATAAAAGGAAAAATTAATAAATTGATTTCATCAACTTCAAAACTTTTGCTCTGTGAAAGATTTAAGAGGATATAAAGACAATCTATAGAGTGGGCAAAAATATTTGCAAACCAGATATCTGACAAAGGACTATTATTTAGAATATGTAAAAAACTCTCGTAACAGAAAAATATCCTATTAGAAAATGGCCAAATAATATGAAGAGACATTTCACTAAAAAGAATATGTAGATGGCAAATAAACACATGAACAGATGTTCCACATCATCAGCCATTAGAAACTGCAAATTAAAACCACAATGAAAGATCACTACACAACTATCAGAAAAGCTAAAAGAAAAAAGAGGGACAGCACTAAATGTTGGTGATGTGGAAAAACTGGATCACTCATACATCGTTGTGGGAATATAAAGTGTTATAGCTTCTCTAGGAAACATTTTGGAAGTTTGTTAAAAACAAAAGCACACAACTAGTATACAACTCAGCAACTGTACTCACTTATTTAAACCAGACATGAAAACGTATACACACATAAATGTATATACAAATGTTTCCATAATAGAACAAAACTAGAACCAGCCCTGATGTCGTTGGGTGAATGGTTAAACAAATTGTGGTACATCTGTATCGTAAAATTCTACTCAGCTGCAGATAGGAGTGGATTATTGGTAAATGCAGAAACCTGGATGAATCTTCAGAGAAAGATACTGAGTGGGAAAAAAAAAAGCCAATTTCCAAGGTTACATATTGTGATTTATTTACATAGCACTTTTAAATCAAAGGTGAGAAAAACCCACAGATTTTTAAATGGTTTCCACACTTTTTATTTATTTATTTATTGAAGCTTATTGAAATTTTAATAAAAGTTAATATTTGCTTGTAAAGCGATGTTAATAGTTTGCATATATGTGATTCTGCCTGAAAAGAATATTTTCTTAAATTATCAAAAATATTTTTTCTCCAACACATCATTTTTATGGATATTATTTTATGATGTTTTACAATTATTTTTCTACAAAACTGTAAGTCATGATTCAAAAGTGAACAATGCAGATGAAGTTCCTCTGTCTCACAACAAGTAACAGTCAATAAGAAATATATGAACCATGTTGAACTTAAAATGCAGGCCAAAGCTCTTGGCTAAAACATAAAAGAGAAATGGCTTGTCATTTCTCTTTACTATATTTAAACATATGCTCACTGGAGAGTGGAAAATTAAACACCTATAATTCACATAAGGTCTTTTTTTTAACATCTTTTTTGGAGTATAATTGCTTTACAATGTTGTGTTAGTTTCTGCTGCACAACGAAGTTAATCAGCTATATATATATATATATATATACACATATATATATACATATATCCCCATATCTATATATATAGATATATAGATATAGCTATATATATATATAGATATAGCTATATATCTAGATATCTAGAGATAGATATATATAGCTATATATATAGATATATATAGATATATAGCTATATATATACACACATATATATACATATATCCCCATATCCCCTCCCTCTTGCGCCTCCCTCCCACCCTGCCTATTCCACCCTTCTAGGTCATCCTAAAGCACAGAGCTGATCACCCTGTGCTATGTAGCTGCTTCCCACTAGCTATCTATTTTACATTTGGTAGTGTATATATGTCAATGCTACTCTCTCACTTCGTCCCAGCGTACCCTCCCCCCTCCCACAATGTCCTCAAGTCCATTCTCTATGTCTGTGTCTTTATTCCTGTCCTGCCCCTACGTTCTTCAGAATTATTTTTTTAGATCCCATGTATATGTGTTAGCACACAGTATTTGCTTTTCTCTTTCTGACTTACTTCACTCTGTATGACTGACTCTAGGTCCATCCACCTCACTACAAATAACTCAATTTCATTTCTTTCTATGGTTGAGTAATATTCTATTGTATATATGTACCACATCTTCTTTATCCATCCATCTGTCAATGGACACTTAGGTTGCTTCCATGTCCTGCCTATTGTAAATAGAGCGGCAATGAACATTGTGGTACGTGACCCTTTTTGAATTATGGTTTTCTCAGGGTATATGCCCAGGAGTAGGATTGCTGGGTCATATGGTAGTTCTATTTTTAGTTTTTTAAGAAACCTCCATACTCTTCTCCATAGTGGCTGTATCAATTTACATTCCCACCAATAGTGCAAGAGGGTTTCCTTTTCTCCACACCCTCTTCAGCATTTATTGTTTGTAGATTTTTTGATGATGGCCATTGTGACTGGTGTGAGGTGATACCTCATTGTAGTTTTGATTTGCATTCTCTAATGATTAGTGATGTTGAGCATGTTTTCATGTGTTTGTTGGCAATCTGTATATCTTCTTGGGAGAAATGTCTATTTAGGTCTTCTGCCCATTTTTGGATTGGATTGTTTGCTTTTTTGATATTGAGCTGCATGAGCTGCTTGTAAATGTTGGAGATTAATCCTTTGTCAGTTACTTCATTTGAAAATATTTTCTCCCTTTCTGAGGGTTGTCTTTTCATCTTGTTTATGGCTTCCTTTGCTGTGCAAAAGCTTTTAAGTTTCATTAGGTCCCATTTGTTTATTTTTGTTTTTATTTCCATTTCTCTAGGAGGTGGGTCAAAAAGGATCTTCCTGTGATGTATGTCATAGAGTGTTCTGCTTATGTTTTCCTCTAAGAGTTTTATAGTATCTGGCCTTACAGTTAGGTCTTTAATCCATTTTGAGTTTATTTTTGTGTATGGTGTTAGGGAGTGTTCTAATTTCATTCTGTTACATGTAGCTGTCCAGTTTTCCCAGCACCACTTATTGAAGAGGCTGTCTTTTCTCCACTGTATATTCTTGCCTCCTTTATCAAAAATAAGGTGACCATATGTGCATGGGTTTATCTTCTCATACTTTTGATTACAGCTTTGCATTTACTTTTTAAAAGTAAATGTCTATCTTTAATGAGTTAATTCCTAAAGAATAGAAAGATTTATCTCTTTCTGGTAGGTAGAATAATACTTTCCCAAAGATATCCACACCCTAGTTTCTGGAACCTGTGAATATGTTAACTTATGGCAAAAGGTACAGATGTAATTGAGATTATGGACCTTAAAATATCCTGGATTATCCAGATGACAGAACACATTAAAAATGGAAGAGGCAAGCAGAAGGCTTGGTCAGAGAAAAGAGAAGAAAGAAGGAGAAAGTGAAAGAATAAAAAGGACTCAAACTGCCCTTGCTGGCCTTTTGGAAGAATGAAGGGAAACAGGAGCCAAGGAATGAGGGTGGCCTCTAGAAGCTAAGAATAGCCTTCAGCTGGTAGCCAGCAAGGATGTAGCCATTTCTATCACAGGACCATAAAGAAGCAAATTCTGCAAATGAATCCTCCAGAAAGGAATGCAGCTGACCAACACTCTATTTTTCGCCTGTTGAGCCTGGTGTAGGAGTTCTGCCCTACAGAAATGTAAAATAATAAGTCTGTGTTGTTTTAAGTCATTGAGTTTGTGATAATTATTTATGAAGCAATGGAAAGCTAATACACTATCTTAATGCACTTTCAGTTTATATTGTTTTACTATTATAGTATTATATTATTATTCCTACCATTTCCCTCATCTTTTGTCTTGCAAAAAGATAACAGATAAACAGTAAAGCAGAGAAGGCAAAGAGAAAACTTCCTGTAGTATTTCGAAGAGCTTGCCACTTATGCCTGTGTTCCAGAGGCCCAGATCCTTCCTTGCCTGTCCTTTGATTCTCTAAGTTCCCATTGTGCCTTGTTATACATACGTATTTTACCTTAAATCATCAAATATGTGACTATTTTATGTTTGTGACCAAGAGTTCCAATTAATATGATAGGAAAATATTAATATCTTACAAAGATGTGTTACTATTTTTGTTACTTAATGAGAGGTATAGAGGCCATTATGTTTCTCTCTTTTTTTAATTCTGTTTTGGCTGTAAAGGACATCAGAGAGAAGTAGTTTACTTATGAATCAATTTTATGCTTTCCCTTCATTTTGTCAGCTTGTTCTCTGTTTTATTTCTGAATGTTCAGCCACCTCAAATACTTTACTGGAGTAGAAAGAACATAAATAAATATAATATGTCCGTTTCTATTTTATTGTTCTTCTAATTTATAAAATGATCCAAATGATAAATATGATCACTACTATTCCATTTTTATATTGTGTAATTAATGATGAAACATAATTATGAAATAAAAGATTAATGTTCATATTCTGTTTCTTAGAATCCTGGGTCTCTGAGGAAGTGCCTTAAGAGTTTCAGAACATAAATGCTTTTTGCCAAATAATAAATTAAATTACCTAATAAAGCACTTCATAATTCTCTTATAAATTGGTTTTCCCTGTATATAAAAAAAAATTACCTTACTAAAAATATTTGACATTCAGTAATAAAACAAGAAAACTTCATACTATTGTATTGTGGGCAACAATCTATCACTGGTGATGTCCTAAGATTAGGAAAGAGACATTATTCAAGATCAAGAAGAATTTTCAACATTATTGTTTATCCATTAAATCCAAATTTTTGTGACATATGTTTAAGTCAAAATTAATTCTGTATGTTATTTATTATTTATTTTTCAAGGGCATGTGAATTATGTACCAGAGGCCAGGAAATATTTCTTAAGGTCCCTGTATAATAAAGGTACTAAGTTTTAGGCCTAGCAAACCCTTTTCTCTGTGCAGCAAGAAAAATGCAAAACTATTTATGTTATTAGTAGATTTCTAAGCAGGCACACACCTCACTAACTGTTCTGGACTCACTATAAGCCAGTATTGCCTTATCTGACTTTAAAGCACCAAATATAATTTGTTGTGCTACAATGCAACTTTAGTTCATTTGTGGTTTATAAATGGGGAAATGAAATCAATATGTTACTTGATTTTTTGCTAGTTTATACATAGCACTCTTAACATTTAGCGTTGTGGACCACCAAGCATTAGCCGCTAAATGCAAAGTAGCAGAATGGGAGTCAGCAAGGTACTAACTAGAATGCTCCGCATAACACCACACTTTGCCTGTTCTTCCTATAGGCTAGCCAGTGCTGAGAATCTTGCTTTTATGTCCACTACTTAGTAGCCTCAGTCCTCCCTTACACTCTCTCCTATCAAGCTACCTTCACCTTTTTATAATTTAAAGATGAAATCCTATGTTTACTGTAGATTTTTTAAATAATTTAAAGCGTTTTAACCTTTTTTTTTTTTTCTATATGCGGGCCTCCCACTGCTGTGGGCTCTCCCGATGTGGAGCACAGGCTCCGGACGCGCAGGCTCAGCGGCCATGGCTCACATGCCCAGCCTCTCCGCGGCATGTGGGATCCTCCCGGACCGAGGCACGAACCTGTGTCCCCTGCATCGGCAGGCGGACTCTCAACCGCTGAGCCACCAGGGAAGCCCCTTAACTGTGTTTTTGATAGAACTTTAGGTACAAAACTGCCTTCTCTTTGAATGGATTGCCCATATCTGTGTTTTCTCATAATCCTATTCTAGTTAGTATAAGAGTTTACAGAATGCATACATAGGTATAGAGGAACACCTTTAAATTTTTAATGCTTAATACTGAATTATAGACATTTCTTGTATACTTGTGATCTAGAAAATACATCTATCACTGCTATTATTGCTATTACTATTATTATTTCTACTATACTAACATCACTATTACCACCAACTCCCGTACATAGAGTCACTACTCCGTTCTAGATATGCACAAAATGCTTAAAGATATTATTTTGTATATCACTTACATTAATTTTATAAGCTATTATTTTACAGATGAGGAATTAAGCCTTTGTAAGGAAAACAACTCGTTTTTTGTTTTTTATTTTCTACATAGAACATTTTCGTAACTTGATGTGTAGGGTTTTTTTTCTCATATTGTTCAATTCTGTTACATCAGCTGGCTGTCCTACAATTCAGTTCAGTCTGACACTACCTACTTTGAGTTAGCCTCAGGTCCCACAGGTTAAGGGCTTGGTCCTACAAGACTGCCCCCACTTCAGATGCCAATAGCAAGTTTCAGGATGTCACCTATACTTCTGATCAACTGCTATAAATTGAGTTCCCATAATCCCCTCCTCAAGTTCAATAACTTGCTAGAATGGCTCACAGAATTCAGGGAAGCACTTACTTACATTTACAAGTTTATTACATAATAAAGGATATGATAAAAGACACAGATAAATAGCCAAATAGAGATACATAGGGTAAGGTCTGGAAGGGTTCCAAACATAGGAATTCTGTCTCCATGGAGTTAGGGTACACCACTCTCCCAGCATGTGGGTGTGTTCACCAACCTGGAAGCTCTCTGAACTTCATAGATTAGGGATTTTTATGGAGGTTTCAACGTATAGGCATGACTGATTATGAACTCAATCTTCAGCCCCTCTCCCCTCCCCAGGGAGGATGAGTAGTGAGGCTAAAAGTTCCAAACTTCTAATCATGGATTTCTTGGTCCTTACGGCAGCCAGTTCCCATCCTGATGCTACCCAGGAGCCCACCAAGAGTCACCTCGTCAGAACAGAATATGTTCCTGTCAGGAAATTCCAAGGTATTAAGAAGCTCTGTGTCAAGAACTCATGTCAAAGACCAAATATTAGAATAAAGATGCTCCTAGCACCTTTATTGCTTAGAAAATTGCAAAGGTTTTAGGAATTCTGGCCAGGAGCCAGAGATAAAGGCTAAAATATGTATTTCTTATTACATCACAATATTACAGATTTAGAAATGAAAATAATTTGCCAAAGGATACACTGTAGTAGATGAAAAAGCCAAGCATTAAGTTTTGATTTATCTCAAGTCAATTTTGGTTTATCTCAAGCCAAGCACTGAATTTTGGTTTATATCAAGCATTGAATTTTGGTTTATCTCATTTTTCCCACACCTCCAAATCCTCCTCAATATCATGATATATTGCTCTGTTAATTTCTTTTATTAGTCCCAATAAATGTAAACATATCAGATTCATTTTATAAATGGTAATTTAAAAGGGTTTTATTATTAGTGTAGCAGAAACTCCGTTTGAGCCTTAGTTTTCACTCACTTCTCTGCAAAGTTCAACAAAGTGGTTCAAAAAAATGATTTCATTGGCCTTAGAAGTCTATATTTGTATAGTCTATTTGTACTGGGAATGAACCCAATCTGTACATAGGAATGAAGTTTTGACATAATTCTCCCCTGACATGCCCAGTAAACGTGAAGAAGGAACTAAGAGAGGTTGAGTTGTGTTTGTGCTGGAAGAAAAGATACTGATATTTTCTTGAGTGAGAACCCATCCTGTTGGAAAGGGATCTAGAAGTATTAGGCTTGATTAGTGAGGAATATTATACTTATCTAAGGGGGGAGCAATCCAAGATGAATATGTGTTATTATTTGAATTTGTACCAGGTTTAACAGCATTAGCACCTAACATATGGGCAAAGTAGTGGTGAATTTAGCAGGCTAGGACAACTAAGCCAGAAGGAGCCACATAGAGTAATTGTGGCACATGGAGGTGTAGCAGGGATACTGTGGAAATGGATTTGTTCCTGAGGACTAATGAGACATCTTCAGAAATTTGGAGACATTCTTATTAGGGTTTGTGAACTGTGGGTATTTTGCTAGAAATATTGTATGAACAGTTCCCCTTGCTAGAACCAAGGGGAAATTTGTAATGTCTTATTGTGAGCTTTTTAATATATCTTCATCTAAATAAAATACTTCTGTTTGTGAGTATATGACATACTTATATCTCAAAAATATGAAAATAATATTAAGTGTCATTTACAGAAAAATAAAAATAGTACTCAATTCCATTGTTCATTCCATAGAACAAGTGATTTCATGTCTGATTTATCCACAACAGGATCATGCATTTGGGTTTTCTAATAATATTAGGACATAATGATAAAACTATAAGTGAATGTGGTAGAGAATGGGATGGTAGTATAAATTATGAAATTATTCAAGTCTGCTTCTTATCATAAAGATAAAGGAAGAATAAAGAAGACAATTGTCAAAATAATTTGTTAATTCTTTGTAAATTTGTTAATTCTTTGTAATTTCAAATAGAAGCGTATTTGAAACAATTATATTTAGGAACTACTCTATCACTGCACAGATTTTGTCAATGCTAGATTCACTTCTAAATAAACTCTCATATAAATATTATGGACTTCCATTAATGAGGAAACATATCTGATATGAAGTCACTGGACAAGAGAACAGGACCCTAATAGCTGAACAAAAGGCAACAAATGAGCTCAGTACCCCTTTCACTCTGGCAATCTGCCTGGGAGCATTTTTCACACCATGGCTTAGGAAGGTCAAACTCAAGTAGTCAGATGTGGTCTTGCTGAGCTGAAGAGGCAGAGATAATGTGCAATATTGCTGAAGTAGTTAGAATATGTGTGACAGACCATGTAAGAAAAGAGAGAACATCATTGGGAGGCATGTCCAGAGTTTTCCTCTGAGTTCTCCTTGAGTCCTTGGCAGTGTCTATCTGTGCATGCCAAGAGCAAGGCCCCAAAGGCCTAGCAGAGAATACTTAATATAGGGGTTAGAGAGATTATCAAAAGTATCAAGATTTTGCTGTACTGGGATATGGCAGTTTCTCCTAACCCAGAGTAGAAATGCTGCTCAGCCCTTTAGGGTTTCTCATTGAGAATCCAGAAAGCTCAAATATTAAAGACCAAACTCTAGAGTACGAACCATTCCCTAGCACTCAGGAGATAGAAATAAAGCATCCCTGACAAAGCACTAAACCAAGTCTGGGAAAATCAAGATGATCTTGTTATTTTAAATGCCTGCCATTACAAAATTTAATATCCTTTAAAGTAAGGAAACATAATCTAGACTCCCTCAAATGTATCACTCAGGATGTCAAACAGAAAATAGATTACAAGGTATACAAAGAATCAGGAAAATGTGATCCATGTGCAATAGTTAATGTAAGTAATATGTCACCAAGTCACTGTTCTTTGTTCACATTTTGTATCTATAATGCTCATTTAAAGAATATTGACAAGTGGCCTCAAAAAGTTACCCACATCAAAATATGTATCATGAAAAAATTAAGGAGTAATATAAGCAAATCTCAGCTTCTCCATGTTTAAAATTAAGGAACTCATCTAGGTTATCTCTAAGATTTTTTTACTCTTATGATTTTTGAGTCTGTGGAAAAATCGACCATTCTGGCAGTCTTGCCCAGCCTTGTGGACTCAGTTCCATTAATGATTCTGGACCTGCAGATAAGAGTAAATGTATATAAAATATAGGGGGAGAGTTGGAGGAGTGTGTATGTGAGGTTGGTTGGGGTTGAGAGAAGTGAATGTATTTATCTGTGGGAATTAGTAATATTTACAAAAACTTTTCAACATAACAAAGTCAACTTATTTCCAAATAGCAATGCCCATAGGCTTATGACCTCCTAAATAGAAGACTTATTTCAAACACATATACTTTAAGGTCAGAAAACTTTAATAACACCTGGACAGACTCAATTCTAACAATTTAAGGGGAAGTTTACACATGATATTTTCTAAAGTTTTGAAATATTCCAAAAGATTTTATCCTTAAAATTCAGTTTAAACAAGCAAACAAACAAAAACTTCATTCTATTTAACCCTCAGCGACTGGATTGCTGACTCATTTTCCCCACACCTCCAAATTCTTCCAGCTGATTTAGAAACTAAAAAGCAGAAACACATGGGATTCTGACTGCCATGCTTATCTTTCCATGTGTAGACCCCCTATCCCCTTTGGCCTCATGATGTTCCATCTCTGTAACAGAAGTGACTCACTCATTGCCTGAGCTCTACTTTGTTCTCTGGTTCACAAAGTTATCTGCACAGAGAACAGAAGATGCTGAAATCATACTTCAACTCTAAGTCTTACCATTGTCTTCAGTTCTAGCTTCCTGCAATAAGTTAATCTGTCCCTTAGCTTTCAGTCTCTTGTGGTTGGAAAGATGCTACCTTCAATGTGTTCTCAGCATATATCAAGGAATTTCATTAGTATGAAAGAGATGGGTTTTGTTTGTTTTTACAGTCCCAGAAATCCCTGAGGCTCTGTTCATTTTTTTTGAAAAAGATGTTTTTAATAAATTTTAATTTAATGACTGTTTAAGACAAAAACTACAATTAAAACCAAAAGGAGATTTTTAAAAAGATGCCCTTTCACAGAAATGAATATGTGCTCCTCTCATAAACACACTCTACAGAAAATATGTAGCAAACAAATAAATAAAATACCAAAATACATTTAATAGATTTTATTTTCTTCCCCAACATATACTTAAAATATATGCTTTATCACAAGTATTCTAAAATAAGCTCAGAACATTATCATCTATAATAAATTTATATGACATCATACTTCATGAATATTTATCAACTCAAACTTGTCACAAAATATTTATCAAGTACTTATTGGCAACTCAGAATGTTCATTATTCTTGTAAATAAGAAAAAGCATTTTTTTGTGAGTTTAAGTTTCTTTCATGAAGCTATGTACCTAAGACATAATACATGAGCACTTCCAAGGCATCAAGTAGTCAAGCTCTGGTTGGTGGTACCAGCTGTGTGAGAGATATTTCTGGTGAAGTAGAGAGAGCAGAAGCATATTCTTGACCTTTCACTGGCAGCCATGATTTTGTTCTTGAAATTAATACTCAGCAATAACTTCAATTCCTGTAGTTCTGATGATTTGTAAGAAACAAATTCTTCTCATTATGTATTTTTCTACTAATATTTTCTGTTTCTTGCAATGTGCTCTAATACAATTAGGGATTATGATAATTTTAGCATATGAAAAATAAAAGGTTGCAACATATTTAACTTTATTGAGTGGTATAGAGGTATGGAAGATCTACTGGTGAACATGTGGGAAAATTGACAGCTTATTTCTAGACTCTTTCCTTGTCATTTTAATCAGTATCAACTCATTTTATCAGGAAATTGATAACCAGGGAAATAGTTTTACGCTGGTTTATCAAGTACTACTCTATGTACACACATGAGGAAATTCTTATCAATTCTTGTGAGACAACTAGGATACCTATTAAATGTCAAGATTGCTTTTTTGCCCTTGGAAAGGTAAGCACAGCAAAAACATTTGGCTGCAATAGTAATATTCTGGGATCACTCATTGAGACCGTTAAATGGCAACAGAGAAAAATGAATATTTTGGGGTATTGCAGAGCAACTGTTTAGATTTTTTAAAATGGTACGTTATAACCAAACCCTTTCTTGAAATGTCACCAATGATCACCCATCACTTTAAATTTGTTTTCTCATTGTTGTGAACTTGTTATCCTCACCCAGCTGTACTGACAGATGGTTGGTGACTTCCTTATTATTATACCTTGAGTTACTGCCAAGTATAACTCCAAGGGATTTGGTGTATTCATAAATACCACTGTGATGTACTAGCATTAATGTAGCATTAGTGAGGTTTTTGAGTCTTTAGTGCATAGTATATTGAGCTTAATATCCTTATCGATGTACTTGTAAAATATAGTTTAGATTATGTAGCCATTATGTCAGCAGGCAACTGACTAAATTGTAATCAGAAAGCAATAAACAGGGGTCAGTCTGGAGGCAGGGGATATAACAACTGGTGTCCTATAGGATTAATCTTAAATTCAGGGTTTTATGTTTTCATCACTGTCTAGAATGATGGACTGGAAAGTACAATATTTCTGTCTTTAGATCTTGCCACATTACGGAGGCTAGGTTTCACCTTGAATAAGGTAATTAGAAATCAGCGTCCATTATAAATAGAAGAAAAAAGGTATGACTAACAAAGTGAAGGCCAATATAATAACACTTGCGGGGAAGAAACAATTTACCAAATTCAAGAAGGACAATTGTTGGTTCTGTGATATTATAAAAGAAAAGAAACACATCATGAGTACAGTGAAAAGTCTATTATGGTTATTAAAGACACAAAAATTCTGAATAAAGCTGATAATACACTTGAAAATAAAATTAGGCTTATTATTGAGTCTATTCTTTACAGAGGTCTTCTTTTGACCAGAAAACATATTAAAATAAGGTTATTTTAAAGGATTAAAATGCAGATTTAAACAAAGAACAAATGAAATAGAGAAGGCACACTGAACACATATGGCTATCTCCCCCTTCCATTTTAAAGCTCTAAAAATTTAGGAGTGATATATATTTTAAATATATATTAGATTATTACCTTATATATTATATAAATATAATATATAATATATCCCTACTTGAATGAAAAACTATGGTTATTCCATGAAAGATGGCAATTGGAGGAAATCATGCTTAAGAAGAAATTGGAACCTAAAATGTTCATGGACATGGACTGAAGATTTTTTTAAAAAGTCATAATTCCAGAGGCACACAGGTAGGTGATAGACACTGATGGCCAAAGGGAACATTTACAGGAACTTGTTGAGATAACATATTTACTTATCACTTTACTTATTTTTACTTATCATATCTGTCTACCTGAGTGACGCATAGAAAACAGCTCGTTCTTTTCTCCAGGTAGGACTATGAATGTGGTAGCTGAATCATAGAAAAAATAACCAAATGGCTGTATCTGAGGGAGGAATGAAGAGCAACACGAAACTAGGCAAGTGCCGAACACCAGTTCAAATGCCACCTCATAAGAGATACCATCCTTGAACACCCAATCTAATATAAACTACCACCTATAATTGTCTACTATATTACATAATTTTAATTTCATCTTAGCACTTATCAGTAGCTGAAATCATCCAATTTATTTACACCAGAAACGCACACACTCACACACACATACACACTTGTTTTTTTTTTGTTGTTTTTTTGCACGGTACGCGGGCCTCTCACTGTTGTGGCCGCTCCCGTTGTGGAGCACAGACTCCGGACGCGCAGGCTCAGCGGCCATGGCTCACGGGCCTAGCCGCTCCGCGGCATGTGGGATCTTCCCGGACCGGGCATGAACCCGTGTCCCCTGCATTGGCAGGCGGACTCTCAACCACTGGGCCACCAGGGAAGCCCCATGTATATATTTCTAAAGGATATTTTAAGTGAACTGGGTAATTCACTATTCAGAAAAAGCATACTGAAAGGGCTTTTACTACTTGAATAATCTATTTGTAAAATGAAAATACATTCCATAAATAAACACATATTGTGTTTAAACTTTTACATATAAATATATTTAAATGTGTTTATGCACATAATAGCATTTTAAAACAATTAAAAAAAATTTTTTTCTTTTTGTTTGCAGAAAGCAAACTGTGTACTACCACCAATACCCTGACTTTAGAAAGTAACAAAGTTGGGCTTACCTGGTGGCGCAGTGGTTGAGAGTCCGCCTGCCGATGCAGGGGACACGGGTTCGTGCCCCGGTCCGGGAAGATCCCACATGCCGCGCAGCGGCTGGGCCCATGAGCCATGGCCGCTGAGCCTGCGCGTCCGGAGCCTGTGCTCCGCAACGGGAGAGGCCACAACAGTGAGAAGCCTGCGTACTGCCAATAAAAGAAAATAACAAAGTTGTTGTAGTTAATAACTGAAAGTGTCAGTCTTCTTCTTAAGTTCTTGGAATCTCTAAAGTCTATGTCTTGATCACTATCTATCTCTCTGTATATATATATGAATATATCCCTTCTCAAAGGCAGACTGCTTTCAAATGTATTAAAAGTTAGATACCTTTCTCTGAAAGAGACATAATACTTACTAGGACTAATAGAGAATTGAATTGAAAGGAATAAATTGTCAGGAACTTTGAGGGGGTTTCTTCAGTTCAGCTGTCCATTCTTCTATTACTCTAAAATGTCTTGCTGAAAAGATGTGCACTTATATAACTATTTGTGAAAGTTGTTGGGGGCTTTGGATTATAGGAAAGTTCTGGGTGAGACTGTAGCTGACCTGTTTAGTTTATTCCTACTCCAGGAAAAATCTACATAGATTTGTCTTTCTAAATATTAGAGAAGAACACAAAACTTCTAAATGCCTTCACAGGTGAAAGAGGGACTACCAAACACCCCTACCATTATGTCTAGCCAATATAGAATTGTCTTGAAATTCAGGACAATAATATTACGTGATTTAAAAGGTAGTGATTCTAGGAAGAATGGCTTTTTTGCTTTCTTCCTATTTTAAAATATAGAGTAACCAATCTTCCCTCTCTATTATCTCTGAATCCAAATGTATAATCTGAATGCATTATATTTATCATCATTCAATTAACCATCTCTTGAAATGCACATGAAAAGCTCCATAGAAGCACAGAGGACAAAACCATCACTTTGACCTATGTTCTGAGATAATTAGTTTAAAAAATTGAGGAATATATGGTTACATCTTTTATCCTACCCCTGTACTCTGTTTAGATCTTTACCCAGCTTTAGCTGGGTAAAGATTAAATTTTAATTTAATTAAAAGTCTTTCCTTATATATATATTTCACCTGCTAGACCATGAGCTCCTTCATTTTGAAAACAGTGTCTTACTCATCTTTGAAAGTATGCCATATGTATCAGGCATTGTGTGAGCCCTGGAGACAGAATGATGGTGAGAGGAGCCTGACTTCAAGAAAATAACCCTGGAGAGAGAACGTTGTACCAAAAAAGTCCTGATCATTACTATATTCTGATTTCAAGCGTAATTTAAAAATAAACTTTGGATTGATTTTCCTTTTTTAATGCATATGAAGAATTGATACTCAGTACTGGGGGAAAACAATACAATAAATACAGAGTCTACGTAAATTTCATTTTTACTGTAGCAATCAATTCTGAATTACTTATGTGAATGTTCAACATGTGTGTGCCATTTAAAATTTTTATTTATAAATTTGATTCCAGAGATATGACCTATTTTATTTCAGACATATATGAATTCAACATCAGAGCTTACTCTAAATCTGATTCTTCAAATCTTTAAACTATTTTCAGATAGTCCCATATAAAGTCTTTTTAACTGTGGATATAACAAGTAGTGTGGGAAATATTGCCATGATTTCATGTCACCTCAGAAATGCCTTCCATCAGCTCTCAAGTCTGAGTGACACTAAACATTAGTCTTTTGGTAGTAAGAGTTATAGGCATGTCACTCACAAAAATGGAAAACAGTTTTATGCAGAAGGTCTAAGATTTATAAACAAACTTTTCCGCTTTATACTTGGGTATCTTCATTCACGAAAGTAATTAGGATTAATTAACTTGTATTACAAACAAAAACATAAACTTACCTATTTTCTCAAATGCAAAGACTGAGTTTTATTCTTAAAAATTAAAAATACAACAGAAACTAACACAGTATTGTGAAGCAATTATACTTCAATAAAGATCTATTTAAAGAAAAGCAAAAACAAAAGCAAACAAAAAACAACAGAACAAAAAAATATGTGGGAGTAAGTTATTGCATAAATACTTAAATTTGAGAAGATTTCATCCACATTTTTAACTAAAAAATAGCATTTTCTTCAATAAATTCTGTAAATAAAATGTAGAGTTCCCTGTGCTATACAGTAGGTTCTTATTAGTTATATATTTTATATATAAGTCCCTTAGTCCACCCCATGTCTAAGACATATTTACCTTCTTTCTCACTGTGTTTGGATTTTTCTGTTTTTCTTTATGAACAGAATTCAATATGGTGCTGCTTACAAGGCCATTATGCACAAAATTCAATATAGTGCTGTTTACAAGGCCATTATGCCAATTCCTAATAACCTGATATTACAATAAATTTATAGTTCTTACTCTTGTCTTACTCTCAAATTTGCTTTTAGAACAACTTGTTCAAATAACAGAAGATTGAGAATATTAACTCAATGTATCTGGGTATTCTATAGACATAAACCTCTTTTAATGTCTCCACGTTTCCATACAATGAAACTGTTCTTATATTTAACAGTAGATACTACGGAATAAATACATGCTGTATAATTTCAACATTCAAACACTCCAAACACTCCAGTATCTGGAATCTCTTCAAATAATTGCTCACAGGTCGTGCAGTATATCCTACTGACTTACTCAAATGTCTTTTTTTCTACAAATTAATATATTTTGAGGGCCAGAAGGAATGATGTGTAATCTGCAGTCTATAATTTTATAACAGAGACCACTTGTCAGGTACAACACACACAGAATAAACTGACGTGTGTAAATGTTTTAAAATTAATTTAAAATATATGCAGTGCTAACTTTTCATGATTTTAAAACAAATGATGCGAGTTGATTTATTTTTTAAATTAATTTTTATTGGAGTATAGTTGATTTACAATGTTGCGCTAGTTTCTGCTCTACAGCAAAATGAATCCATTATACATATACATATATTCACTGTTTTTTAGACTCTATTCCCATATAGGTCATTACGGAGTATTGAGTATACAGTAGGTTCTTATTAGTTATCTATTTTATATATAGTAGTATGTATATGTCAATCCCAATCCCCCAATTTATCCCTCCCCCTGCCTTGGTAACCATAAGTTTGCTTTCTACATCTGTGACTCTATATCTGTTTTGTAAATAGGTTCATTTGTACCACTTTTGAGATTCCATAAGCAGTATCATATGATATTTGTCTTTCTCTTTCTGAGTTACTTCACTCAGTATGACAATCTCTAGGTCCATCCATGCAGGCAAATGGCATTATTTCATTCTTTTTTATGGCTGAGTAATATTCCATTGTGTATATGTATATATATATATATATATATATATATATATACCACTTTTCTTTATCCATTCCTCCATCAGTATACATTTAGGTTTCTTCCATGTCCTGACTATTGTAAATAGTGCTGCAATGAACATTGTGGTACATGACTCTTTTTGAATTATGGTTTTCTCAGGGTATATGCCCAGTAGTGGGATTGCTGGGTCATATGGTAGCTCTATTTTTAGTTTTTTAAGGAACCTCCATACTGTTCTCCATAGTGGCTATACCAATTTACATTCCCACCAACAGTGTAAGAGGGTTCTATTTTCTCCACACCCTCTCCAGCATTTATTGTTTGTAGATTTTTTTTTTTTTTTTGCCGTACGCGGGCCTTTCACTGTTGTGGCCTCTCCCGTTGCGGAGCACAGGCTCCGGACGCGCGGGCTCAGTGGCCATGGCTCACGGGCCCATCCACTCCATGGCATGTGGGATCTTCCCGGACTGGGGCATGAACCCGTGTCCCCTGCATCGGCAGGTGGACTCTCAACCACTGCGCCACCAGGGAAGCTGTTTGTCGATTTTTTGATGGTGGCCATTCTGACTGGTGTGAGGTGATACCTCATTGTAGTTTTGATTTGCATTTCTCTAATAATTAGTGAAGTTGAGCATCTTCTCATCTGTCTCCTGGCCAACTGTATGTCTTTGGAGCAATGCCCATTTAGATCTTCCATCCATTTTTTGATTGGGTTGTTTGTTTTTTTGATATTGAGCTGCATGAGCTGTTTGTATATTTTGGAGATTAATCCCTTGTCGGTCACTTCATTTGCAAATATTTTCTACCATTCTGTGGGTTGTCTTTTTGTTTTGTTCACAGTTTCCTTTGCTATGCAAAAGATTTTAAGTTTCATTAGGTCCCATTTGTTTATTTTTGTTTTTATTTCCATTTAGGAAGTGAAACAAAAAAGAGCTTGCTGCAATTTGTCAGAGAGTGTTCTATGTTTTCCTCTAAGAGTTTAATAGTGTCCGGTCTTACGCTTAGGTCTTTAATCCATTTTGAGTTTATTTTTATGTATCATGTTAGAGGATGTTCTAATTTCATTCTTTTACATGTAGCTGTCCAGTTTTCCCAGTACCACTTATTGAAGAGACTGTCTTTTCTCCATTGTATATTCTTGCCTACTTTGTCATAGATTAGGTGACCATAGGTGTGTGGGTTTATCTCTGGACATTCTATCCTGATCCATTGATCAATATTTCTGTTTTTGTGCCAGTAACATACTGTTTTGATTACTGTAGCTTTTTAGTATATTCTGAAGTCTAGTTGATTTAGAGCATACATGTAATAGTTGGTATCTTTATAGTCTTTCTTTAATAGGAAAGCCTTCTGGAAACATTGTAGAATGTCATTAATCCTTATTAAAAAGGTTTGAGATTTAGATTTATTTATAATTAGCTAATGTAAACCTTAAATATAAATAAATCGAGATTAAAGTTGTTTTATCAAGTGATTCCAAAAAGTGAATTATAAATGTAACACAAAATGTTTTTTAGTTTAGTTTCACAAAATTGGCTTTAAACCATTTTTAAAAATCAACATAACATGTTTACATGGGCTTTTTCCTGGGTCTGATAACAAGTTCCAACTTCCAGTGATGTTGTTTTGTGTCATTACTTGCTTAAGACTCGGCTCATTCTCCTTTCTAACCTCAGGCTCCCGGGTGATTCAATTGTTTGCATTATTATCTTTTATTATTATGCAGAGCAAATTAATTCCATTTCTATTCCACATCCTGGGTTCTATATGTGCATTATGAAATCCTAATTTGATTGTTACAGCTATTCAAAAAAATATATGCACATAATATACAGTCATAACAGACTTCCATACTATAAAAGAAGAAATTAGCAGTGACTGACAATGACTTTAAAATTTCAGTTATTTTTTTCCATTCTAGTATCAGCAGAGGGAGCATTATGGAGATTTAGTTTTACACTTAAATATATATGCCACCCTTCAGAAAAGCAGAACTAGCTATAGTCCAACTGGCTTTAATTTATTTTGACACACACACACACACACACACACACAGAATCAAACTGAAGAAACACAGTGTGTACTGGATTGAACGAAACATTTGAATGGAGTGAAAGATAAAATAATTCAATGTAATCTAGTGAAAATATAGCTCTCAATCTACAGACGGTTTGAAATTACCATTTACTTTTCTGAATTTCAGGTTCCTCATCTCACAAATGTAAGTAACACCTGCCTTGTATAATAAGTACTTAGCAGAGTTCCTGGAGTACAGCAACAGTCACCACAATGTAGCTATTGTATTACAGAATTTAGAATTAAAAGAGACCTTAAACCTCATCAGATATAAACCCATCTTTATATATATAAGGACATAGACCAAGATGTATTCATTTGATCAAAAACACTTATGAGAAGAAAGAAGGGGAAGAGTATTCCAGACATTAAGAACTGAAAGTGGAAAAACCCTGGGTGAAGACAAAGCATAACACACTGAGAAAATGCATGCAGTTGAGATGGCTGTATTGTGATTGTGACACCACTGCACATAATCACTTCTGAGGCAAATGCACAACTAGAATGAATAAACCCAAAAACCACTCCGATTATCTGAACTCATTTAAACAATTCATTTATTTTCTCCTTTGAAACTAAACTAATCTCTAGTGAGGGAATTGAGAATTTGATGGTTTAAAAGGAAAGGGTAGTGACAGCTTAATAGGGAGACATTTCAGGAAAAGGTAGCCTTCAGTGGGATTCTGAATAGCTGATGGAATAAATAGAAGAGGAAAAGTCAGATATAGCCAAAGACAATATTTTGTTTTCTTAAAGTCTTACCTAAGTTTAATACTCAGGATTTGATTTTGACTCAAAAATATAATTTATAATTCAGTAAATTGTTTTTCTGTTCACCAAAATCTTTGTTGATTGAAAGTGGTCTTTCATTCAACTTGTTTTGTTATTCTGGAATCAGAGAATTTTTAAGAGAATTTTTAAGCACCTGTTGCAAATCTGACACTTGCAAGCATTAATAATTTAACAGTAGACACTCAAGAAATAACTTAAGGGCTTCCCTCATGGCACAGTGGTTGAGAATCTGTCTGCTAATGCAGGGGACATGGGTTCGAGCCCTGGTCTGGGAGGATCCCACATGCCACGGAGCAACTAGGCCCGTGAGCCACAACTACTGAGCCTGCGTGTCTGGAGCCTATGCTCCGCAACAAGAGAGGCCGCGATAGTGAGAGACCCGCTCACCGCGATGAAGAGTGGCCCCCGCTTGCCACAACTAGAGAAAGCCCTAGCACAGAAATGAAGACTCAACACAGCAAAAATAAATAAATTAATTAATAAACTCCTACCCCCAACATCTACTTAAAAAAAAATAGAACTTAAAATCAAGATAAGAAACTAAGCTATAATACAAGGTAACAGGAAGTCAGGTGGTAGACTGATTGGTATTGTTTCAAGATCTATAAGCATTCAGAAAAGGTAGATCACAGGGACTGATAATTTCAGGAACTACTCATAGGGAGGAAGAAATTAAGGTCCCAATAAAAAGTGTAGAATTTAGATTGATGTATGGAAGAGGGCAGGGCTTTTCAGGAAGAGAAGTACTATAAGGTCAACACAGAGAAAGAAACACGAGTATAATACATGTTTTTTGTATAGAAATTGTTTTTAAATTTGTTTGCTTTGTTCAATTCCTTTCCACGATCTTCACTTCTAAGCCAAATTAATATTTTCCTTAGTTATTTGCTCTCTCGCTTTCTCTCTTTTTGGGTTAAGGACAGGTTATGATTTCAATTATCTGTAAAATATCTCATTGTTTTGTAGGAAGAATAAGTAGATTATAAGTAAACAAATAAATGTGCAAGTCATGTAAAAATAAAAAGTATATGGATACTCCTACATAAAAACTATATGAAAAAATCTAGAATGAAAAATTGCAAGATAATTAAAGAAGGTAAAACAATTAGTTCCTTTATTCATTTTCATGATGGTGTTTTGTTAGTACAAAAAGGTGATAAATGGACCTTGACACGGATATTACAGAGAAGGAAGGGGGGAAGATGTACAGATACAAAGATAAGGAGGATTAATTTAGGTAGACATCCTGTCTGGGTATTTTCCATACTTTAAAGTAATATTTATTTTCCTTATTTTAAAATAATACAAATTTATTTTAAAATTTTGTTTATTATCAGACAATTAGGGGGAAAAAGTCTCACTCCTTCTATTCAAGAACAACCATTATAAACATGACATTGTAACTTTTTCCAGCTTTGTGTATTTATGTTTTTTTTACTCTTTTCCATTAATTGGAATCTTACTGCATATGTGATTATCTTCTCCTTTTCATAAACTGTCATATCATAAGAACACTTCACTTTTATACAAAATCAATAAAAATATGAAATATTCCATTAGGTAGATGTGTCAACATTGTTATCATCACCACCATTTTGATTATCCTAATGGTATGTACTACTTGCCTAGTCATAGACCAAAGATTTTTACTTCAAAAGAAAACTTGCTTAATTCTCACAATAATAATGATTATTATGAAACCACAGAGGAAATAGAGGTAAAGAGGTTAAGTAACTTCCTTAAATCATGAAATAATTGAAATAGGATTAAAAGAAAGGTGTGTTGGACCAACTTTGATTTACCTAATAGTATATGTCAGGCCCTTCACCAGGATTTTGTGTCATCTTCCCTATTTCTAATTGTATCTGTTTCTTAGTGAATTATATCACTTATATTTTCAACAAATGATATGAGTAAAATACATTCTATCAAACCTTCTAAAGCTTTGTAAAGCGTAAAATCTTTTGCAAGGACTCCAGCTTAAATCAACAGAAATTACTGAATGCATAACTTTCCTCTCTGAATCTCTCTATATATTTATTAATACCTTTTATTGAATATTTCAGAGAAGACTGTAATTTCCATTTGAGTGTTTTATACTTTGAATAATTTTAGGGATTTAAAAAGTTTCCCCATATAATTCAAATGCTTGAAAGTCTGTGAATGGGAGTCTTTTAATTGCCTTATGCCTGGAATAGAATTAAACATTTTGTTTTACATATTGTTTGTTGGTACCATATATCTCATGATCCTTTGTAGTTCTGCAGTGTCAGATGTTACTTCTCCTTTTTCACGTCTAATTCTGTTGATTTGAGTCTTTTCCCTTTTTTTCTTGATGAGTCTGGCTAATGTTTTATCAATTTGTTTATCTTTTCAAAGAACCAGCTTTTAGTTTTATTGATCTTTGCTGTCATTTACTTCATTTCTTTTTCATTTATTTCTGATCTGATCTTTATGATTTCTTTCCTTCTACTAACTTTGGGGTTTTTATTTTCTTTCTCTAATTGCTTTAGGTGTAAGGTTAGGTTGTTTATTTGAGATTTTTCTTGTTTCTTGAGGTAGGATTGTATTGCTATAAACTTCCCTCTTAGAACTGCTTTTGCTGCATCCCATTGGTGTTTGGTCATTGCGTTTTCATTGTCATTTTTTTCTAAGTATTTTCTGATTTCCTCTTTGATTTCTTCAGTGATCTCTTAGTTATTTAGTAGCATATTGTTAAGCCTCCACGTGTTTGTATTTTGTAAATTTTTCCCCTGTAACTGATATCTAGTCTCATAGTGTTGTGGCTGGAAAAGATACATGATACAATTTCAATTTTCTTAAATTTACCAAGGCTTGATTTGTGACCCAAGATATGATCTATTCTAGAGAATGTTCCATGAGCACCTGAGAAGAAAGTGTATTCTGTTGTTTTGGGATGAAACTTCCTATAAGTATCAATTAAGTCCATCTTGTTTAATGTGTCATTTAAAGCTTGTGTTTCCTTATTTATTTTCATCATTGTTCATCTGTCCACTGGTGAATGTGGGGTGTTAACGTCCCCTACTATGATTGTGTTACTATTGATTTCCCCTTTTATTGCCTTATGTATTGCAGCGCTCCTATGTTGGATGCATAAATATTTACAATTGTTATATCTTCTTCTTGGGTTGGTCCCTTGATCATTATGTAGTGGCCTTCTTTGTCTCTTGCAATAGTCTTTATTTTAAAGTCTATTTTGTCTGATATGAGAATTGCTACTCCAGCTATCTTTGGATTTCCATTTGCATGGAATATCTTTTTCCACACCCTTACTTTCAGTCTGTATGTGTCCCTAGGTCTGAAGTGAGTCTCTTGTAGACAGCATATACACAGGTCTTGGTTTTGTATCCATTCAGCCAGTCTATGTCTTCTGGTTGGGGCATTTAATCCACTTACATTTAAGGTAATTAGGTACCTTAAATTAAGACTTTGTAATAGGCAATATTCCTATTACCATTTTCTTAATTGTTTTAGGTTTGTTATTGTAGGTCTTTTCCTTCTCTTGTGTTTCCTGCTTAGAGAAGTTCCTTTACAATTTGTTGTGAAGCTGGTTCAGTGGTGATGAATTTTCTTAGCTTTTGCTTGTCTGTAAAGGTTTTAATTTCTCCATCGAATCTGAATGAGATCCTTGCTGGGTAGTATAATCTTGGTTGTAGGTTTTTCCTTTTCATTATTTTAAATATGTCCTTCCACTCCCATCTGGCTTGCAAAGTTTCTGCTGAAAGATCAGCTGTTAACCTTATGGGGATTCCCTTGTTTGTTATTCGTTGATTTTCCCTTGCTGCTTTTAATATTTTTTTGTTTTTAATTTTTGATCATTTGATTAACATGTGTCTTGGTGTGTTTCTCCTTGTATTTATACTGTATGGGACTCTCTGCTTTTTCTGGTTTTTATTGACTGTTTCCTTCCCCATATTAGGTAAATTTTCAACTATAATCCTTCAAATACTTTCTCAGACACTTTTTTTTCTCTTCTTCTTCTGGGACCCCTATAATTTGAATGTTGTTGCATCTAATGTTGTCCCAGAGGTCTCTGAAACCATTCTCAATTCTTTTCATTCTTTTTTCTTTATTCTGCTCTGTGGTAGTTATTTCCACTATTTTATCTTGAAAGTCACTTAACCATTCTTCTTCCTCAGTTATTCTGCTACTGATTCCTTCTAGAGAATTCTTAATTTCATTTATTGTGTTGTTCACCATTGTTTGTTTGCTCTTTAGTTCTTCTAGGTCTTTTTAAACGTTTCTTGTATTTCCCCCATTCTATTTCCAAGATTTTGGATTATTTTTACTATCAATTATTCTGAATTCTTTTTCAGGTAGACTGCCTATTTCCTCATAATTTGTTTGGACTTGCTCTTTCATCTGCTGCATATTTCTCTGTCTTCTCATTTTGCTTAACTTACTGTGTTTGGGTTCTCCTTTTTTCAGGCTGCAGGTTTGTAGTTCCTGTTTTTTTTGTGTCTGCCCCCAGTGGGTAAGGTTGGTTCAGTGGGTTGTGTAGGCTTCCTGGTGGAGGGGACTGGTGCTTGTGTTCTGATGGATGAGGCTGGCTCTTTTCTTTCTGGTGGGCAGGACCATGTCCAGTGGTGTGTTTTGGGTGTCTGCGAACTTATTATGATTTTAGGCAGCCTCTCTGCTAATGGGTGGGGTTGTGTTCCTGTCTTCTAGTTGTTTGGCATGGGGTGTCCAGCACTGGAGCTTGCTGGTCGTTGAGTGGAGCTAGGTCTTAGCATTGAGATGGAGATCTCTGGGAGATCTCTCTCCGATAGATATTACGTGGGTCTGGGAGGTTTCTGGTGGTCCAATGTCCTGAACTTGGCTCTCCCATCTCAAAGACTCAGGCCTGACACCCAGCCAGAGCAACAAGACCCTGTTAGCTACATGACTTACATGTAAATGGGTTAAATTCTCCAGTCCAAAGACACAGGATGGCCAGCCTTCTGTGCTGCACTCAGTCCTCCAGCCAGGCACTGTCCTCCTGGCCTCATCAATATGGAAAGCCTGCTTTAGATCCAGGTCCAGTTGCATTCCCTAGAGTCTAGAAAAAGTAGCCAATGCCCCCATTCTCCCTTATTCCCCCTGCAACTCGTCATGATCCTGGAGCCCACAATTTGTTTTAAGGACAGAACATTTTCATTACATTTTAGTAAAGAATCAGATGCAGAAATACAGTCAAGAAGGGTTTTTTTGCTTAACTTACTTGGAACCCAAACATCAAAGCGACTCACATAACCAAGCTGGTGCAAATGATTTTCAAAGCTTGATTTGGATATTTCGAGTATGTTGGCTATCCTCTGCATGGCATAACATTGATTGTTCTCAATTACTGATTCGATTTGATCGCTATCAACTTCAACTGGTCTACCCAACCATGGAGCATCATCTAGTGAGAAATCTCCAGCACAAAACTTTGCAAACCACTTTTGACATGTTCGATCAGTCACAGCACCTTCTCCATACACTGCACAAATCTTTTTTTGCGTCTCAGTTGCATTTTTACCTTTCTTGAAATAATAAAGCATAATATGCCAAAATGTTGCTTTTTTCCTTCCATCTTCAATATTAAAATGGCTACATAAAGATTCACCAATTTTGATAAGTCTTTCTTTAAATGCATGCTATATGACAGCTGTCACATACAATCTAACAAAATTGTTTTGAATGAAGTTAAAGACAATTAAGTGCCACTCAAGCCATCTTATGGGAAAAAAACAAGGGAAACTTTTGGCCCACCCAATAATTCCTTCTCCTAAAAAAGTAAAAAATGAATTTAATTTAAAAATTTTTAATTAAAAATGAAGAAAGTTATTTTTTCATAATGTAATTATCCCTCTTATTATAATAATAGTGTTCTACAATTACAGATTCAAATAAGATGGAAAACATTGGTACATGTTACATCAATGCTTCAAATTCTTATACATTATAATTTTATAGACTGAACAAAGTTTATTTTACAAACAGCAAAATGACATAAACACATTTTCCCTGTTAACTCTCCATTTTTATCCACCAATTTTTACTTCATTGTTTGTTCTACTCTGTTCTCTGATCTGTCAAAACAAGCACAGAAGTACATGGTACATAAAATGATACTAAAGATTTGAAACAATTGGTTAGCAATACACTAATGTGCTCTTAAATAATAATGTAATTCTGAAAATATCTCAGAAGATATACTATGATTTTCTTATGCATTTTCCAAGAAGCTAATCTACCCGTTTTTCATTTCTAATGTACTTATCACAAAATCAGCATAAAATACAATTGATATTGGCTAAATTTATGCAGAGTAATTTTTCATAAATAAAAGAACAAAATGTAAAAATATTTCTCCTAATATTAAAAAGTGAAATAAATTGAACTGAAGAAAATTACACTTTCAGAAATAATGCAGAATAAAACCAAATAATGAATGAATGAATACAATAAAAAGCAACATTGTATGAACTTTACCAAAAGAGAAATATTTTAGATGAATTTAAAGCTAAAAGTTTTAGCATGCAGAATTTTTTTTTTGAGTTTTACATATATTTATTTCATTCAATCCTAAGAACTACCCCAGGAGATAGGTACAATTATTATCCTCATTTTACAAATGAGAAAACAGAGGCACAGAATGTTTACGAATTAGCCCATTACTTATACATAATAAAAGTTTACAGTGAGTCAAGGAAATTAATTTAAAATTGCTATAACTTTTATAGGTTTTACTAATGATATATGGATTTGATATGTCATGGTCCACCATACTTGTTTTTTTTAACATCTTTATTGGAGTATAATTGCCTTACAATGGTGTGTTAGTTTCTGCTTTATAACAAAGTGAATCTGTTATACATATACATACGTTCCCATATCTCTTCCCTCTTGCGTCTCCCTCCCTTCCACCCTCTCTCTACTACCCCTCTAGGTGGTCACAAAGCACCAAGCTGATCTCCCTGTGCTATGTGGCTGCTTCCCACTAGCTATCTATTTTACGTTTGGTAGTGTATATATGTCCATGCCACTCTCTCACTTTGTCACAGCTTACCCTTCCCCCTGCCCATATCCTCAAGTCCATTCTCAAGTAGATCTGTGTTTTTATTCCCATCTTGCCCCTAGGTTCTTCATGACCATTTTTATTATTTTTTCTTAGATTCCATATATATGTGGTAGCATACGGTATTTGTTTTTCTCTTTCTGACTTACTTCACTCTGTAGCATGCAGAATTTTGACATGGTAGAAATGATAGTAACAAATACTAAATTGGCAGTTGCAGAAAATAGTTAATAACATTTTCTATGGCCAAATGATAAAAGATGAGTAAAATCGCTGAACATTTTATTCCAAATAATTTGATCTAGATGAAATCACACTGTCAATATGTCATGACAATTTTAATAAACAGAAAGTATTTAATTGCATGTTGTAATACTTATCAAAAGTAAATTGGCTTAATGGAATTTCACTGAAAAATACTTTATGAAAATTCAACAATAAAAATCATATAAGTGTTTGCATTTATGTGCAAAAGGTAAAGATTTAGATAAGGTGCCAGTATTACAGATAGCTCATTCTACTCATTCTTGCTAAGACTATTAAGGCATGTAACAGATTCCTCCAGAATATTTATTAGCCGGTTTTAATGCATTTTTTTAGGAAATATATTTTATGTTAGAAGTCATAGAAGTCAGGTAAAATTAATTATAGAATCATAATTACAATTTAGTTTAGATATTTCTTTTTAAAGAAAAGAAAAAAAGAAAACTCTGTTGCAAGTAAAGACTTTGGCTAGAAGGTAAATTAATGCACAGAATCCTCAAGAACATTGGAATTTTCCATAGATATCAGCTTGTCAGAAGAATGGAAAGAAGATCAGATCCTCTGAATTCCAGGCAGAATTATGAGAGATGATATTAAAAAAATAATGTTATTTAAATATCATAACTCTATGAGAATTTTACACACTGTATGATTTTTAAAAAATAAATTTATTTATTTTATTTATTTATTTTTGGCTGTGTTGGGTCTTCATTTCTGTGCACAGGTTTTCTCTAGTTCCGGTGAGCCGGGGCTACTCTTTGTTGTAGTGCGTGGGCTTCTCATTGCAGTGGCTTCTCTTATTGTGGAGCATGGGCTCCAGGCACAGGGGCTTCAGTAGTTGCAGCACATGAGCTCAGTAGTTGTGGCTCACAGGCTCCAGAGCACAGGCTCAGTAGTTGTGGCAAACAGGCTTAGTTGCTCCGCGGCATGTGGTATCTTCCTGGACCAGGGATTGAACCCATGTCCCCTGCATTGGCAGGTGGATTCTCAACCCCTGCGCCACCAGAGAGGCCTGACACTGTATGATTAAAATACTACATTATAGCCTTTACATAATAGATAGTTTAATAAAATCATCTTCTTAGGAAATTTGTAACTTAATTTCCCAAAAGCACGGTTTTGTGTAATTTGAATATAAATAAAAGAAAATAAAATATGAAAGAATAATAGAAAATATAAATAGGAGTTAGAAGCATAATAAATTAATCAAATATGATTAGTCTTAAAGTAGAGCATGACAATGATATTGTCTGTCTTTCTAGGTAGGTTTAAGCCCAAAAATATAATTTTTTTTTTTTTTTTGCGGTACACGTGCCTCTCACTGTTTTGGCCTCTCCTGTTGCGGAGCAGAGGCTCCAGACGTGCAGGCTCAGCAGCCATGGCTCACGGCCCAGCCACTCCATGGCATGTGGGATCTTCCCGGACCAGGGCACGAACCCGCGTCCCCTGCATAGGCAGGCGGACTCTCAACCACTGCGCCACCAGGGAAGCCCCCCAAAATATAATATTTGATATATTTTCATTTTTTAAATTAGGTAAAAGGACTTGATTTACTTTTGTGAGTTTAGAATCTGAGTATTAACATCAAAGTTAAATGATATAAATCTTTAGTTTTAATCATAGAATAAATGAAGAAAATATTAAATATTTCAAAGTATTTCTATAAAATAATGTGAAGACTATTATATTAAAAATATTAACATTTGTTTGATGCTCTGAATAGCATTGGAAATTCCATAACTGGCATTCTAGTAATTACCTATTGTAACATTCTACATCAAATTCTGAGATTGAGCTTTTACATTGTTTACAGCCAGAAAGAAAGACATTTTAATATTTTCTCCTCATATTTTCCATTTTTACTTTCCATTTTATTTTACATTTTTTTATTAACACAAATGGACAAAATACTATAATACATGGTTATACTGTTATTTATTCATAGCCAAATCTGTTGAGAGACCGATTTTTCTCTTTGCAATTATGTCAACATGTAAATTTCCCAAGAAATCTATAGTTCACTGTGCATACTAACATGGCTTAAACATTTTTAATAGAGAAAATATTTAGTTTTATTAATGTGACCTAGGAAATTTAATCCTTAAGTATTTGGACCTGCATCTACCTCAAGCTTCAGTCCCATTTGTCTGTTCCTATTTCCAGCCAACTCTCAAACTTGCCAAACTTCAAAACTTGAACTTTAGTTCACTGTTGTTCATTTCCTTTGGCACCAAAAACAGTTAAGGCCTTGCCTGCCCCTACTCTGTTAAAATAAATGTTGAAAAGGTCAACAGTGATCTCCACATTGCTAAATTCAATACCCAATTCCTGTCATTCATCGTACTTGACTTATTAACATTTGACAAAGGAGCTGCTTCAGATTCTTTCACTTGGCTTCTCTTCCTCTTCACTCTCCTTTTCTGGTTCCTCCGTTCTTTAAATTCCAAATTTTGGAATACCCAACATCTCAGTATTTCTACATTTTCTTCACAATTACACTCATGCCACAGGTGGTTTTATTCACTGACAACTTTAGCAATCAACTGTTCCCTAATGATTCACAAATACTTATATTTGGCCTAACTTCACCTCTGAACTCCAGACTCTTATGACCAACTTTGCCAATTGACAATTCTCCTTAGATGTATAATAAGCATCTCAAATTTGTATGCACAAAATCATACTACTAATTTTTCACGAACTCCTCATTTATTTTCCCCATGTAGATTTATTTCCTAAGACTACCATAACAAGTTATCACAAACTTGGTGGCTAAAAATAACAGAAATTTATTCTCTCACACTTCTGGAAGCTAGAAGTCTGAAATCAAGGTGTTGGCAGGATTAGTTCTTTTCAGAGGCTCCAAGGGTAAACCCACTCCATGTCTCTCCCCTAAGTTTCATTGGTTGCCAGTGATCTTTTATGTCCTTTGGCTTATAGATGCATCACTCTAATCTCTGCCTCCATCTTTACATTTCCTGCTTCTCTGTGTGTCTCTGTACTTTGTCTCTTATAAGGACATTGTCATTGGATTTAGGACTCACCATCATCTAGTATTATCTCATTTCAGTCCTTATCTTAAGAATCTGAAAAGACCTTTTTTCCAAATAAGTTCACAGTTTGAGCTCCTGGGTGGACATGAATTGGGGGGCAGGTCTGTTCAACAGACTATGCCCTCTTTTACCCATTTCATTAAATTATAATTTTATACCTTCAGTCGGAAAGGACAAAATCCTCAGAGTACTCATTCCTTCTTTTCTTTCTCTTGTATACACACGATTCATCAGATCACTTATAGCTTTTACCTTCAAATTACCTCCAGGATCTAACCACTATGTATTATTACTATCACTTAACACTCTGGTCCAAATTACCATCGTTTCAAACCTGAATTACTGCAACAGCCTCCTAAACTCCTTGTCTACCTTGCCCCTGTACTCTATGCTGAACACACTCAGATAAAAGTCAACGTCTTTTAAATGGCCTATAGGGCCATTACTTTTACCTCCCAAGCATTTCTTCTTTCTTTACTCACTTTAATGCAGGAATGGCAGTCTCCCCACAGGTCCTCCAACACAGCAAGCATCCTTCTCTCACGTATTTTGCACTTATTGTTTCATCGTTTGAAAAAATATTCTCCATATGTTCCACATTGCTCACTCTTCCACTTTTTTCATGTTTCTGTTCAAATAGCACCTTCTCAAATATAATATCTCTAATCACTTTAGATACTACTCTTTTCTCAACTATCTCTTTATTATTCTGTTCTTCACAGCTCTTATGCTATTTGACACTATATATTTATTTATTTGGGTGTTTACTGTCTTCTCACCCAGTAAAATGTTAAGCCTCTTAAGATTAAAGACTGTTTTATTCCTAGATCCAAATCTATCACATGGTAGGTACTCAAATAATATTTGTTGGATTAATACATGAATTAATTAATCCATCTTAAGTTCTGTCTTTACATATATGACTTCATTTGCAAATCACTTAGGCCTGTCAGAAATCCAAGAAGATTATTTCTGGCAACAGCCTCTATACCATGTTCACTTCTCAAACAGTGAATACATTCCTGAAATAAATATTGACTTAGAAATATTCTTAATATTAAGAGATTAAAAAGGATAATAATTTTCAACTAGTACAATAGGTAACATTTTTCAGAGAGTAAAAAATGAATTGTTTGTTGTTCATTAATTTAAAATAGAATGTTTAATATTCTGTTTGATATCACTTTGCATTGTAATACACAACTTAATATATTTAATATATATTTTATTACTTGTCCAGTCCATAACATTTAAATAAAATGGAAAGAATGCTGTGACTGCAATAAGTAGAAAAATAGTCAAGCTCCATTTACAGAGCAAAAGCCAAGGTGTTTGATATGATGTCAAAGGCTGTTTAAATATATAATTCATCCCATCTGTTCTTCCCCTCACATAGCCGGCCGTAGAGGTTTGCAAGTGAAAAAAAGGAAAAATTTGGCAATTCCTATCTCTGTTTTTTTTTTTTTTTTTTTTGCGGTACGCGGGCCTCTCACTGTTGTGGCCTCTCCCGTTGCGGAGCACAGGCTCCGGACGCGCAGGCTCAGCGTCCATGGCTCATGGGCCCAGCCGCTCCGCGGCATGTGGGATCTTCCCGGACCGGGGCACTAATCCATGTCCCCTGCATTGGCAGGTGGACTCTCAACCACCACGCCACCAGGGAAGCCCCCTATCTGTTTTGATTAGTATAACTTCTGCTTTCTTGCCAGGAAATTCCTCCCTATACGTTAAAATATCCTGGAAGTTGCCATTACTTTCCTTCTCTTATGATGTTTTATGATTAAGAAATTTAATATTAATTAAATTATATAACATTTCTTAATTATATATATGTATAAGCAATATGCCATGTTTTATCTGAACAGCATGTTTTATGAAAAGTCCAGTGGTGCCTATTGCCACAGTTTATTAGAGGGCAGAACAACTTAAATATAAAGATGTCATTCATCCCAAATTTCAAGCTGTGCTGAAGTTAAATTCCAAGGGAGAACAGATACAGGAGATTTGTGCCAGAACATTTCCCAATAGCAATATCAAAGAGAAATGAAGAATAATTTTCCTAATTGTAAATATGTGGGGAATATAAGGTAGGGAGGATTTAATTAATAGATTTGGAGTAAGGCCAGAACTGCAAGGTTAATACCTATGCTATTTCAAAGAGTGCCATGGGATCCTGAAATCCAAAGAGTGGTTAACAGGACTGGCAAGTTTTACTCTGGATTAATTCTAACGCAGTTTTAAGCATTTCTTTGGTGTAAGTATTTTATGTAAACTGTTTCATGTGTTTTGTAATTCTTTTTTTTTTTCTACCAACATTTTCTAAGCTCAGGTAATGAAATTTATTACTTAATATGATGTTTTATTTTTCAATGAATTTTTAATTGAAATTAATTTTTAATTTTGGAGTATAGTTGCTTTACAATGTTGTGTTAGTTTCTACTGTACAGCAAAGTGAATCAGCCTTACATATACATATATCCCCACTTTTTTGGATTTCCTTCCCATTTAGGTCACCACAGAGCACTGAGTAGAGTTCCCTGAGCTATACAGTAGGTTCTCATTAGTTATCTATTTTATACATAGTATCAATAGTGTGTATATGTCAATCCCAATCTCCCAATTCATCCCACCCCTCCTTTCCCCCTTGGTATCCATACGTTTATTCTCTACATCTGTGTCTCTGCTTTGCAAATATGTTCATCTATACCATTTTCCAGATTCCATATATATGTGTTAATATATTTGTTTTTCTCTTTTTCTCTTTCTGACTTACTTCACTCTGTATGACTGTCTCTAGGTCCATCCACGTCTCTACAAATGACCAAATTTCATTCCTCTTTATGGCTGAGTAATATTCCATTGTGTATATGTACCACATCTTCTTTATCCATTCCTCTGTTGATGGACATTTAGGTTGCTTCCATGTCCTGGCTATTGTAAATAGTGCTGCAATGAACATTGGGGTGCATATGTCTTTCTGAATTATGGTTTTCTCTGGGTATTTACCCAGTAGTGGGATTTCTGGTTCATATGGTAGTTCTATTTTTAGTTTTTTAATAAGCCCTTCATTTGTTTTAATACTTCTGATTTTTAATATAGCTATTACAGAATGTCATTAGTTAACTATCAATCCCCCACTATAAATAATATAATTCATTCATATTTAATATGATGCTCTTAAAAGAATATGAGCACATTAAAGAAATATAATAATAGCCTAGTATCTCACGAAAATGGTCTATCGTGTTTTTGGAAGAAAAGCTACTTGAGTTATTAAAAACAAAATTCTAAGATAACGTGACAATTACTGTGATCAACTATTGCCAGAAAAATTTTGATCATTGTTAATGGCAAAGTCTGGTTCCAGATGTAATTTTTTATAAAAAGGTAACAATCTTCAGGACACAAGGTATAGAAATGAGCAAAAAAGTGCTTAGGTATTATGATTAAATGTCACATCAAATATTGGAGTTTATATTTGAAAATATACTAGACTTTGGACAAGAGGAAGCAACAGATTGTTATCCCTGAGAGATGTAAACAAAAGAAACAAGCCCTCCTATTGCCCTGGCTTTATGCCTGAAGGCAATTTCAGAAATTCAAGGACAAGGAGCATGTATTCAAAAAGAGCCTGATAATCTCACTGAGTTTAAACAGATAATTGACATTTGGGGAGGCTAAAGTACCTGGAAGTTATAAGGCAGAGTCCTAGCAAGGAAATACATAGAAAAAAGCCTCAGAGATATGCAGAAGATCTTTGCTTTATATTGAACTGCACAAGCATAAGGTGAAATTTCACACCTACACACACACACACACACACACACATACACATACACACAAACACTATGGAAAGCTGTAAACTGAACCATCCCCAGATCTCACACAGGTTGGAGAGACTTTCAAGTTCTGACCAGCCAGGATGGAGAATCCTTGGGCAGCAAATGGGATATTTAAAAACAAACCTCAAGAAGGTACATTTCAGTATAAGCCTGAAATATACATGGAGTAACATCTATTTTAGTCCTGTGTTAACAATGTTTAAAAACAGGTCTCAAAGGAATAAAAATGATCTGCAAATAATGTAACTGCCTTAAAATTAAAACTTCAGATCTCCTTATATAATGGAAAACATAAAATTTGAACACTTAAAATTATAATATTTTCACTGTTTGGTATTAAAGAAAAGTTTCTAGGGACTTCCCTGGTGGCACAGTGGTTAAGAATCTGCCTGTCAATGCAGGGGACACGGATTCAATCCCTGGTCCAGGAGGATACCACATGCTGCAGAGCAACTAAGCCCATGTGCCACAACTACTGAGTCTGCACTCTAGAGCCTGTGAGCCACAACTACTGAAGCCCACATGCCTAGAGCCCATGCTCTGCAACAAGAGTAGCCACCATAATGAGAAGCCCGCGCACCACAATGAAAAGTAGCCTCTGCTCGCTGCAACTAGAGAAAGCCTGCAAGCAGCAACGAAGATCCAATGCAGCCAGGAAAAAAAAAAAAAAAGTTTCTAGACATGCCAAGAGGCAGTCTATGTATATATAGAAACTTCTAAGGAAACTACAAAATAAAACCTACCAGAATTAATTAGAAAGTTTAGTCAGTGAGTTCATCAGTAAAAAAGGTCACCGAACACAAGTTAAATATAAAATATCAGTTACATTTCTATATATTAGCAATAAACAATCAGAAATAGAGATTTTAAAGGTGTCTCATAATACCATTAAAAATCAAATTCAGAAGAATTTAACAAACTTGTGCAAGATTCAAACTTGAAAATTATAAAACATTGCTGAGAGAAATTAATAAAGATTTAAATAAATTTATCAAAAATCCATATTTTTAAGATGAAAATTCTCCCTGAATTGAAGTATAGATTCAATACAATCCCAGTCAAAATCACATTAGGGTCTAACGAAGACAATGATAAATGAATACTAAATTTATGTAGGAATGCAAAAACATTAGTCAAAAACTCCTGACTTAAAAATATATTATTGTGCTATAGTAATCAATACTGTTTGCTGGATTAAGGATAGAAATATAAATTGATTGAAAAGAGTAGAGTCTGAAATAGACCTATAAAGTGAACTGATTTTTTACAAAAGGGCCCAGGCAATTTAAAGGCAAAAAGTTAGTATTTTCAACAAATAGTGCTGAAATCCCCAGATATTCCAACAAAAACTCAAAATGAAACATAAATGGTAAAAACTAAAACTATTAACTTTGTAGAAGAAAACATAGGAATAAATCTTCATAACCATGAAGTAGGCAAAATAATAACAGAAAACCATAAAACAAAGTCCAAACCCTAGAAGAAGAAATGTAAAATTGGAGTTCGCAAATACTAAAACATTCTGATCTGAAAAATTATAAAGTTAAAAAATTTTTTAAATGAAGCTATAGAGTGGATGAAAATATCCACAGTACAATAATACATGTATCTGGCAAATTACTAGTATCTAAATTGCATAAAACTCTTAGAACTCAATAATGAAAAATAACTCAATAAAAATGCGCAAAATATCTGAACAGATATTTCATGGAATAAGATACACAGTTGACTGATAAGGACAAGAAAACATACTCAACAATGTTAGTCATTAGGCAAATGTTAACTGAAACCACAAAGAGATACCACTGTACACCCACTAATAATATAATGGCTGATATTAAAAACACTGACACTACCAAGTGTTGGCAAAGACATGGAGCAGGAGGAATGTTCCCAGTGAGAATGAATAGGGTTAAAACCACTCTGGAAAACCAGTATGGCAGTTTCTTGCAAAGTTTGACATGTTTTTTTGGGTTTTGTTTTTTTTGCAGTACGTGGGCCTCTCACTGCCGTTGCCTCTCCCGTTGTGGAGCACAGGCTCCGGACGTGCAGGCTCAGCGGCCATGGCTCACGGGCCCAGCCGTTCTGCGGCACGTGGGATCCCCCCAGACTGGGGCATGAACCTGTGTCCCCCGCATCGGCAGGCAGACTCTCAACCACCACGCCACCAGGGAAGCCCATGACATGTCTTTTATAAATGACTAATTACACTCCTAAATATATGACTTTAAAAAAGATCACGACTAAATCTTAACAAGTTTATAAAGAGCAAAAAACCAAACATACAAGAGTTCATGCTGTAGGATTCCATTTATAAGTATCTCTAGGTAAAACAAATCTAATCTGTAGTGATAGCAGACCAGTACTTGCTTAGATCTAGGTAGATGTGTATAGACATCTACACACATCATCTGCCGTGTGTAGACAGCAGATGAAGAAAAAGGTCACTAAGGACATTTTCGTTATTATGAATGCATTCTATATCTTGGTTGTAGTGCTGGTTACATAAGCATATACATTTGTCAACTCACTTTTAAAATGGGCATATTTTATAGCTTGAATTATATTGCATCAAAGCTTTGTTTAAAAATCTAGATTATAACCTTCTTTTAAAATAGAAATTTTTTTTCTTTTTGGCTTTATGCCTGTTTGAGAAAGAGACAGAGACAGAGACAGAGTTTTTGGCTAAAATTTCAGAGAAATATCATACAAAACTCATAACAAGTATATTTCTGTAATATATTTTGAAATTTTTTCATAGCACTTTATTATGATACCCTGAAGCTATTCAACCATATAATTATTCAACCAATAATTGAAAAGATTGCAATTAAGATAATTATTTTTAGAAATAAAAAGTTCAGTTCATGTTCAGAAATGGGAGAACACTTTTACAAATAAATAAATGAAATATATGACTAAGGCAACTGCTAGTTTTCATATAGAAATACTTAGTGGCATTAATTCCTGCTTTTAAAATATTTAAAAATATAAATATATAAATGTTCATTCTATTTTCTCTTCTTTAAGTTATAAGGTAAAAATAAATTTTATAGTCCTGATCATTTTGCTGATACAAATGATTGACAAATATACTTTGAGAAATTAATTGTGTGACATTGTGTCACATCAGAATAAAGTCTAAAATAGATAGATATTCATGGAAATATACCAAATATATGACTATCTAGACATGTCTCAAATGTAGAAGATGTATCTTTCACTATTTCATTATCATCATCTACAAACTAGTCAATGAAATTTCCCCCTTTCCAATTATTGATTGCTGCATAACAATCCCCTCCAAAATTTAGTGGATCAAAACAATGGCAATGTATATATTTGCTTGCAAATCTGCAATTTGGGCAGGTCAGTGGGGACTGCTCTTCTCTTCTTTGCTTGGCATGAATCAGGGTGTCATGAAGGTTGGGAATTGGATTCATCTAAGGATTTTCTCACTCACATGTTGGGTGGTTGATGTGCACTGTAAAGTGAGATATCAACTAGAGTTGTACCTTAACTTTCTCAAAGTATGGTGGTGGGTTTTAAGGGTGAATATCCCAAGAAAGAGCAAAATGGAAACTGTATTGCCACTGTGGCAGAATTTGCTAATAGTGAAAATATATATATATCATGACCCAGAAATTCTACTAATAGGTGTAGGACCAACATAAGTATATATTTATACCAAACACATGTACAAGAATTCCAATAGCATCTATGTCAAATAAGGAAAAATAAACAATAGAAACACCCCAAATATTCATTGACAATAGGATGGGTAAATTAAAATATATTTACTATACAAACTATTGCTATGTGCAACAATATGGATGGATTTGTAAGCATACTCCTGGATGAATGTTTGCAAATGAAGCTAGACTTAAAAGAGTATATAAACTATAATTCAATTTGCATAAAATTTGAAACCTCTAAAAAAAGCCTGTGGAGGTAAAAGTCATGATAGGTATTAGATTGGAAGGAGGTTACCAACTTGAGAGAGGCAATAGAGAAAGCTCGTCATATTTCTCATTTGGATGCTGATTACATTAGTGATTTCACTTAATAAAAAGGAATTGATCTATGAACTTAACACAAACAATTTTCTGTGTAAATATTACTTTAATAAAATTTTACTGAAAATGCATGCAGAGATGAACATTTCATGTAATTTGTATATTCCTTGACTTTATGTTCCTTTGGGATTGTTTTAATTCTGTGACAGTATGTTATTAAAATCAAATTATATATTAATTTTCTATGTTTTTTAAAACAAGACACAAATAAAACTTTTAAAAAGCCAATTTTTAGATAAGGACTGTTAAAAAAATACAGACAGGAAAATGATTGCCTATTAACAAGAAGACAACTCAAGAAAAGCATAAACTAAAGTCTCTTAAGGAACGAGCTTCAGAAACCTAGTTCAAGAACATATGGGTTGGACCCAGTACTGAAGGCCACACGCTCTTTGGTGGGACTAGTGGCAGACTCCAGGAGGGCTCATGCCAAGGAGTACTTCCCAGAACTTCTGCTGCCAGTGTCCTGGTCCCTGTGGTGAGCCACAGCCATGCCCCACCTCTGCAAGATACCCTCCAACACTAGCAGCCATGTGGTTGACAGGGTCTTGGTGCTCTGGCAGGCTGTCAGGCCTGAGGCACTGAGGTAGGAGAGCTGAGTTCAGGACACTGGACCACCAGAGACCTACCGGACTCATGTAATATCAATCAACAAGAGGTCTCCCAGAGATCTCCATCTCAATGCTAAGACCCAGCTCCACTCAATGACAAGCAAGATCCAGTGCTGGACACCCCATGCAAAACAACTAGCAAGACAGGAACACAACCACACCCATTAAGAGAGAGGCTGACTAAAATCATAATATTCACAGACATCCCCAAACACACCACTGATGTGGTCCTGCCCACCAGAAAAACAAGATACAGACTCATCCGCCAGAACACAGTCACCAGTCACCTCAACCAGGAAACCGACACAACACACTGACAAACCTTACCCACTGGGGGCAAACTCCAAAAACAACAGGAACTACGAAACTGCAGGCTGCGAAAAGGAGACCCCAAACACAGTAAGATAAGCAAAATGAGAAAACAGAGAAATATGCAGCAGATGAATGAGCAAGGTAAAAATCCACCAGGCCAAACAAATGCAGAGGAAATAGGCAGTCTACCTGAAAAGAACACAGAGTAATGATAGCAAAGATGATCCAAAATCTTGGAAATAGAATGGGTAAAATAGAAGAAACGTTTAATAAGGACCTACAAGAACTAAAGACCAAACGAACAATGAAGAACAACACAATACCAAAATTAAAAATTCTCTAGAAGAAATCAATAGCAGAATAACCAAGGCGGAAGAATGAATAAATGCCCTGCAAGATAAAATAGTGGAAATAATTACCACAGAGCAGAAAAAAGAATGAAAAGACTGGAGGACATTCTCAGAGACATCTGGGACAACATTAAATGCACTGACATTCAAATTACAAGGGTTCCAAAAGAAGAAGAAGAAAAAAAAGGACTGAGAAAATATTTGAAGAAATTATAGTTGAAAATTTCCTTAATATGGGAAAGGGAATAGTCAATAAACACCAGGAAGCACAGAGAGTCCTAAACAGGATAAACCCAAGGAGAAACATGCCTAGACACATATTAATCAAACTATAAAAAACTAAATAAAAAGAAAAAATATTAAAAGCAGCAAGGGAAAAGCAACAAATAACATACAAGGGAATCCCCATAAGGTTAAAAGCTGCTCTTTCAGCAGAAATTCTGCAAGCTAGAAGGGAGTGGCAGGAAATATTTAAAGTGATGAAAGGGAAAAACCTACAACAAAGATTACTCTACCCAGCAAGGATCTCATTCAGATTTCATGGAGAAATTAAAACCTTTACAGACAAGCAAAAGCTAAGAGAATTCAGAACCACCTAACCAGCTTTACAGCAACTTCCCTAGGCAGGAAACACAAGAGAAGGAAAAGACCTACAATAACAAACCCAAAACAATTAAGAAAATGGTAATAGGAACATACATATCAATAATTACCTTAAATGTAAATGGATTAAGTGCTCCAACCAAAAGACATAGACTGGCTGAATGGATACAAAACAAGACCCATATATATGCTGTCTACAAGAGACCCATTTCAGACATAGGGACACATACAGACTGAAAGTAAGGGTATGGAAAAATATATTCCATGCAAATGGAAATCAAAAGAAAGCTGGAGTAGCAATTCTCATATCAGACAAAATAGACTTTAAAATAAAGACTATTACAAAAGACAAAGAAGGATGCTACATAATGATCAAGGGATCGATCCAAGAAGAAGATATAACAATTGTAAATATTTATGCACCCAAGATAGGAGCACCTCAGTACATGAGGCAAATGTTAACAGTCATAAGAGTGGAAATTGACAGTAACACAATTATAGTAGGGGACTTTAACACCCCATTTTCACCAATGGACAAATCAACAAAATGAAAATAAATAAGGAAACACAAGCTTTAAATGACCTATTAAACAAGATAGATTTAATTGACATTTATAGGACATTCCATCCAAAAACAACAGAATACACTTTCTTCTCAAGTGCTTATGGAATATTCTCCGGGAGAGATCATATCTTGGGTCACAAATCAAGCCTTGGTAAATTTAAGAAAACTGAAATCACATCAAGTATCTTTTCTGACCACAACACTATGAAACTAGATATCAATTACAGGAAAAAAATGTAAAAAATACAAACGCACTGAGGCTAAATAATGTGCTACTAAATAACCAATAGATCACTGAAGAAATCAAAGAGGAAATCAAAAAATACCTAGAAACAAATGACAATGTAAACACAACAACCCAAAACCTATGGGATGCAGCAAAAGCAGTTCTAAGAGGGAAGTTTATAGCAATACAATTCTACCTCAAGACACTAGATAAATCTCAAAGAAACAACCTAATCTTACACCTAACGCAATTAGGGAAACAAGAACCAAAAAAACCCAAGTTAGCAGAAAGAAAGAAATCATAAAGATCAGATCAGAAACATATGAAAAAGAAATGAGGGAAATGACAGCAAAGATCAATAAAACTAAAAGCTGTTTCTTTGAGAAGATACAGAAAATTGATAAACATTCGCCAGACTCATCAAGAAAAACACGGAAAAGATGCAAATCAACAGAATTAGAAATGAAAAAGGAGAGAAGTAACAACTGACACTTCAGAAATACAAAGGATCATGAGAGATTAACTACAAGCAACTATATGCCAACAAAATGGACATCCTGGAAGAAATGGAAAAATTCTTAGAAAAGCACAACCTTCCAAGACTGAACCAAGAAGAAAAAATGAACAGACCAATCGCAAGCAATGAAATTGAAACTGTGATTAAAAATCTTCCAACAAACAAAAGCTCAGGACCAGATGGCTTCACAGACGAAATCTGTCAAACATTTAGAGAAGAGCTAACACCCATCCTTATCAAACTCTTCTAAAATACAGCAAGAGGAAGGAACACTCCCAAACTCATTCTACAAGGCCACCATCACCCTGATACCAAAACCAGATAAGGACGTCACCAAAAAAGAACACTATAGGCCAATATCACTGATGAATGTAGATGTAAAAATTCTCAACAAAGTACTAGCAAAGAGAATCCTATATCACATTAATAGGATCAAATGTCATGATCAAGTGGACTTTATTCCAGGAATGCAAGGATTCTTCAATATATGCAAATCAATCAATGTGATACATGATATTAACAAATTGAAGGATAAAACTATATGATAATCTCAAAAGATGCAGAAAAGCCTTTCGACAAAATTAAACACCCACATATGATAAAAACTCTCCAGAAAGTAGGCATAGAGGGAACTTTCCTCAACATAATAAAGGCCATATATGACAAACCCACAGCCAACATTGTTCTCAATGGTAAAAAACTGAAACCATTTCCACTAAGATCAGGAAAAAGACAAGGTTGTCCACTCTCACTACTATTATTCAACATAGTTTTGGAAGTTTTAACCATAGCAATCAGAGAAGAAAAGAAATAAAGGAATCCAAATTGAAAAAGCAGAAGTAAAACTGTCACTGTTTGCAGATATCATGATACTATACATAGAGAATCCTAAAGATGCTACCAGAAAACTACTAGAGCTAATCAATGCATTTGGTACAGTAGTAGGATACAAAATTAATGCACAGAAATCGATTGCATTCCTATATACTAATGATGAAAAATCTCAAAGAGAAGTTAAGGAAACACTCCCATTTACCATTGCAACAAAAAGAATAAAATACCTAGGGATAAACCTATCTAAGGAGACAAAAGACCTGTATGCAGAAAACTATAAAACACTGATGAAAGAAATTAAAGACAATACAAAGAGATGGAGATGTATACTGTGTTCTTCGGCTGGAAGAATGAACACTGTGAAAATGACTCTACTACCCAAAGCAATCTACAGTTTCAATGCAATCCCTATCAAATACCAATGGCATTTTTCACAGAACTAGAACAAAAAATTTCACAATTTGTATGGAAACACAAAAGACCCTTAGGAGCTAAAGCAATCTTGAGAGGGAAAAATGGAGCTGGAAGAATCAGGCTTCCTGATTTCAGACTATACTACAAAGCTACAGTAATCAAGACAGTATGGTACTGGCACAAAAACAGAAATATAGCTCAATGGAACAGGATAGAAAGCCCTGAGATATACCCATGCACTTATCTTTGATAAAGCAGGCAAGAACACACAGTGGAGAAAAGACAGCCTCTTCAATCAGTGTTGCTGGGACAACTGGATAGTTACATGTAAAAGAAAAAAATTAGGACATCCCTAACACCATACACAAAAATAAACTCAAAATGGATTAAAGACCTAAATGTAAGGCCAGACACTATAAAACTGTTAGAGGAAAACATAGGGAGAACACTCTATGACATAAATCACAGCAAGATCCTTTTTGACCCACCTCCTAGAGAAATGGAAATAAAAACAAAAATAAACAAATGGGACCTAATGAAACTTAAAAGCTTTTGCATAACAAAGGAAACCATAAACAAGATGAAAAGACAACACTCAGAAAGGGAGAAAATATTTGCAAATGAAGCAACTGTGAAAGGTTTAATCTCCAAAGTATATAAGCAGTTCATGCAGCTCAGTAACAAAAAAACAAACAACCCGATCCAAAAATGGGCAGAAGATCTAAATAGACATTTCTCCAAAGAAGATATACAGATTGGCAACAAACACATGAAAGGATGCTCAACATCACTAATCATTAGAGAAATGCAAATCAAAACTACAATGAGGTACACCTCATAACAGTCATATTGGCCATCTTCAAAAAGTCTACAAGCAATAAATGCTGGAGAGGGTTTGGGTAAAAGGGAACCCTCTTACACTGTTGGTGGGAAAGTAAATTGATACAGCCACTATGGAGAACAGTATGGAGGTTCCTTAAAAGCCAAAAACTAGAACTACTATATGACTCAGCAATCCCACTACTGGGCATATACCTTGAGAAAACCATAATTCAAAAAGAGTTATGTACCATTTCATTGCAGCACTATTTACAAAAGCCAGGACATGGAAGAAACCTAAGTGTCCATTGACAGGTAAATGGATAAAGAAGATGTAGCACGTATATACAATGGAATATTACTCAGCCATAAAAAGAAACGAGATTGAGTTATTTGTAGTGAGGTGGATGGACCTAGAGTCTGTCATACAGAGTGAAGTAAGTCAGAAAGAGGAAAACAAATACCGTATGCTAACACATATATATGAAATTAAAAACAAAAATGGTCCTGAAGAACCTAAGGGCAGGACAGGAATAAAGATGCAGACATAGAGAATGGACTTGAGGATACGGGGAGGGGGAAGTGTAAGCTGGGACAAAGTGAGAGAATGGCACTGACATATATGCACTACCAAATGTAAAATAGATAACTAAGCGGCTACATAGCACAGGGAGATCAGCTCCGTGCTTTGTGACCCCCTAGAGGGGTGGGATAGGGAGGTGGGAAGGAGATGCAAGAAGGATGTGATATGGGGATATATGTATATGTATAGCTGATTCACTTTGTTATACAGCAGAAACTAACACAACGATGTAAAGCAATTAAACTCCAATAAAGATGTTGGAAAAACAAAGAAGAACATATGGGTTGGCATAATCTAATGACATTGAAAAGTTTTTTTTGCTTTGATGACATTAATAGAGAAATAGAGAAAATGAGAAATGACAGAATTGTCACCTTAGTGACATTAGCATTATACTTAGCTTCAAAATAACTATCATTGCCTTAGTTTGAGAATGTATTTCTACCTGATTTAAGATGTTCAATTGCTTATAAGTTGAGGCTGTCATCTTAATTTAGACTATATTGTAAATAAAAGCAGTCACAACTTACTTCCATATATGGGGCAATGGTCATTTATACATATTTCATTCATTCAATCAAAATCTACATAAAGGTATGGACAAGACAGGCATGTGTCACATCTTCATGAAGCCCATCAAATGGGGAATGTCATGGGCTGAAATGTGTCCCACCCAGCATTCATATGTTGAAGTCCCAACCCCCAATATCTAAGAATGTAATCATATTTGGAGATAAAGTCTTTAAAGTGACTAAGTTAAAATGAATCCATCAAGGTGGGGCCTTAATCAAATATAACTGATGTACTTATAGGAAGAGACAGAGATATCAGGAATGTGTGCACTGAGGAAAGGCAGTGTGAGGACAAAGGGAGAAGTCAACTGGCTGTAAGCCAAGGAGATGAGCCTCAGGTGAAATCAAACATGGCAACATCTTGATCTTGGCTAGCCTCCAGAACTGTGAAAAAATACATTTCTGTGGTTTAAGCCATTTTGTTTGTGGTACTGTTTTGGCAGTCCTAGTAAACTAATATCAGAAGTTACATCTTTAGAAGATACTCATATAGATAAGTACAAAATTGCCATTTTAGTAAGTATTACAGAGGAAAAGTATTTTTATAACATTGATTATCAGTCCTTATCCAGCCAGTAAAAGACCTAAGAAATTGTTTTTATTTTAGACTAGAAAAGTGGGTTGGACTTAACAAGGTGAAGTGGGGATTATTGAAGGAACATCAAACAGGACTGATGGGAAAGACACTGGCCAATTCTAAGATCAGTGTGCCAGAAAAGTAAGAAATAGAGAGCACAATTGCACAAGCTAAAATTGTATTAGTCAGCAGGGGACAAAGAACATAAAATTAACCCTTCCTGGAACAATACTTTAGTGTCTTAATTATGTATGTTATTGTATATATATCATTATTATATATAATTATTAATTATGTAATAGTTATATATTATTGTAAAATATGTATAACATTGAATTAATATATGTACAAAATACACACACATGTATATCTATTCTTTTTTCAACAAAGCCTTGGGATTTATTATTCCATACAATTTTTATAACCAATTTTCAAATTCTGCCATAAATATTTTATATATATATATATATATATAAAATGTATTAAATTAAACTTCTTTTACTGATAAGATATTTCAGTAAAATTTTAATCTCTACAATTCTGAGAGTATCCACTTGTGGATATGGTATTATTTTCTTTTGTTTGTTATTTTATATATAAATAATTTTAGATTTACCAAAATGTTACGAAGATAGTGTAGAGTGCTCCATTTTACTTTTCATCTAGCTTTCTTTGGTATTATTATCAACATAAGCATGTTATATTCATCAAAACTAAGCAATTAACATTGGTATGCTATACTAAATACAGACTTTTTAAAAATATTTCACCAGTTTTTCAATAATATCTTTATTGTTTCAGGATTCAAACCAAGATATCACCTTGTAGTTCATCATCATGTTTCCTTAGTCTCCTCCAATCTGTGATAGTTTCTCAGTTTTTATTTGTTTTTTACAGCCCTAATACTTCTGAAGGTCAGGTATTTGTGTCATGTATTTTGTAGAATGTTCCTCAATTTTTGGCTTGTCTGACTTTTTTTTTTCATGATTATATTGAAGTCATAGAGTTTGGGAAAGAAATACTACAGAGGTAGTGTGCATATATTATTGACATGACATCGCTGGTGATGTAAACTTGATCACTTAGCTAAGTGTCTGTCAGGTTTCTCCACTTCAAACTTGCCATTTTTCTCTTTTGATATGCTATTATTTGGAAGTGGCTTACTTAGTCTAGTCTATATTCAAAGTGTAGTGAACTAAGCTCCACCTTACAAAGGGAGGTATATTTTAAAAAATAGTGATGATTCTAAGAGTTCTAATCACAAGGAAAGTTTTCCATTTCTTCAATGAGATAATGGATGTTCATCAAATCTATTGTGGTAATCATTTCATGATGTGTGTAAGTCAAATCATTATGCTGTACATCATAAACTTATACAGTGTTATATGTCAATTATATCTGAATAAAACTGGAAGAAAAAATGGTGAAAATATGTACCAACCACCAGTACAATCAGTAAATTTGAGCACAGGTATTTTAAGATTAGGTAAAATTCTGTTCTCACATAAAGTAAAACAAAAAACCAAACAAAAACAAAAAAGGAAGCAGTAACTATACTGGAATATTTAAAGTTATCATCAAGTTTTTGGTCAGTGTTCAAGGAAAAGTAACACTGTAATATTTTGAGGAGTGAAAATCAGTGGTAGTCACACAAATGAAATAAAATTAGATAATTAAAGCATTTCAAACGAGCTAAATGAACATAAAGAAATCAGAGAAGGGAAGAGTAGAACTTCATTGAAAGACATAAATGTAGGAAGACAGAAAAGATAAGTTGGAAAATCTAACTGAGCTGCCAGAAACACAGAAGAAATCAAGATTATATGAAAGAAACAACTATCATCAATTATACATCAACATACTGGATAACCTAGAATAAATAGATAAGTTTCCAGAAACATACAACCTATCAAGAATGAATCTTGAAAAAAATTGAAAATCTGAATGGAAAAATAACAAATAAGAAGGTTGAATCAGTAATCAAAAACTTTCCAAGAAAGAGAAGTCCAGGACCATATAGTTTCACTGGTGAATTCTACCAAACATTTAAAGATGAATTAATACCAATCATTCTCAAACTCTTGCATAAAATTGAATAGGAGGGAATAATGTCAAATACATTTTATGAAACCAGCATTACTCTGATACCAAAGCCATATAAGGACACTACAAAAAAGTATCTCTGAGGAATAAAGCTGCAAATATTCTCAACAAATTATTATAAAAATGAATTCAACAGCATATTAAAAGGATCATATACAATGATCAAGTGGGAGTCATCTTTGTGATGCAGGATGGTTCAACACATGAAAATCAATGAATGTAATACATCACAATAATAGAAATGAATATAAAAAGCACATGATTATCTCAATGGACGAAGAAAAAACATTTGACAAAATTCATCATCTATTCATGATAAAAACCCTCATAATAAACTGGGCATAGAAAAAACATACTTCAACATAATAAAAGTCATATATGACAAGCCCAGAACTTCCATCATACTCAATGATGAGAAGTTTCAAGTTTTTCCTCTAAGATCAGGAACAAGACTAGGATGTCCACTCTCATCACTTTTATTCACCATAGTATTAGAAGTCCCAGCCAGAAGAATTAGGCTAAGTAAATTTTTAAGTGGCATCCAAATTGGAAAGGAAAAAAGTAAAGCTGTCACTATTTGCAAATGACACAATTTTATATTTAGAAAGTCCTAATAACAACAAAAGCTGTTTGGACTAATAAAGAAATTCAGTAAATTTTCAGGATACAAATCAACATAAAAAATTCAGTTGCATATTTCTACCTTAACAATGAAATATCTGAAAGTGAGATTAAGAAAACAATTTCATTTACAATATAATCAAAAAGAACAGAATACCTAGGGATAAATTTAATGGAAAAGTGTAAGACACTGAAGGAAGAAACTGAAGATACAAACAAATGGAAAAAGATCCCATATTCTTGGATAGGAAGAAGTAATATTGTTAAAATGTCTGTACTACCTAAAATAATCTATAGAGCCAATGCAATCCCTATCAAAACTCCAATGGCATCTTTTACAGATATAGAAAAAGCAATCCTAAAATTCACAGGGAACCACAAAAGACCCTGAATAGCCAATGCATTCCCTAGAAAGAACAAAGCTGGAGGCATTACAATTCTTGATTTCAAAGTATACTACAAAGACACCATAATCAAAACCCTAGGGTACTGGCATAAAAACAGACACATATATGAATGGAACAGAATTGAGAGACCAGAACTAAACCCATGCATTTATGGTCAACTAATATTTTATGAAGGGAGCCAAAAATACTCACATATATCTGATAAGTGATTGATATCCAAAATATATAAGGAACTCAGAACTCAATAGCAAAAAAAAAAAAAAAAAGAAATCAAATTAAAAAACGGGCAAGGAACCTGAATGGATATTTTTCCAAAGAAGATATGTAGATGGCCAACCAATATGTAAAAAGGTGCTCAACATCACTAATCATTAGGGAAATGAAAATCAAAACCACAATGAGATATCACTTCATGCTTGCTAGGATGTTTAACATCAAAACATAAGAAATAATAAATGCTGGTGAAGATTAGGAGAAAAGAAACCCTGTACATTTGCACACTGTTGGTGGGAATATAAACTGGTATAAATACTCTGGAAAACAGTAAGAGTCTCCTTAAAATATTAAAAATCGAACTACCATATGATCCAGAAATTCCACTTATGGGTATATATTCAAAGTAAATGAAATCACTATACCAAAGAGACATCTTCATCTCTATGTTTATTGCAGCACTATTTATAATTGCCAGGACATGGAAACAACCTAAGTGTCAATTAATGGATGAATGAATAAAGAATATGTGTATCTGGCAGGTGGATTCTTAACCACTGTGCCACCAGGGAAGCCAGAGGTAAATCTTCATTACTTAAACTGGGCACTGATTTATTAGGTGTATTACAAAAAGCACAAATGACACAAACTATGTAAATAAATTAGACTTCATCAAAATTAAAAAACGTTTGTGATTGAAAGACATCATAAAGAAAAGATCACTTATGGATCAAGACAAAATATTTGAAATCCTACATCTGGTAAGAATTTTATCAAGATTATATAAAGAGGGCTTCCCTGATGGCGCAGTGGTTGAGAGTCCGCCTGCCGATGCAGGGGACACGGGTTCATGCCCTGGTCTGGGAGGATCCCACATGCCGTGGAGCGGCTGGGGGCCCGTGAGCCATGGCCGCTGAGCCTGCGCGTCTGGAGCCTGTGCTCCGCAACGGGAGAGGCCACAACAGTGAGAGGCCCGCGTACCGCAAAAAAAAAAAAAAAAGATTATATAAAGAACTCTTTCAATTCAAAAATAAAGAGAAATAACCCAATTTTAAAAATGGGCAAGGATGTGAATAGACATTTCGCCAAAGAATACACAGAAATAACCAATCAGCACATAAAATAATGTTCAATGTCATCAGTAATTAGTAAGTGCAAAGCAAAACTATAATGAGATACTACTAGAATGGATAAAATTAGAAAGATAGATAATACGAAGTGTTAGAGATGAAGTGGAGAGAATGGCTCCTTCATACATTGCTGTTGGAAATATAAAATGGTTTAGCTGTTGTGGGAAACAGCTTGGGGCTTCTTCAAAAAAATCGGACATAGAAATACCATGTTACTGAGCAATTGTAATTCTAGTTACATACCTAAGATAAATAAAAACATAGGTCCACACAAAAATCTGTACACTAATATTCATAATAACATTATTCATAACAGCCTAAGTGTAAATAACCAAAATGCCCATCAACCAATTAATGGATGAATAAAATGTGGTATTCTATATAATAAAATATTATTTAACAATAAAAAATAGCAAGTCCAGATGTTTTAAAAATTGATTAATCTTAAAACATCACCCTAAATGAAACAACCTAATAACAAGAAGCTATGTATTGTATGATTTAATTTATATGAACTGTCCACAGTAGGCAAACCCACTGAAACAGAAAGTGGATTGGTATTTACTAGAGGATAGAGGAATGCAAAGTGCCTGCTAATAGGTATGGGGTTTCTTTTTGGGGTGATGAAACTATTCTGAAATTACATAGAGGTGACGGTTGCCCAACTTTGTGAATACACTAAAAACCACTAAATTGTACACTTTGAAAGAATGAATTTTATGGTGTGTAAGTTAAAATGATTCTGTTTCATATATTAAGAATATTAATTAGTAGGAAATTTAGAGTAATAGTTTTAAAAAGTTTAAATCCTAAAAGTTTATATTTTAAGTGTAAGCATTTAAAATATGCTTTAAATGCTTAAATATGGGGATTGCTCAGTGGCAATACCCATACTGAAGTTATTTCTCATACTTGGCTGCATATTAGAATCACCTAAGGAGTGTTGACTAAACTCTGTCAGGCAACATGCAAGATCAATTAAAGAAAAATTCTGGGTGTATGAACCAGCCACTAAGATTTATTAAAGCTCAGCAATGATTCTATTACATAGCCAAATTAGAGAACCACTATAATTGCATCATATATAAATTAATACAGACTATAATTTAAGAGGATTAAAGAAATTAGATGATCTGGTAACAATTTACAATAGTACTTAATTAATATTGAAGTGGGTATAATTGAAAGGTTTAGATATAGCAAGAATAAATATCAGTTATTATTTTTAATTTAGAATAATATATTATTTGTTTAAACCAATAAAAAGTAGTAGATTTGTCCAAATAATGGATTAAGACTCTTACATTCACACCGGATTTCACAAGAAATACTTGAGCAATTTACATGTACATTGAAGTTAGTTGGACATCAGTGACTGTTACAAATTTGCCTTGTTCATTTGTAAGTAGTATTCAAATTTCAAATTTTTTCCAACTTCTGCAAAGAACTTCCACTGAAATTTTAAAATTTCTCTCTATCAAATAATTGCTCTTCCTCTACTTATTCTAAAAACTGATTTAAATTCATTTTTGATTTATTTGTTTCTCCTTATATATCTCACTGCATATAGCAAAACAATGAAAAAACTATTTTAAATATGTTTAATAATTAGTAAAAAACCCATGTGTGTTTTCTGCCACCATTCCCGATAAGGTGGGGGCTCTGTAGTTAAATTATTACCATGTGAATAAGGCAGCTCTGGTAAGAGCTGAAATATGAGTGGATAAATGAATCAACTTGACCAGGCAGATGTTCTCATCTGAGAATTTGGTTTGCTGATTGAGAATGTAGTCAATCTCTAACAGTATTAAACTTGAGAGAAAGTACAATCGTGAATTTTATTGGAATAGACATTTCCTGATGAAATTATGGAGAAGAGAAATCCAGTTTGTTGACAGAATGTAGATGAGATAAGACACTTCACAGAGAAGTCCTGAGAAATTTGATGACAGGTTCCAGTGGCTTCCTACCTGTAGCATCTCAGGTGGCCCTATGGCATTTCAATCCATTTGCCTTTACTTTCTATGAGGTGGCAATGTATCTCTAATTCCCCTTCCACTTTGCTTGTGTGTGTGTGTGTGTGTGTGTGTGTGTGTGTGTGAGAGAGAGAGAGAGAGAGAGAGAACAATTTCTATTTCTTAAATCTAAAATGTTCTTGACTAAGACAAAAAGACTGCTTGTAATAGAACCATAATTCAAGTCAAAATTTAAGAAATAAATTAATCCTGCTAGTTAACATTTATAACATTTTGCATTTTAATATATTTTGTTTTTATTTAAAATCTTTATTTTACATTTTGTATTTATTTAAAATCTTCCAACTTAATATTGGAAATTGTTTTTAAGAAAAATGTCTCATGAATATGAGATTGGATTTAAATTACAAGTTTTAAGTGAGATTACAAAAAATAAATTGGCTTCCCAGAACTTCTTTAGATTTTCAAATAAAATCACAATAATTTGCAAATATTGGGTTGGCCAAAAAGTGTCTTTGGTTTTTAAGTAAAAATTACAGACACATTTTTCATTTTCACCAAGAACTTTTTTTTTTTTTACCAAGAACTTTATTGAACAATATATTCACCCTTTTGTTCCACTACCTTCTGCCATTTTTCAGGCAACTTCATAATGACATCTTCCCAAACCTTTTTATCTTTTTGAGCAAAGAACTCTTCCAGGTGCCTTTTACCATCTTCCAGGGAATGGAAATTTTTTCCATTTAGACACTTTTGTAAAGACCAAAATAAATGGAAATCCGAAGGTGCAATGTCTGGTGAATACGGCGGATGAAACAGAACTTGCCAGCCAAGCTGTAATAGTTTTTGCCTGGTCATCAAAGAAACATGTGGTCTCGCGTTACCCTGATGGAAGATTATGTGTTTTCTGCTAGTATACTAATTCTGGCCACTTTTCATCAAGCACTGCTTTCAGTTGGTCTAATTGGGAGCAGTACTTGTTGGAATTAATTGTTTGGTTTTCTGGAAGGAGCTCATAATAGAGGACTCCCTTTCAAGCCCACCATATATACATCATCTTCTTTGGATGAAGACTGGCCTTTGGTGTGGTTAGTGGTGGTTCATTTCGCTTGCCCCATGATCCCTTCTGTTCCACATTATTGTACAGTATCCACTTTTCATCGCCTGTCACAATTTGTTTTAAAAATGGAACGTTTTCATTACATTTCAGTAGAGAATCACATATGGAAATGAAGTCAAGAAGGTTTTTTTCACTTAACTTACGTAGAACCCAAACATCAAAACGATTCACATAACCAAGCTGGTGCAAGTGATATTCAATGCTTGAGTTGGATATTTTGGGTATGTCGGCTATCTCCCGTGTGGTATAACATTGATTGTTCTCAATTAATGTCTCGATTTGATCACTTTCAACTTCAACTGGTCTACCCAACCATGGAGCATCGCCCAGCGAGAAATCTCCAGCACGAAACTTCGCAAACCACTTTTGACATGTTCGATCAGTCACAGCACCTTCTCCATACACTGCACAGATCTTTTTTGCATTTCAGTCGCATTTTTACCTTTCTTGAAATAATAAAGCATAATATGCCAAAAATATTGCTTTTTTCCTTCCATCTTCAATATTAAAATGGCTACACAAAAGTTCACCAATTTTGATAAGTTTTTTTTATTAATGAATGCTGATATTACAGCTGTCACAATACCATTTAATAAACTTGTTTTGAATGAAGTTAAAGACAGCTAAGCACTACTAGAGCCATCTTATGGAAAAAAACATGAACTCTTTGGCCAGCCCAATATAAAAATCTAGGTGCATTAGAATGTTGCTTAATGACCACTTCAAATCTAAGAGTCTGTGGCATAGTTGCTTAAAAAAATCTGATTTAAAATCATTCAATTCTCTTAACATTCCCATAATGTCTCTTGACCCCATTCCACATATGTGATATGTCTGTGTAGACACTTTTGGATTAAGAGTAAAGTCACTGTGTTATTTACTCAAAATGTAGAGTTGAATTTATATCTCAGAAACTCATCAACACAGTTGAAATATATGGAGATACATGTGTTTATTTATTCTTGCTGGTTGCCAAATTTCATTAATTAGAATGTCTAATTTAAGAGCTACTAAAAATAACAATTTAGAGTGTAATTTACCAGAGACAAAATTATTCAAGTCATGAAGACAATTAAATGACAGTTTAATAAAAACTTCATAAATATTTTATTTAGCTCATTAGCGATTTCCCCTTCTTCTACCAAAATAATACCTCCTTTCTGTCTTAAGGTACATTTAATTAACCTAACATAATGTACAATTTAATTAAAGGATTTCTCTAGTTATTTCTTCTACATTACCATATGAGAAGTAATACTGTATGATTTTGAATGATATCGTATCTGTGAATGTATCATGGCAGAAGACTGAATACTTTGTTTCCTCTGGTTAGGAGCTAGTGCAAGACAAGATACCATGGCAGTTAAGAACATGGATGCTCGATATTGACAACGTAAATTTGAATTCCAAATATGCAGGTTACCAGCTGTGTGCTGTGGGCAAGCTGATTCACCTTTACTATCTCAGTTTCCCCATCTGGAAAATAGAAATGATAGCAACTGCCTAACTGATAGAGTTATTCTAAATATTAAGTGAGGTAATATTTTTAAAACACTTCTAACAGGATGTGGTGCAATTTGCATAGAGTATTTGTTATTATTTGTATGAGCTTATGTCTCTATCTATGATTACATAGGGATGGAGAAAACTATCGGAAAGTATAAATTATGTTGAAAGTATAGTTAATTAGTGAGGAAAAAGTGATATGAATAGAAAGATTGGGTAGAAGCAAGGAAATAAGGGAGTAAAGACCACCCTAAAATTGATATGATCACTTATAGGCATTTATGTAAAATGATATATACTTATACACCCTTTCTGAAGTGTAATGGTAGCTAATTTACTAAAACAACTGTAAACATTTTTAACTTTATTTTTTCTCCTTAACTACCAGAGGTCAAAGATATAATACCTTGCAACTATATAGAGCAAATTAATTATAGCTATTGTTTCATTTAACTCACAAACTGGTTATTAAAAATTCCTAGAGACAAGTAACTACATGTTTCTGCATCTTGCCCTATCTATTCAAAAGTACTTTATGTAATTTTCTCTAATCACCTACTAAAACCTAATTCATTTTTAAAAATGGTTTAATATATGATCATATGTTTTTAGCCTTAAATATGCTCTAAAGACAAAATAATTGTTGCTCTTTTTGATTCAAACAGTTTTTCAGAGAAATTAAAAAAGAAGGAAATTTAAGAAATTTATTTTACTTTTATTTATTCTGTATCCAAAATTCATCTTCTTTTTTTTTTTTTTTGGTAGATTTAAGTTTGTGCCTTATATCATATTCCTTCTAACTAAATATCCTCTTTTAATATTTATTTTAGAGTAGGTCTGCTAGCAAAGTCTTCCCTATTTTAGCTGTTTTGAGAAATTATTTCTTCTTCATTTTGTAGAATATTTACATGGGTGTAATTTTGTAAAGTTACATTTTATTGTTTTTCTTCTAGGACTTTAAAGAATTCTCTCCTTAATCTTCTTGCAAACTATTTCCTGATGTTCTCAAATTTTGGCTAAGTCACACTGATCTGGCTGATGGACCATATAAGCCAACTTAGAATTCTGAGTTAGAGTCAGGTATTATGAATTATAAGATGATTAACCTCTCTGATGCTCAAATTCCTCATTTTTCAAAGTGCATTCTGTAGTAGATTGACCCTAAGAGATGATCTGTGGAAACATACTCCATGGTCAAAAATGCTTAGGAAATGTTTTGTTTCTTTTTTTTAATTTTAGATATGTCTTATTACATCCCATTCAGAATCATAATTCAACGGACACCTCTGATAAGTATTGCAATAAAGAAACTTGTATATTTAAAAAAAAAACAATCTTTCGCATTGTTCTTTGATCAATAATTCTCTCTCTTACCAGCAAAATATATTGATATCCTGTGGAACTAGTATTCTAGAGAACAACTTTCAGGAAATGCTGTCCTACTCTAAATGAATCACCTGAGTATTTCCTTGTAGTTGGAAAGTAGAAGCTCTAGAATCATCCCAGTATGTGTACAAACACACACACACACACACACACACACACACACACACAGTGCACACATCTTCTCCCCCTACACACATACATATATATATATATATATATATAGAAAAATAACCTTGTATTGAAATCTAGTTTTTCTTGATAAGTTCAATATAAATTAAGGTGTTTATTTTTCCCCAAAGAGGCATAATGAAGAATAACAGAAAATACAATTAGTTATAGAAACAAGGGAAACAAACAAAAGAGGCATAAAACCGAAAATTAAGTTGGTTTACATATATTTTCATAGAAGTTCATGTAAATATATACATATATTGAGATAGAATACCTTCAGAGCCAAGGAATAAGAAATTTGAGAGCTAAATTAGTGTCTCTCATGTGTGTGTCTAAAATACATTAATTATTTTTGTAAACACTCCTTTTTAAATATTTATACCAAGATATTAGGATGTATAATAGAAACACACAAGAGAAGTGCTGATATTCAGTGGGAAAATTTCTGCTTCTCAAGACCTACTGACTTGTATCCCTGCACCCTGATAACATGAATGAAAATACCTAGGGTTTAAAAACTATTTTATCCTAAGACTCCTATATACTGGCAGTTAAAGTGGCCAGCCCTTAATCTTACTCATTATGACACAGCTGAAACGATGTGTTCAGAGAAGTATAACAGAATATTTAGTACCTAAAGAATCAGCAGATTAAAACTACAATGAAGTATCACCTCACACCAGTCAGAATGGCCAGCATCAAATAATCTACAAACAATAAATGCTGGAGAGGGTATAGAGAAAAAGGAACCCTCTTGCACTGTTGGTGGGAATGTAAATTGATACAGCCACTATGGAGAACAGTATGGAGGTTGCTTAAAAAACAGAAAAAGAACTACTATATGACCCAGCAATCCCACTACTGGGCATATACCCTGAGAAAACCATAATTCAAAAAGAGTCATGTACCACAATGTTCATTGCAGCTCTATTTACAATAGCCAGGACATAGAAGCAACCTAAGTGTCCATCAACAGATGAATGGATTAAGAAGATGTGGCACATATATACAATGAAATATTACTCAGCCATAAAAAGAAATGAAATTGAGTTATTTGTAGTGAGGTGGATGGACCTAGAGTCTGTCATACAGAGTGAAGTAAGTCAGAAAGAGAAAAACTAATACTGTATGCTAACACATATATATGGAATCTAAAAAAAAAAAAAAAAGGCTCTGAAAAACCTAGGGGCAGGACAGAAATAAAGATGCAGATGTAGAGAATGGACTTGAGGACATTGAAAAGGGAAGGGTAAGCTGGGACGAAGTGAAAGAGTGGCATGCACATATATACACTACCAAATGTAAAATAACTAGTGGGAAGCAGCCGCATAGCACAGGGCCATCAGCTGGGTGCTTTGTGACCACCTAGAGGGGTGGGATAGGGAGGGTGGGAGAGAGACACAAGAGGGAGGAGATATAGGGATATATGTATATATATAGCTGATTCACTTTGTTATAAAGCAGAAACTAACACACCATTGTCAAGCAATTATACTCCAATAAAGATGTTTAAAAAAAAGAATCAGCAGAAGATTATATAATCTACAAGCTGAAGAAAGCTGGGTCCTCTCTCCATTTAATTTTTGAGCTTTCCCTGTTGTGTAGGTTGTATATAACCTGGGATTTCTTTCGTGAGCAAACGTTTTAAGTGTTTTTGAATGTCAGGGATGAATTTCCTTTCAAAGATATTTTTTCAGAGGCAAAATTTCAAGACACCAAGAGACTTAGAGACCAGTCAAAGAAGAGGAAATTGTTTTCTCATTATTCTCTATGGAAAATAGTATTATACAATATTCAAACCTTATGAGGTTTTTCATATGACTTTTCAGATATGAATTCCTCTCTATCTTTATGGATGGGTGTCTGGTTTGTTCTTTCCATAATAGGCAATCTACCTCAAAGCATGGAGGAGATCTGTTTCTTTTAGTCAATTTCTGGGGCAGAATAGATTGGCAGTGTTAATATCCAGTCATAATTTCAGGATCTTATTTGAAGAGCCTTCAACGTACAGACATCCTGTTTCATATAACGTTAAATAGAAAGCTGGGGAAGACATCTTAAAGAGGATTACAAACACTTTTTATTATTTTTGCTGAAGAAACATGATATTTATTGTCATGTAAAATGCACATACAGGGATGGGTGCAACATATTTAATAAATAATACTATGCACAATTAGTTATTTTCTGGTTCCTTCATAAACCAAGAAAAAATTCTGCTTCTTGTAAACATATGTCAAACTATGTCGAATTATGGAGTGGTGGATACGGTATTTTCTGACCTCTAAAGGAACTAACAGAACATCAAAATTAGAACATGATTTTTTCTTTATTACATGTTATTTATTATTAACTGGAAAAATTTGGTACTATTACAATAATATAGTTAAGTTGATATCAAAGATTCTGATACTCGATTTCTTTACTCTTGTAGAAATCAGGTGTGTAGTTGCTTTCCTATTAAAGTAAGTGTACCTAAAATATGTTATAAGGAAGTAGTGATAAACAAAGATGCATTTTAGGTTACTCATTTTAAATGATTTATTAATTTAGAATCTGAGATGATTTATCTATCTACAAAGAGAAAATAGCACGCCCATGATTATCATAAATAATAATTATTTAAAATCTACACATTATTGTGAATCTGAAAAATACTGTAAAATATCGAGTAGTAGTATTATCTTTCAGCTTACTTATGAATGGCTTCCCACCTGTGATCCTTTGAAAATCAATAAGATACATATTTAGCACTATATCCAGCATGAGGTCTCTTGAAGAGGATACAGTTTATCAGACAAAAAGATTGCAATAGCACAAACATGTAAGAAGTGCTAATTTTGAGGGGGAAAGATCTGAGAAAGGGTCTTTTAAAGACATATGCTTAAAATCATCCAGCCAATTAAATTTGGTTAATGGGCATTATAAGGGGAAAATAATTTAGCATTGTTCAACTCTGTAATATATAACATAAAAATATTTATATATATTATTTTTAAAACGTATAATTAAATTTGTTAAATTTAATGAGGTACTATTTACAAATTATATTTTTGTCTTAATCTGTAAGTTATATATTGTATGAGACCACTTAAGTCATCTCAATATAACATCATACATTAACATAAAAATCTAATTTACCATTTTTATAAAGACCAGTTATTTTCCTAGAGGCAAAACAAGTGGCTGCTTAGTTAATATTTTTGTTGCTTTTTAACTAGTTGTTTTATTAACAGTTTCATTTCAAGACAGAGTTTCTAAAAATTTTAAGTATTCCATTATCAAATAAAAATTAAATAAGAAGCAAGCAAGAAAAATTATAGATTCTTGAATAATACAAGATTTCAGGAACAAGTCCTGAGATAAACATAATTGTACATTTTTTTGTTATTCAATAAAAGACTAGATTTTTGTATCTTTTCATACAGTTCCCAGGGAAAAAGTTATTCTTATATTTTTAGACTCAAGCTATATACCATTGGTGATAAATCAATGCTTTGAAATATACCACTCTTTTTAAAAATAAACATTTCTTCAAACTCTTCTTTCTCTAGATTTTTTATTCATATTATTTGTCTTAGCACCTGGCTGTATCTACCTCTAGAATTCTCTAAACTCCTATCTATGTCTCTAAATTTTTCATGATATTTTGAATGTAGTATTTGTTAATTGGTAATATGTGGTTTATTGCATAAACATGATTTTATTTAAAACTTAGATGTAATTTTATATTTACTCTGGTTATTTATCCCATGAATAATTATCTTGAAGTGCAAAACTTCTTACTGGTTTAACTATGTGCAGTCTCATACTCAGGTCTTGCCTATTTAGTCATGCATTCATCTTATTATCCAAACTCCTTGGTAATCATAACCTTTCCAATTATATGACATTGAGTTACATTAAGTAATTATTTTACTCATTCCCATTCATACCAACACATAATTTTTTATGAATAGTTTTCGAATGTTCAACTTGGCATCTCACAGGGTCATTTATTCAGCATTTATTAAAGAGCTGTCACTGTACAGTAATTGGAATGTGGAGACAGAATACAATATAGTCCCTGCTCTAAGTTGTGTGCATATGTACAAGGGGGGAAGGACAGTAAGCATGCAGTGTATGATATGACATTTGTGTCTTAGAAGTACAAAAGGTGGAATAATCTGCTATACTTGGTGATTCCAGTGAGGGCTTTGCTTGTCCTGGGTTTTGAATGGAGAGTGGAGGATGATAGGATGTGATGCACAGAGCATTTCATTAAGGAAAATACATTCCAGCTTGAATGAACAGCTCCATTACAGTTATGCAAAACAAGCATGTCATCTATATTGTCAAGCTAGTAAATATTGTTAAATATGCAAATTAATGCAAATTAATCAGTATTTGACAATGCATGGGTAAACACATGTAAAGCTATTTAGAAAGCAAAGAAGGGAGGGAGGAGGGATGGGAGGGATGAAGAAAGGAAAGAAGGAAAGAAGGAAGGAAGGGAAGGAAGTGAAACTGAAGATTCTATAAATATTCCTCCACTGCTCCTCTCCTTTTAATGTTTTTTTTAGTGTACTGGTGTAATGATCTGGCTACTGCTGCATAAAAATCCATCCCAAAGTTTAGCAGCTTAAAATAACAAAAATTAGTTATTTTGTTCACAAATCTGCAATTCAGGTAAGGTATGGCAGGGCAGGCTCATGCCTGGTACAGATGGCATCATCTGCTGTCTTTGACTGGGGGCTTCAAGGTCTACTTTCATGATGATGTAATCATATGGCTGGCAAGTAGGGCTGGGGGAAGCTCAGGACTGTAGAATGAGGGCCTTGGTTCCTCTCCATGTGAGTATCTCTACTGGTTTCCTGAACTTCCTCAGGGCATGGTGGCATTTTAGGAGAACCTTGAAGGAAGACGTATTGACTTCTATAATAGAGCTTTGGAAGTCATAGTGTCACTTCTACTGTAGTCACAAGTCTACCCATCTACCCATATACAAGAAGATGTAACGTAGACTCTATATCTCAAGGATAAGAATGTCAGTCACACTGAAATAAAACCATAAACATGGATGATGCTGTTGTGTCTTTTTTGGATAATAAAATCTTCAACAGATAAAGTCACTGAGAATTTTGTCCCAAATAGTAGATATACTTTGAGATGATCTTTTATCAGTAGCCTTCAGCTGGGGGCCTTTTTGCACACCAGAAGACATCTGACAATATCTAAGGACATTTTTGGCTATCAAACTGGAGGTTGTACTGGCATTAGTGGATAGAGGCCAAGGATGCTGCTAAACATTCTACACTGCACAGGACAGTGAACAATCCCCACCATATGTAATTATCATTTATAAACTATTAGTACTTTAACATATACCAAATTATTTTAACTGAGCATTTTATCAAAATAAAATCACTAACTTACCTTTGCCCTAATACCAATCACTTAAAATTTTAAAGTAATAATTTTTAAATGTGACCATAAAAGAGCTATAATATGTATGAATATCTATATTTATGATTACATAATCCTTAGATATTATGAGTTGTAATCACAGGACTACTGGTAGCATATCTTTAAAACGTATAAATAAGAATTATACTCTCTGTGTAGAACTTGCTTTCATCATTTTACTTTCATATGAAGAGCAATTTCACCATTTGAAATATATTTCAAAGAGAGTAAACCATTTGAATGAGAGGGCACATTTTAAAATTAACTTTTAAAAAACAAACCTCTCTTTATTCCAGTACATTGATTGTATGTCATATATAAAATAACTAATAGAAAATAACTAATATGATATTAAATCTGGGATACTCTATTTCCACTCAAAGTAAGAACAATTCCCACCATGTGTAATTTACAATTAAAACATTGTAAATTCAGATCTCTAAGATGGTGGTACAGGACTGTACCAAATTTGTTTTTATATCATAATTAGACTGATCCAGTTAATATGAGTTAGTATCATGTTGGAGTCTTGTCATGTCATATTAAAACTCTTATTTCATAAAAGGCCACTTGTAGAAAGCATTAGCTGCTGTAACGATCTATTAAGTTTTTCAGACGCAACCACGGTAAATTTTGCCTGTTTCCTCAAAATGACTGGCATATACTGTTGTTCTTGACCTTCTAAAGAAGGAAGGCTATCTTGGGTCTTTTTTTCCTAGATTGATTAACAAGAAATCAGAGTTTTTCTTTTAACCAATTCTAGAGATTCTTACTGAATTCATTCCACAAATTATAACATATTTCCATATTCTTTTATGCTTAATTTCCCTCTCTCTAAATAGAAAGTATGTTTTGTCTACACACTAGATAGAATGCTATTTCCTTAAATGCTATTTCCTCTGCAAAACCAACCTTGATATTTTCAACCTTTATATTTTTATTTCTAATAGTTTATAAAATGATTTTAAATTTCTATCTCATGTACAATATTTGCAATATATTGAAATTACTGTTTATAATGAACACTTTTCAAGTCATGTATAGTAATTCACTAATTGTTCTATATAATACAGATCTTGAATTCTATATCATTTATTAGTTCTGTTTCCCATTTCTTTCCCAATCCTCATTATAAGCTGCTTGTTAACAGGGACATAGTGCTTCTCTTACATTTCCAAAATAGTCTATACAGTGATAAACAGAGTGAGGGTACATTAAAGGATTATTAGATTCATCATAACCTTCCAAATATGAAGATTTCCACAGTGTATAGCAGAAGTGAAATACAATCCTGAGAAAAGCAATTTATTAAGGGAAGTTTCAATAAATTGGAAAATGAAAGCAAGCAATAAGATTTTCATGGGAAAAAAAGGGGGGTTATAGGATTGGAAAAGACTAAGGCAGCCTGGGTAAGCTTCCTTGCCCTGGACTCCTGCTCAGTTATCACACAATTGGTAATTTAAAAAAGAAAGAATGAAAGCGTGAATGCAAGAGAAAGAGTGAGGTGTAGACATGAGAGCACAATGGAAACTACTGTTTCCATTAAAAGTTCTCTGTAGTACTATAGCATTAGGACAATTTTACTCTTTCGGTGCCCATGTAAAAGTGCCAAACACAAGTGGCTGGGGGAAAAGGGAGGCATTCTATATAGTTATGAATGAAACTCAGGGCAATCTTAGCACCTTAAAGATTCCACACAATCCAGGAGCACTTTGGAACCTTGACTGAATCACATGGAAGGACACCACAGCAAATAATGACAGGGGGAAAAGAGGGATGTAGAAAAGAATGGAAAGAAAATGTATATGGCATATGTTACTTGGCTAAATATAGTTATGAAAATCAATGAGGCATTCTCTCACTGTGCAGTATAGATACTACTGGTATTGAGGGTGAAATTTGCAGTTGGATGAAAAGTTATGCAATACAAGGTAAAGGGTAGAATAAAGAAATAACAATGATTATTTTCCTTTCTTGATTTAAAAAGTCCCAAGATCCCATAGCTTTGGAACTCATGCATAACTCAACAATACATTCTTCAACAATACTTTCTTCAAATTTGAGACTTTTTAAAGCTTATTTCTATATTTCCCACCCCTTGAAGTAATTTTTTTATCACTTTCCTTACATCGAACTTAGTATTGTATGGATAGTACTGCTTTTCCTCTTACACAGTATCTACCTTCTATTTTAATGGAATTGCTATGACATTTATTTGAAAGATAACATTTAGAGCTGGCTGACCTGAGTTTGACATTATCTATCCTTCTTCAAACCATTGTATGCCCTTGCCTCGTAGCATTGAAAAGCTTTCTATTTTCAGATATCTGGTATAGCATGAACATCCTTCAGTGTCCAGGCTAGACCCACTAAGCATGCATTCTATGTGTATTTCAATGTCTATCTTCCCAATTAATTGTACACATAATCAGGATATTATCTTTCCCAAATCACGATAGATATTCTTACTGAGAGTGCATGGACAAAAAAGATTCCTTAATTCAGAAATACGTTTATACTCTTCAACAATACAAGGATTCTAATCAGGCATTGATACTGAAATATTAGAAATAAAAAATAAGCAAAAATTTAAAAAAGCAAATTTTTCCTGATATAATATACAATGAAATTCTTATACAAAAATTAATTATTTTCTATCTATCTAAGCTAAAGGCTTGAGCTGCACTGCAACACCTGCAAAGAAATCATAGCAAATGCCAAATAGTGGCAGGCATTCTGAAAACACAACTACTCCAAAGTATGAGAGAATATTGTATGCTTAGAGATAACACATTTGAATTTATGAAACTGCCTGCCCAGCATGCAATAATAGGCACTAACTTAATGAGGTCTACTTTACAAGATTTTATTGTTCTAAAAACACTGCTTGTTATTAGAGTCAATTAATATTATTTGTTACCTCAATATATAGAAAGAGAAGCAGCGTATTTTAGTTTATTTATAAAATAGTCAAGCATCAAAACATCTTTTTATTTAAAGATAAGATTTTTCAACAGTTCAGAAGCTAGATGTAATTCAAATGGAGGAACAGCTGGCACAGATGTCAAAGAATTCTGTGCTCTTTGCTAGTCACAGCTGAAGTTTATATCTAGCTTTCCTTGCAGCCTCAGAGGAACATAATGAGTGGTCACCTTGAAAGAAGATGACAAATTTTGCATTTTTTAGTAGTTAATTTTATGAAAACATTACACTCCTCCAATGCAGCAGTGGTCATTATCAACATTTTAAATAAAGAAAAATGTTGAGCCACATCTGTTGTAACCTGTCAATATCCCTGGGATGTGACATAATAACCCTGCCTGTGACATTACTATAAAGGGAAACTGGATGGAGAGACTACTTAGATTGTTTCATATATCTCACCACAAAACTTTAAAATATGCAGAAAAACAATGTGCATTAAGACTAGATTTAAAACTGGTCAACAAAAGTCCTTTGTTTTCAATACCAATGTATTTGCCAATTATCCTCAGAATGAGTCTTGTTTAAAAAATATATTTATTTATTTGGTTGTGCTTGGTTTTAGTTGTGGCAGGAAGGCTCCTTAGTTGAAGCATGCAAACTCTTAGTTGTTGCATGCATGTGGGATCTAGTTCCCTGACCAGGGATGGAACTCGGGTCCCCTGCATTGGGACTGCAGAGTCTTAACCACTGTGCAACCAGGGAAGTCCCTCCTTAGAAAGAGTCTTGATTAAAAAACTTAAGGAATGTTTGTACTCTCATATAGGTACAGAGATGTCACAAATGCTGTGCTTTTTTTTGTTAATTCGAGAAGATTTTTGTTTGCTTGTTTGTTTGTGGCTGGTTAGAGATGGAGTTCTAGAAAAAAAGGTGGGTCTCTCAAGTGTCTGTCCACCCTGCAACTAGAGGTACTGACTGTCTTTGTTCTGAATGACTTTTTTTTTTTTTAACATCTTTATTGGAGTATAACTGCTTTACAATGGTATGTTAGTTTCAGCTTCACAACAAAATGAATCAGTTATATATATACATATATTCCCATATCTCTTCCCGCTTGCGTCTCCCTCCCTCCCACCCTGCCTATCCCACCCCTCCAGGCGGTCACAAAGCACCGAGCTGATCTCTCTGTGCTATGCGGCTGCTTCCCACTAGCTAACTACCTTACTTTTGGTAGTGTATATATGTCCATGCCTCTTTATCGCTTTGTCACCATTTACACTTCCCCCTCCCCATAGCCTCAAGTCCATTCTCTAGTAAGTCTGTGTCTTTATTCCTGTTTCACCCCTAGGTTTTTCATGACATTTTTTTTAAAATTCCATATATATGTGTTAGCATACGGTATTTGTCTCTCTCTTTCTGACTTACTTCACTCTGTATGACAGACTCTAGGTCTATCCACCTCATTACAAATAGCTCAATTTCGTCTCTTTTTATGGCTGAGTAATATTCCATTGTATATATGTGCCACATCTTCTTTATCCATTCATCCGATGATGGACACTTAGGTTGTTTCCATCTCTGGGGAAGTGATCACTGAAGAAATCAAAGAGGAAATCAAAAAATACCTAGAAACAAATGACAATGGAGACACAACGACCCAAAACCTGTGGGATGCAGCAAAAGCAGTTCTAAGGGGGAAGTTTATAGCAATACAAGCCCACCTTAAGAAGCAGGAAACATCTCGAATAAACAACCTAACCTTGCACCTCAAGCAATTGGAGAAAGAAGAACAAAAAAACCCCAAAGCTAGCAGAAGGAAAGAAATCATAAAAATCAGATCAGAAATAAATGAAAAAGAAATGAAGGAAACAATAGCAAAGATCAATAAAACTAAAAGCTGGTTCTTTGAGAAGATAAACAAAATAGATAAACCACTAGCCAGACTCATCAAGAAAAAAAGGGAGAAGACTCAAATCAATAGAATTAGAAATGAAAAAGGAGAGGTAACAACTGACACTGCAGAAATAAAAGAGATCATGAGAGATTACTACAAGCAACTCTATGCCAATAAAATGGACAATCTGGAAGAAATGGACAAATTCTTAGAAATGCACAACCTGCCAAGACTGAATCAGGAAGAAATAGAAAATATGAACAGACCAATCACAAGCACTGAAATTGAAACTGTGATTAAAAATCTTCCAACAAAGAAAAGCCCAGGACCAGATGGCTTCACAGGCGAATTCTATCAAACATTTAGAGAAGAGCTAACACCTATCCTTCTGAAACTCTTCCAAAATATAGCAGAGGGAGGAAAACTCCCAAACTCCTTCTACGAGGCCACCATCACCTTGATACCAAAACCAGACAAGGATGTCACAAAGAAAGAAAACTACAGGCCAATATCACTGATGAACATAGATGCAAAAATCCTCAACAAAATACTAGCAAACAGAATCCAACAGCACATTAAAAGGATCATACACCATGATCAAGTGGGGTTTATTCCAGGAATGCAAGGATTCTTCAATATACGCAAATCTATCAATGTGATACACCATATTAACAAACTGAAGGAGAAAAACCATATGATCATCTCAATAGATGCAGAGAAAGCTTTTGACAAAATTCAACACCCATTTATGATAAAAACCCTGCAGAAAGTAGGCATAGAGGGAACTTTCCTCAACATAATAAAGGCCATATATGACAAGCCCACAGCAAACATCATCCTCAATGGTGAAAAACTGAAAGCATTTCCACTAAGATCAGGAACAAGACAAGGTTGCCCACTCTCACCACTCTTATTCAACATAGTTTTGAATGACTTTTTTCAATGCTGCCTGCATATCAAAAAGCCTTGGAAGATACAATGTTTACCTCTGAAGAAAGGGCAAGCTTGTTTACTGTCCAGTTTAGTAAAGATAATGTCCCCCTTTAGGGCAAATGTCCTGCAGGCTTATAGCTTGTTGTAAAAGATTAAGATTTCCTAACATCAGGGTTCCTCTCTTATAACACACTCTACTGTGTTTGTGATACCTTGTGGAAACTGGGGTTTAGGGAACAAGCACAATTGCAGATTTTCTGGCTATTGCTATTGCTGTGAGTAACAAAATCTCCTTTATTTCTGACCCAGTAGTCTTAGGTCTTTGGCCATCATCCATGAAACTCTGGCAGGCTAACTAGTTAGATTGAATATAGGGTAAAAATTTCAAACTTTTCAAAATCCTTGACAGGGATACTGTACTAAAAGATGTGGAAGAAATATTTTCACTTAAACACTTTCAGGAAGATAAAAAAAAAAAGACAGGACATTATATTTGGAGGCAGTTATTATCTATCTCGCTGCCCTCCTTTCTTCTACTGCCCTCAATATATTTGTTCTATTTTTCTTTTTGGAACAAAAGATGTTATCAGGGAGTTGTGCTAATTGCCCTCCCTTTCTCCCCTCAGATCCAAACTCCATTCATATCCACCCTGCTCTGTGCCTCAACCGTCCCCACTCCCATTAGTGGAACATCAATGGATTACTTTGACCCTAGGCTTATGTTTGTAATTGGATTAATGGGCACAGTGTCTTATATTTAGGGTGAGAAAGAAGAATAGGTTTTAGTGTTTATTTTTTGGCTCCTTTTGAGAAGGGTTACTATATAGGTGGACTGATATTGCTGTTGCGCCTTTTCACGTGTTCTTTTGCCACATATATAAAAATATGCCATGTATACAAAAAGTGTATATTTATTCCTTTTTAACACATTTTTTCAAGTCTTTTGCTAATTTTAATTGGCTTGTTTTCTTTTTACTGTTGATGTATAGAAGTCCTTTACATATTTTATATATTAGTCAATTGTCTGACATATGCTCTTAAAGTGTTTTTCCGCTCCACTGATTTTCTCTTTTGATGAGAAGAAATGTTTATTCTTTATGAAATCATTATCATATTATCTTTAATAATTATTGTTTTCTTGTATTCTTTCCAATAAATTCATCTTAATGTAAGGCATGAAGATTCTCTTTGTTCTTCTAGGAGCTTTATGGCAATGGTATTTATGTTTAAGTCTATGATTAATCTTCACTGATTTTTGTGATATAAGGGTTGACATAAAAGTGATATAGAGTGCTTAAAATTGCTGACATATATATCCAGTTGTTCCAGAACCATTTGTTGAAAATATATTCCTTCCCCTTTGAATTGATTTGGTCAACATTCTATTATTCATAAATGCACACATCACTTTTTGGACTCACTCTTTTGTCCCCCTAATTTCTCTTTCCATCCTTCCACTAATACTGATTATTATAATCATACTTTAGTCTCAAAGTCAGGTAGTAAAATTCTGCAAAGCTATTTTTCTTTTTCAAGGTTCTTTTGGCTAATCTATATCTGTTGTATTTCCATGTATGTTCTAGAATCAGCATAACAATTTCTTCAAAAAAATGGCCTTGGGGAGAAAAGATACCCTAACAATACTGAGTCTTTCTGCTTCAATGATCATGGTATGTATCTCCAATTATTTTATCTCTTCTTTAATTTCCCTCAGCAGTGTTTTGTAATTTTGGTGAAAACTTCTTAAACATTTATTCTTATATTTAATATTAGGTAATTTACATTGATTCTTGCTATTTTTCTTACTTTCATTTTTATTGATTTATTGCTAGAAATTCAATTTTTTGTATAATAACCTTGTATCTTGCAAACTTGCACAATTTGTTTTTTAATTCTGATAATTTTTTTTCTTGTTACTTCCATTCGGTTTTCTTATACATAATATGTGTTGTAAATAAGGAGTACTGGAGTTTTACATCTTTTCTATCTGCATTTTTTAACTTATTTTCTCCCTTATTGCACAGGCTAGCACCTTTAGTACAATCATGCATAGAAGTGGAGAGAACTGAATCCTACCTTGTTTAAAAAGTTTTTATACGTTTATCATAGATGCCCAATATCATGTTAAGAAAGCTTCCTTGTATTATTAATTTTCAGTTCATTTTTTATCCAATCAGGAATGGATGCTGGATTTTTTAAATACTCTTTTTCTACAACTAATGAGTTAATCATATGGTTTTTCTCTTTTATTCTGTTAATGTGGTGAATTACCACGGTTTTGATTTTTAAACAACCTTATTTCCTAGATAGTCCACACCTGAGTGGCCATGACGTATTACCTTTTTAATATATTGCTGGATTGAATTTGACTATGTCTTGTTAAGATATTTGTGCCTACGTTCATGAGTAATATTGGTCTATAATTTTTTAATCATTTTTGCTTTTAGTATCAAGCTTATGTAGGCATAATAAAACATGTTAGAATTATTCCATCTTCTATGTTTTGAAAGATTTGTGTGATTCTGGTATTATTTTTCCTGAAATTATTAATGGACTTTACCAGTGAATCCATATGGGTCTGGAATTTTCTTTGTGGTCAGAATATTTTAAAATTCCATATTCATATATACAGTAAACATGAGGCTATTTAGACCTTTACTCTTGTTTCTTTTAGTATCAGCTTTAACAAGTATTTTTTCAAGAAAAATTTCTATTTTATCTATTTTGTTGAATTATTAGTCATTCATATTACCCCACAAATGTTCTTTATTCTTTGTATGATCTGTATTGATTTTTTAAAATTACTTACTAATGTTAGTAATTTGTTGTTTATTTTTGTTCATGATCAGTCTTGCTAAAGCTTCATCAATCTTATTAATCGTTTTAAAGAATTGATTTTGATGTTATAATTTTTCTCTATTTTTAATTTTATATTTCAATAATTTCTGTTATTATTGCTTTACTTCTACTTATTTTGGGTTTATTTTACTCCTCTAAATTTGGAAGCTTAAAAAATTAATTTTAGGCTTTTCTTTTTTTTAATAATGTAAGCTGCTAATTTCACTCAAAAAACTGCTCTAGCTGCATTTCACAGGTTTTGGTAGGCTGTGTTTTTATTATTGTTAAAGTCATAATATTTTCTAATTTTTCTTGTAATTTATTCTTTAGTCCATAGGCTATTTATAACTATTTTGTTTAATTTCCTAACTTTAAAAAAATCTATATCTTATTTTTTACTGATTTCTTATTATATTGTGGTCCGAAAATATGCTCTTTGATTCCAATCTTTTGATATATATTGAGACTAGCTTTATTCTTCAATGTATAGCTAATGTTCCATGTATTTCAAACATATGTGTACTCTTCAGCTGTTGGGTGGAGTGTTCTATAAGTATTAATCAGATGAAGCAGATTGATGGTGCTCAAATCTTCTTTATAGTTTTTTTCTATTTGTTCTAGTCATTACTGAAAGAAAGAGAGGTGTTTACGTCTTCAATTATAATCATTGATTTGTCTCTTTCTTCCACCAATTCTCTGTTCTCTTCATGAATTTTAAAATTCTGCCATTAGGGCATACACATTTATGATTATTGTGCTATCTGATTAATTGACCCTCATCAATATGAACTATTCCTCCTGTTTTCCTAAATTTATCTTTAAGTCTACTTTCTGTTGTTACATTTCTTATTGATACTATAGGATTTAAGTCTCTATCTATGTATATATTTTTGAGAGGAGACTTCGTTTTCTTTGTTAGGGATAGAATGACAGTCAATAGCAACTTTTCATATCCTAAGTGAAGGTAGAATTCAGCTTTTATTTCACCATTCAAAAATTGCCCTAATATGCAATTTTCTTAAGAGAATGAAATCTATGAGTTATGCTCACTCTTCCTAAGAAAAGTCAGATGCCCTGTATCTACACAGAAGCCTACTCTGTGATTTTATGGGGAATTTCCATTCCAAAGAAAAAATTGTTTTTAAAATGATTTACTATCTTGGCTGTACTGTGTTATAGCTAACATCTTTTTGAGAAAAATAAAAGTAGGAAAAAACCTTTCCTATGTAATCTCTTTTGTGTCTTCCACCTGGTCACTCACATTGCTACACTAGGCATTTCTACTTTTCAAAAGAAAACTGAAGATGAGAATGCTGTAAATGAAAACACACTTGAAAATGCCATTTTGAAGTTCCTAAAAACTTGTTTTGCTAATGGAATTTTTTACTTTATTGTCATACTGGTGTTTATCCAGTGCTTTTCCAGATGCACTTTCTCCATTTCAGAAAATCATATTGAAACAGCAAAAACACATTGAGAGAAACTCTTTATACTCTACCAACATCACATAAACTTTTTTTGAAATTGACTTAGTCTTTTTTTCATATCAAAATAAAATATCTCCTGCAAGGAAATTAAGATAATGTCAAAGTTACCATATGTTTGTTTTTCACAAATCATCAACAGAAAACTTGCTCCTGGACTGTTGATAATTTGTCAGCAATTATTAATAGGTATTAACACTGACAAAGTTCCCAGTGGGGTTTAGCCTTCAAAATATCTCAGGATTCAAAACTCATCAGTAAGCAGCTGCTGCTATCATCAAGTGCAATTCTATTTTATATGGAAGTGTTAATATTAAATAGAAATGAAGAAAGCTCAAAAGGTAATTGTTTTTTATTTTAAATCTATTAAAAAAATTTTTTTAAGAGTATCAATCAGAATAGATGCAGATTGGTAAAAATCTTAATAAAACAAAAAATACAACCAACATCTCAATTTTTAAAGTGAACTTACTTCTATTAATATTCCATAAAAACATATTCTAAAAAATTAAATAACTCTATAAAAAATAAAATAAAAATATGCAATACCCAGTTACAATCTTCTCACCAACTGTCTTTGGTCAGTTGATGATGTGTTATTCTTGTCTGGGGTCATTTATTTGTCTAGGGAATCAACTAGTTTATTAGCTTATCTATGCTGCCCACACCTGGGATGACTAGAGTGACTCTGTTATACTTCACATGTCTCTTACTATACTCCACCAGACAAGACTGGGCATATTTTTATAGTGTTGATAGAAGTACTAGAAAAAGAAGGAAAATCCAATCATGTAGGTACATTTCAACCTTGCATCATGTCTACTAATATCCAATTGGTCAAAGCAAATTACATAACCAAGCCCAGAGTCAAGCAGTGGGCAAATCAAAGTGATATGGCCAATGACATGTATATAGGAAGGAATTAAATGTAAGGGTCAATGATGCAGTAAATTAGAGATCATCTGAAGCATTACGTTATCATCAGAGGTTTGGCAAACTTCCAACAGGCATGGTCCAGACATCTTGGGAAAGCTGTCTCATCAGCTGCTTCAGTTTTGGGAAATCTTTACTTTCAGGTTACCAGATGATGTGCGCGTCCAGTCAGTGTTTGGTACTTAGGTGTGTCACATGAATCCAAAAGTCTATTCCTTGGAGTCTGGTGGCACAAGAGGTGGTTAGCAGTACCCAATAAGGGTCTCTCCACCAAGATTTGAAAAGAGTTCTTCAGAGGTGTCTTTTCCAATAGATGAAATTTCCAGGTTGCAAAGTGTGATTATTTGAGGTTTCTGTTTATTAACCTTTTACATTTCCACATTTTGATCAAGATCTTCTCTGAAAGCATCGCTGAGCAAGAATCAGGTTTTCTAGTATCAGCAGCTCTTTGCCCCTCCAAGCCAGAAGGGACCTTTCCTAGCTGTAGTGTCTCACATCAGAGGGGAAGTGCACCTAATAAGGTCACATCTGAGAAAGAAGGAGGGGTAGGAGGTAGAACTCTCAGGTACTTTTTACCTAAAGTCAAAGTACTTGCCCAGTAAAATGGATTCCTCAATAATATGAAGTTTAAGAGGAGTTCCCCAGGCAGGGATAATCTTTCCCAAAAGGACTTTAGCCAGAGAAGAGGCAGTAGGCTTCCTGCAAGGGAAGTCTTCTGTCCAATATGAAAACATACAGACCATGTCTAAAACCTATTTATATCCATTGGATGAAGGAAGTTGTATAAAATCCATTTGCCAGACTTCAAATGGTCCATTAGTTTAAAATGTCCAGGAGCAGTGTGAACAGGCTTTCTTGTTCACTTGTATTTCAGACAAGTGGGACAATTGAGGTAGACATGCTGGAGGCCTTGTTAATGTTTCCCCACCAATACTGATTTATCAAACTATCATTTTATCAGTAGAACAATGATTTAATGTGTGTACAGTGATGAAGAGTTAGAATTTTAGAGTGTCTGGAAGACTGGGTTATTTGTTCCAAACCAGAGCTTGGACACTAGCTTTTTTAGGCTGAGCCAGAACAAACAAAGGAATGAACTAAAAGAGAGAGCCCAGGACTATATCTATATAATCTACAATGATCACTTAGGTATCACCGAACTAAAGTAAATCCACAGTGTTAGTTACCTTGGTGCCACAAAATTGGCAAACTATATTTTTCTCACAAGTCTGGTTAAATTAATTTCCCTCACATGCAAATTTAAAAGAGTAAAAATAATAAAGTATGCTCCTCAGTAAATAAATAAAAATATAATGACAACATCAAAACCAAAAACCCCTCCTCAGCCCAGATCTAAGTTTTCAAAATGAAGAAACGGCAAGTGATTGCCTTATATAGGGGTCATATTTATCAGTTTTCTAACATATTGGACTACTAAGGCATATCATTAGTTAAATTAATTGCAAATAGAGCTAAACCTTGTAGGCCTCAAATATAATTCACAGCCTTATAATATTGTTTAGGAATTTCCCAGCTCATGTATTATAAATCTGATTTTTCTGAGTTAATGCATTTGGGGCTTGAATTTTTAGTATTTCCAATGTAATCTGAATAATACACATGACCTCAAACATTCCACACTCATTTTTTAATGTATTAAGTACATTACAGGCCAAATCTTAGAAATTTGTTTTTGATTTATCACATTTATTTATGAACTAAGAGAAAAAATGAAATGCTAACTAAGGTTTCTTTTGACAAAGTCTCAAGACAATGTACCTATTTTTATGATTTTTCTTTTATGCAATTTTCCTCATTTTTCTTGTCAGGTGTGACTGCAGGCAGCTACCAATTTTAAATATAGGATCATAGCATCAAATTAAAAGAAATTTTAAATTCACAAACTCCTGATGTCGAATGGATATTCAAAGAACTCCATTAAATTAGACATAAACTTCTATTTTGGGAACCCATCTGCAATATTTTAATTAGGATGCTAATTTCCTGAAAATACACATTCATTCTGTACAGTATTAAAATCATCCATAACATCAAGTAAATAATGGTATTTTAAAATACTTCAATGCATTTTCCATGACTTGCCTTGCTTATGAACACAGGAGGTCATTCATAAATTGTCTTTGAGAAGCATGTGAATTTCCATACTTTGTGAATGAGAAGAATAAATTAAAACGATGTGTCAGTCTGAGTCTAATCAGGAGAAAAAGACTACAAAAAACTACACAGAAGGCTAAACGGGATATTTTATAAAAGCATAATTAACTATGGTAAAAGAGCAACTATTAGATATCAGGAAACTCTGTATGGTACCCCAGGGCTGAGGAAAAGTATCTAAAGAAGGATAAACTTGGAAGGGGTTCAGACCACACCAGATCAGCTCACTGGATAGCAGCTGGTTTGGCAGGAAAGGAGCTGATCTGAGTACCTGGCAAGCAACCGGCCACCTCCAGGGCGAAGCTGGGGGAGAAGGGGATCAGCAACTGTTGGTGCGGGCATGCAGTGGATTCCAGGAAATTGGTGGGGCCAGGATACCTTCAGATGGCACAGCCCATGAGGATTCTGATTTCCTTGTGGAGAGGGCTGCGGAAAGGTTATCATCAAACTGAAGCTGGAAGGTCACAAAGGGACCATATTCTGGACCCATGGTTTGGGCTCTGCCAGTTGTTCTCACATGTCTTGCTGATATCAAGCCTCTTCCTCCTACAGTGTTCCTGTAGCTCCCTCTACTGAGAAAGATTATCATGTTTGCTTTAACTTTACCACTCCCCTTAGACAGTAGGTTAGAAATCACTCTGAATTCTCTATGAGCCAGTCATGTCTTACACCTGATTTGCCTTGCACATACTGCCAAATTCCATACTGTAAATGTTGCTCCTCTCTGGAATTCTGCAATATTTCTTCTCCCTCCATCATATTTAATCCCTGTGTGTTTAACAGGACCTCGTCATTTTTATATTTCTGTTAATGCATATTTTCACAGGCTATATTACATTGTATTGTTTACACAACTAACTCTATTATTTTTATTACTGGCACCTGGTATAATACCTAAAACATAGTAAGTATTCAATAAGTTATTACTGAACACATTTTAATTTTTGCAGAGATATTTCTATTGAAAAAGATGACTATATCATTCATAAAATATAGAATTCATACTTGCAGTGGATAAAGACACATAGGAAAGTTTAAAATAATATGTAATCTGTAATCATAAAATAAGCACAACTGTAATCATAAAATAAGCACATACCTACAGAGAAAAGTAATGGGTATTTTCTATCATTGACAGTTTTTGATGAAACATGCTTTGTTTAACATGATTTTCTTTCCAATTTTCATTGACTAGCATGCAGATAAATTAAATAATAGGTACGAAGCTGAGTTTAATCTCATTTGGTCTCTTGGATTTTCAGGAAAATACATAGTTGAAAATAGAAAAAAAATTCCACCTTGATATTTTATTATTAAAAATTACTGAAAATTTCAGTTAAGCGTTTTCCTGTATGCACATATTAATGCTTCTCAGAAATTTGGATATTATTCCATAAATATTTGTTTCCCCAGTCCATAACCACTACTATCTCCTAACAGATGTTAGAAATGTCAGAAGAACATTCAGTTTCAGTTTGCAAGTAACTATGTTAATACTATAAATAAAGCAGTTTGTCACGTATGGAAAACCTCCCACAGTATTTCCTTACATTCCTTTACCTCAAATCAATTTTTGTTAGAACACAGACAAATTCTAATATGAATATGAATAGTTAACACTCTAATATCTCTAAAAACAGTCTTTCATAACAGTGTTAAAGCCAATCTCACTTTCAAATCTCTTTTGAAACATGAAATTTTTAAATCTATAAGACTATATTAGGCAATTGATTTAGAGAGTATAAATATCATCTGCACTAAAGACAACAGAAATGAATTCCAGGCATTGGAAATATATACCTAAAGATCTCAAATGGCCAAACAGGATATAGTTGGCACAAGTTAATATTTCCCATCCCATAGAACAACTAGCTGGTAACTCATTCAATCCGTATTTCTTTTGATTATCAAATGTGTTTTTACTGTGCTTTCATTTTGTCTCATTGCTTTATTTAAATGTCCTACAAAAGTCTTTCTTTAAGGAAGTTGCTTTACTTGGTTTAGTGTTAGTTAGGTTCTTTTGAGATTAGTTTCTTTTCTAGTTTATTCACTGTAGAATATTTATTATTTACATTTTTTTCCTTAGAAAGTTTAGCCTCAGGGTTTCATGACAATGTTACTACATTATAGAATATAAATAGAACTTCAGTCTCCCTTCCCCCTCAACCCCTGTAAATTCATTTCTAATGACTGAAGTGCATGCAGAGGCACTCAAAGATATATCAGAGTCTTGCAAAGTCCTTATTTTCAGCATAAAAAAAAAAGAACTCTAAATTGGAACCCATTACTTATAGTTCACTTATTTGCTGGTCTAGAAAAAACCAATAACCTCATTATAGCTCAGCTTTGTCTTATACATACAAAAAATCTTTCATCATTATGATGTAGCAGTTATCTTGAATAAAAAAATGAAATTATTCTTTTAGCAGACTGTCTTCCTCTCTACTTATTAGGTTGTGTTAAAAGTACATTTGTTACAGAAAATGCCAATGTCTGATTGGATTTTCAACACACTATGTTGAAGTGACTGCATATTAAATTAACCGAATTTTTCAAGTTATATTTTTCCTCATCCCATTTTTTTCTCTTTAACTTTAAGAAATATAAAAATATGTGCCATTCTATTTTTACTTTCAAAGTTCTGCCCTGTTATACGTCCAGTTAAACCAGAAACTGGACTCAGTGAATATGATCTTCAAATTACTATAATCAAGAATTATGTTTATTATATGAATAGAGAAGATGTTCTAAAATGAAGGCACATAGTAAAATAAATTCTATGTTTTACACAGAACAAAGGAAGTAGTAAAATTACTGTCATATTTTATTTTTATATAGACGGCTGAAAATTTTGGTTTGTATGACAAAACACCACTATGGGGTAGATCATGGTACATGGTAGAGTTTTTAAAACCCAGACATTTATAATAGTCAAAACAGGGCTTCCCTGGTGGCACAGTGGTTGAGAATCTGCCTGCTAATGCAGGGGACACGGGTTCGAGCCCTGGTCTGGGAGGATCCCACATGCCACGGAGCAACTAGGCCCGTGAGCCACAACTACTGAGCCTGCACGTCTGGAGCTTGTGCTCCGCAACAAGAGAGGCCGCGATAGTGAGAAGCCCGCGCACCACGATGAAGAGTGGCCCCCGCTTGCCACAACTAGAGAAAGCTCTAGCACAGAAACGAAGATCCAACCCAGCAAAAATAAATAAATTAATTAATAAACTCCTACCCCCAACATCTTCTTTAAAAAAAAAAAGTCAAAACAAAAGCTGTGCTATGTTGACAGTAATAGTAATTAAATAGATTTTTTATTCATCTACTTGCAAAAATCACAAAGTCGTTTTTTTCCTTTGTTTTGGTTTTAAGATTGCTATCTTTATTGTTTTATTATGGAACACTTCAAACAGAATTAGAGGGAATAGGAGAAAGGCGGAAATAGCAAAGTAAACCATCATGGGCTACTCTTGCTTTCTCTGATGCCCACCCAAACATTTTTTCTCTTCACAAATGTATTTAAAAATAAATCCTACGGGCTTCCCTGGTGGCTCAGTGGATAAGATTCCGCCTGCCAGTGCAGGGGACATGGGTTCGAGCCCTGGTCTGGGAAGATCCCACATGCCACAGAGCAATTAAGCCCGTGTGCCACAACTACTGAGCCTGCATACCACAACTACTGAAGCCCACGAGCCTAGAGCCCGTGCTCTGCAGCAAGAGAAGCCACCGCATTGAGAAGCCTTCACACTGCAATGAAGAGAAAGCTCCCATGCAGCGACGAAGACCTAACACAGCCAAAAATAAATAAATAAAATAAATTTATTAAAAAATAAATAAATAAAATAAAAATAAACCCCAGACATCATATCTAACAGATGATATTTTAATTTAATATTAATTTAATTACAGAACATTGTACACAGCAAAATTAATTGTAATTCCTTAATATCATCTAAATTCAGTCTGTTGTGCGTATGTTTTTAAAATGATCACATATATGTTTTAAGTTGCCCTGTTCTAATTAAAATCCAAATAAATCTTTTAAAAAAATATTTGGCTGGTATGATTTCTTACGTTGTTCTCTTTTTCCATTGTTGTTTAAAACCATTTGTCTGAGGTATAACTGACGTGCCAAAAGCTGCACATATTTAAAACTGTACACTTTTATGAGATTTGACATATATATATATCCCTAAAACCGTCACCAAAATCAATATAATAAATATGTATAGTAGTTTTCAGTAATCTATGAAGTTTCTTTGAATCTATAATCATTTCCTCCTCTAACTCCCATGCCATATATTTGTTGAATATATTGAGTCACCTCTGGTAGAAACTAGTGAAGTCAGTGCCCTTTACCTTTTAACGTAGCCAGTATCTGATATTTTGGCCTGGGGGCTTCCCTTAAAACTACAGAAAACCACTCTAATCCTGGATGAAAAATTAGAATTAATGCCCTTGAAATAAAATTATAACCAAAAAATGAGGGCTATTGATGCAGAAACACCCCATCTCCCTAGGCCCTTGGATGGAATGCCTCTGAATGGTATTGTGTACACTTTTTCTTAGCAGTTTCCAGCATGATGAGATTAGGCTTTGGTTCCCCCTAGTGGTGGCTAGTTTACAATGCAGGCTTTATGGTTGTATTCCCTTGCCTGCTCCAACTTGCCACTCCCCATTCATGGTCCCTGCATTATAATCATTGTCCAAGGACCAGTTTCTGAAGAATCCAAAGTAAGACATTTGTCTTACAGATATTCTCACTTTCAGGGTTTTATTGATTCCTAAATTCATTTAACACGTTCCTCTAACCCTCTTATATCCTTAAACTGGCAATTGGTGTTAGATGTTTCATTAGGATGCTTTTATTTTGGCCATGATTACCTCATAAATATGGCTGCATATTTCTTATTTTATTACAAAAAAATATTGTCAGATTGCTTCACCTTTTGTCAAGATTCATCATTGGATTCCAGGATCAGCATGATTCATAAAGTTATCCACCAGAATTTACCTAATATTTTTGACTTCTATTGATGATCTTTGCCTATTATACATTACTTCATAAGAGACTTAAAAGTGTGATAATCTAATTAAATCATGTCCTACACTTATTAGCTCTGATTTGTTCATTATTTGGATTCCCTGAAATATAATACATAAAAGAAAGGCTGGATAAATTCTCAATTTTTTTTTTTTTTTTTACAATTTGAAGAAAAATAGTCTAATGTTCTAGCAATCTAAAGGTAACCAATGAAGTTTTAATAAAGTCATGGACGTTAATGCATTTTAGATATTTCAATCCATTGCAGTGATTATTCTTTATAATACCCCTTTTTCCATCTTAGAACAGTGAAGTTTCCTTTAACTTGGCTCCTGTATCTTTTTACATGATACTGGCATCTTTTGATAACTTCATGCCTCATCTTTCATATTTCCTGTCGCAGATTTGGAATCACCCTTTACTTTGTTCATTTTAGTGGGAAATGGTATTTAGAGACCACAATCTGGGTACTCAGGCTATTCATTACTAATGGGCTATCAGCACTTCTAAGTCTTTTTAGTGACCAGAGAAAAGATATGTTTAAGGAAGGAAAGTTTGTTTCAAAAACTTTCTCTATTCCACTTCCCTTTTCGCTGTTATCTGTTTACATATTTATGGCTAGGACGTGTTCTTCATTTAATGGGGGATATTGTCTTCATTACTCTTTCATCAATCAATGTCCTTATTGAACTTAGGTTAAGGACTTCACATAAGCCTACACAATCTTCTTTTAGGAATCATTAACAATAATATATATTCATTTAATACTGAACATGCAATTCACACGTTCACCACAAAAACTCTGAGTTATGCTGGGAAAATACTGAGGTTAAGAAAGCTAAGCAACTGGCATGAAGTGACTTTAAAGAGCCTAAAACTAATTTTTGTGAGTCTTAACCTCCTGATAACATGGTTTACTCCCACTCTAAGCATTTCACACCTCAGATTTATTTCTATTCAAGAAACCCCAAGTATAGTAATTGCTGCCTTCTCCTTTTAACTCCATTTATCTGTAAGTGCCTGGTGGCCCCTCTTCTTTCCACTCTCCATCCTTCACCACTTCTAAGATTAGATCTTATTCATCTTACTTTCTTCCCATAATATCCTATATATTGTACAAATTTAATAAAAGTATGTTTAATTTCTTTTCTTTCAGTTAATGCTGTCACTATATCAGAGATAAATATGGTTTTATCTTTCCAATATTAAGGTTGCTGAATTAAGCTTTTCTAAGTTATCTAATATAATAGAATTATTACCATCTTTGGAAGCCAAAAGATCTGAGATTAAATCCTGATTCACTTGTTGATTAACGGTAGGACTTACACAAAAAACCTAAGATTCACAGTGTCATTTTGTTGTCTTTGTTTTGTTTTAATCTTTAAAATTTTAAATATTAAAATATGTAACATCTAGCAGTTTGGCATTTTACAATCACTGCCATCTTAGAGTCCCTGAAATAAGGCAGTTAACATAAATTCCTGTATTTTGTTGTATACATATTAAATACTACAGGTATTTGTGTGATTTTGTAATGTTACATTACCTATTTTATATTTCTTAGTATATCTATAGGATCATTTACTATTCTTATAATTTTAGGATAGAATATATTCTATATTATAAAATTATTTAACTGTCAGTTTATCAAATGACATAATCTAACTGAAGTAAAACTACAACTTCATAAGTTTCTTCTTATGAGTTGATGTTATTTTTTCACAAAGCTATGTATAAAATAATTCTCAAATATATCTATGTGTTAATTATAATGGTAAACATTATCATAAGAAACAACATACATAAAGTATATGTAGGATTGACTTCATTCACTAAGATTTAGTTCTTTTTTTTTTAACATTGACATTGGTCCTTATGTTTTATTTCCCTACTTAACAACATTATTAAATCTTACCATAGGCCAGTCTGTTTCTAATCACTTTACAATTATCAACATACTTAATACTAATAACACCCCTATAAGGTAGATACTATTATCATCTTTAATTTACAAAGGATAGAATTAATGCAGTTAAATTAGGGAGGTTGTCCAAGACTATAAACCTGACAATTAACCAAAGTGGAGGTAGCAAAGTCTCTAAGCATATACAGTACACAATAACCTCAGTGGGACTGAGAATGAGAATCTTTTTAAACTATCATATAAACTGATCAGATTTGCTGCTAATTGATAAGGAAACAAAAGAAAGTGCTCCTGGCACCACCTTTATATTCTCTGGGTTTTTTTTGACATTGGTTTTTTTTTTCAGATTCCATAAATTGACATGATACTCCATCTGTCTATTTCATTTAGCATAATGTCTTTGATGTTCATCCATGTTGTTACAAATGGTGATAATTCCTACTATTTTATTGCTGATTAATAATTCATTGTATTTATGCGGGATATACATGTATGTTATATATATATATATATAGTCCCTACTATATATATATATATATATATATGTATGTATGTATATATGCCTGCCACATTTTCTGTATGCATTCATCTGCTGATGGACACATGTTTCCATGTCTTGGCTTTTGTGAATAATGCTGCAATAAACATGGGAAGTGCAGATATCTCTTTGAGATACTTATTTCATTTCCTTCAGTTATATACCCAGGAGTAGGATTGCTGGATCATATCATAGTTCTATTTTTAACTTTTTGAGAAGCTTCCCTAGTGTTTTCCATAATGGCTGTATCAATTTAGGTTCCCATTATAGTGTATAAGGTTCCCTTTCCTCCACATCCTTGTCAACATTTATTATTGTTTGTCGTTTTTATGACAGCAATACAAACAGGTGTGAAGAGATATCTCATTGTGGTGTTGATTTGCATTTCACTGATTATTAGTGATGTTGAACATCTTTTTAAGTATCTGCGGGCCATCTGTATGCCTTCTTTGGAAAAATGTGTACTCAGGTCCTCTGCAATTTTTAATTGGATTATTACTATTATTTTTCTTCTTGGGTTCTTTGAGTTTCTTACATATTTTAGATATTAACTTCTAATGGAATATATGGTTTGCAAATATCTTCTCCCATTCCATAAGTCACCTTTTCAGTTTGTTCATTGTTTTGTTTGCTGAGAAGTTTTTTTAGTTTGATGTGGTCACACTTGTTTGTTTAGATTTTGTTGCTGTGCTCTGAGTGTCATATCCAAAAAATACTAAGACCAATGTTAATATTTTTCTCATGTTTTCTTGTAGGAGTTTTAGAGTTTCAAACCTTAAGTTTAAGTGTTTAATCCATTTTGAGTTAATTTTTGTGAGTGATGCAAGATAGGAGTCTCATTCTTTTGCATGTGACTATTGATATTTCCAACACTATTTATTGAAGAGACTATCCTTTCCACATTGTGTGTTCTTGGCAACGTGTCAAACATTAGTTGGCTGTATACACAGGGGTTTATTTCTGGGCTCTTAATTCTATTTCGTTGGTTTACCTGTTTGTTTTCAGCTCAGAGCCATAGGGTGTTGATTACCATAGCTTTGTAAGATATTTTGAAAACAGGACATGTGATGCCTCCAGGTTTGTTTTCCTTTCTCATGATTTCTTTGGCTGTTTAGGGTCATTTGTGGTTCCCTACAAATTTTAAGGTTACTATTTCTCTGAAAATGTCATTGGAATTTTGATAGGGGTTGCACTGAATCTGTAGATTGCTTTGGGTAGAATAAACATTTAATAATATTAATGATTCCATTCCATGAGCACAGTATATCATTCTATTTATTTGTGACTTCTTCAATTTATTTCATTAATGTCTTACAGTTTTCAGTGTACAGATATTTCACCTCCTTGGTTAAATTATTCTTAAGTATTTTATTCTTTTTGATGCTATTGTACATAAGATTCCTTTCTTATTTTCTCTTACAGATAGTTCATTTTTAGTGTATAAAATGCAACTGTTTTTTGTATGCTGATTTTGTATCTTGCCACCTTAGTAAATTCATTTCTTAGTTCTAACAGTTTTTGGAGCAGTCTTTAGGGTTTTCTATATATAAGTCCATATAATCTGCAATTAGAGACAGTTTTACTTCTGCTCTGATGTGGATGTAATTTATTTCTTTGTCTTGCCTAATAGCTCTGTTTAGGGCTTCCAGTACAATGTTCAATAAAAGTGGCTAAAGTGGGCATGCTTGTCTTGTTTCTGATCTTAGGGTAAAAGTTTCAGCTTTTCACCTTGAGTATGATGTTAGCTGTGGGCTTGTCATAAACAGCCTTTATTATGCTGAGGTACATTCTCTCTCTACCCAGTTTGTTAAGAGTTTTTATCATGAAAGAATGTTGAATTTTGTCAAATGCATTTTCTGCATCTATTAAGACGATCATATGAGTTTTCTTCTTCATTCTGTCAATGTGATGTATCACATCTATTCTTTTGTAAATTTTGATCCATACTTGTATGGCTGGAATAAATTCCAGTTGAACATGATGTATGTATCATTTTAATGTGCTCTTAAATTCTGTGCTAGTATTTTGTTGAGGATTAAATGTATCCTTCTTTTATTGAAGTATAGTTGACTTACAATGTTGTGTTAGTTTCAGGTGTACAAGCACTGTGATTCAGTTATACACACATATATAAAGACGTATTTTTTCAATTCTTTACCTTATTACTACAAAATATTGATTATAGTTCCCCATGCTATGCATTAGGTCCTTATTGGTTTTCTATTTTATACACAGTAGTTTGTCTATGTTAATCCCAACCTCCTAATTTATTGCTCCCCTCTTTCCCCTTTGGTAACTATATATTTGTTTTTTATGTCTGTGGGTCTATTTCTGTTTTTTTATTATTTTATACAGCAGGTTGTTATTAGTTAACTATTTTATACATATTAGTGTATATGTGTCAATCTCAATCTCCCAATTCATCCCACCAGCATCCCCCTCCGCTTTCCCTCCTTGGTGTCCATACCTTTGATCTGTACATCTGTGTCTCAATTTGTGCCTGCAAACTGGTTCCTCTGTATCATTTTTCTAGATTTCACATATATGCATTAATATACAATATTTGTTTTTCTCTTTCTGACTTACTTCACTCCATATGACAGTCTCTAGGTCCATCCACATCTCTATAAATGAACCAATTTTGTTCCTCTTTATGGCTGAGGAATATCCCATTGTATATATGTAACACATCTTTAACCATTTGTCTCTCATTGGGCATTTAGGTTGCTTCCATGACCTGGCTATTGTAATTTAGCTCTGTTTGTTATTTAGTATTTATTCATAATAGCATTGTTTGAGCAATACCAATGTCTAATTCACTCTAGGAAGTTCATGCTTCTCAGAATATACTGCTTCAGTTATTGGCTTTGGGCACTGTTACACTGAACTGAAGAATCTATAAATTCCTTTTGCACCATGTTATGATCAATAATTTTCCTGTCTTATAAAAAAGGAAAGCTCAATTTTATAGTTTTTCATCTTATGTTTACATAACTGAGGTACTACTGTATACAATATTAATTAAATTTATGAAACATTCCTGAATTACTAATTTAAATGAAACATGGTACTATTGCTGAAATGTAATTTAAGCTCACATTTCACTCATGATTATATTTTGAAATATATTATCTTCATATTAAAATAAAACTACTTTGTCATAGATGGATGGAAAGTTATAACTTTATTATAACTTTATTATCATTTTGTGAAGAATGACACAGCTTTGTTGTGCATTTAAAATCATTTTTGAAGCTTCTTGTAAGTACTTGGAAACTTCTGTTTATGGAATTAATGATTATTTTGATATTGCTCCAGGTTTAGTAAATTATGTATCCTACCAAGCATCTTTAAAAGGGGGGCATTTTTTCTAGACATGATTCATTGACTTCTCATGTATATTTTCCAGTCACGTCAGCATTAATTGCTTCCCAGAATCAGCATCAGCCTCAGGAAGGAGTTACTGCTAAGCAACATATGTGGAATAAGTATCCTCACCCAACTCTACATGTTTTTGTGGTTCATTGGTCTTTATTTGCCTTACACTTCTATTGATCCTATATTTAAATTTCATCAATTTTTATTAATAAATAATAGCATCATATGTATGCTTAATCATTATTATTAAAATGTATGACCAGAGGTTCAATACATTCAATATTATTAACATTGAGATGAATGAAAAATTTCCCATAAGTATTATTTAGCATCTATAACCAAGACATGCATAAATAGAAAAATATTTTTTAAAATAGCCTTTGTCTTAGGAAAGCAACCAATGAATCTTAGTAATGGGACAGAAGGCAGGTTCAGTGCATTGCACTATTCAGTTACTATGTAGACCAAAACATATTTCTCAATCTTTATGTTATATTTTCTACTGGTACAAAATATAAGGTTACATGCTTTTTTTTTCATTTTTTGTCTTAATAAACTCAAAAACTAAAAAAAAAATTCCCAAATAGCTGGATTAACATTTTAGTTCCTTAAATTATTCTCCACAGAGTAAAACTGCAATGGTATTAATGCTTTTTCACAAATAAACTCTGAGGCTTATGTCTGAGCTTGCTGAGGAGACATATTAAATATCAAGGAATCCTCAGTGAAACTTCCCAGGTCAAAGAATTCCATTTTCCCTGGATTCTTCTCACATGTTAGAAATTCAGTAAATAATTTGTTACTCAAAATAATGTTTCAATGCCACATGGACATTTGTGGCACTCTTTTGAGTCTTGTAAATTCCTATAGCTCTTAAGTCTTACCATTTAGAAAAGGATCTGCTGTTAAGAAATGAGCCTAGTAATATATGAATTTGTCCCTTGCAGGTACTGCCAGCATCTACAGGTCACATTCTATTTGTGCTAATTTTTTCCTAATATTTAAATAAAACAGGGCCTTTAAAAGAGGATGGTGGAATCAACATCTCAAGAATTACCCATGATCAATTTCAGAAAATAAGATGCTCTTTTGAATTGCCAGATATTTTAAACATAATAATTTTATTTTGCTTTATTTTTTGTATATGAATATTTTTAGAAATCTACATTTCTTTTAATTTTATAATCTATATATAGTGTATCCCAAAGTCACTTCTGAAATAAATGATTAACATATAAATTTAATAATTACCAACATAAAAATGAGTATATGGGGCTTCCCTGGTGGTGCAGTGGTTGACAATCTGCCTGCCAATGCAGGGGACACGGGTTCAAGCCCTGGTCTGGGAAGATCCCACATGCCGCGTGAGCCACAACTACTGAGCCTGTGCGTCTGGAGCCTGTGCTCCGCAGCAAGAGGCCGCGACAGTGAGAGGCCCGCGCACCGTGATGAAGAGTGGCCCCCGCTCGCCGCAACTAGAGAAAGCCCTCACACAGAAACGAAGACCCAACACAGCCAAAAATAAATTAATTAAAAAAAATGAGTATATGTATCTCTAGCGTTAGGAAGATGTCTTGTGCATTCTTTTCCTTGATGAACTAGAGGCATAATCACTAAGTGAGTGAAAATATAGCCTAGAAATGCAGATGATCTTTTATTATTGAAGGATCTTTTCTTTAAGCCAATTGAGAAGGAATGGAAGTAATCTTGAGGAGAACATAATGAACAAACACTACAAAAAATCTTCTTTGCCTAAAATTATAATTGTAAAAATGATCTTTAACTTCTAGACAAATGTTCAAATAATTTTTATGGATTTCCAATTAAAAAATTCACTACATTTTAGATCATTCCTGGTTTCTTTTTATGTTACTCTTTGGAGTTCTTAAATTTATATAAAATAGAGAATTGAACTTATTTTGCCTTTAAAATAAAAAAGAACACATTATATATAAAAATAAAAGTAAAATAAACTACACATGCTTATGTCGACTCTAATGTTGGATGTTCATTTAATAACTAACTATGGGCATGTACTACAAAACATATGAAACCTGCTTATGACCTGTTATTAGAAATTTAGACACTAGTTAAGAAGAGTTACAGGCAAACCTCATTTTATTGCACTTGGCTTTATTGCACTTTGCAGATGTTGCAGTTTTTGTAAATTGAAAGTTTGTGGCAACCCTGCTTTGAGCCAGTCTATTGGTGTCATTTTTTCCAAAAGCATTTACTCACTTCATGTCTCTGTGTCACATTTTGGTAATTCTTGTAATATTTCAAACTTTTTCATTATTGTTATATTTGTTATGATGATGTGAGATCAGTGATCTTTGATGTTACTATTGCAAAATGATTATGATTTGTTGAAGGCTCAGATTATGGTTAGCATTTTTTAGCCATAAAGTATTTTTTAAATTAAAAAGTATGTACACTCTTTTCTGACATAATGCTATTGCACATTTAATAGACTACAGTATAGTGTAAACATAACTTTTCTAAGCACTGGAAAACCAAAAAGTTTGCGTGACTTGCTTTATTGCAATATTTGCTTTATTGCAGTGGTCTGAAACTCAACCCACAATATCTCCAAGGCATGCCTGTTATTAGTCATGGTAGATTCAATCCTGGAATTCGTTTTTCCCCCTCTTCCCTCCATAGTGACAAAGGAACTGAAGATAATAAAAGCAGATCAGATGTCACTAAAAGTCCAGAAAAATTTTAAAGAAATCATTAGATAAGTAGATTAGTATACTGGGAAACATGGAAGAAAGTACCAAGAAACTTATTTTCAGAATTCAGCATCAGCAATAGGCTATTTTAATATATTGATTTGTTGTTATTTCTGGTTGATATTTAGGAAGCAGAGAGACAGTAGGGTAAAAAATGGAGAAATACATAAGTTAATTCCTCTATGAACATTTATTTTTATTATCTGATATAAAACCAAACTCCTGATTTTATAATTAGGTTTTCCCTAGATTTATTTATAAATTTTAGTGAAATTATATTATGCATAAATATATAAATTAAATATATTGGCCTTTATATTTTACTCAATAAAGTTATTTAAATTCCTCTCTCTTACCATGTAAAATATTTTTAGGAAAGATATAAAAAACAAAGTAAATAGGGATGTAACATCAAAGTAAATAGGGATGATCAAGGGACAAAGAACATACAAATAAAAACACATTTTATTTTTTAAGAACTCTTTGAAAAGTCTTTTGTTATGTCTAGAATGAGGGGTTTATATATAGCTCCAAGGTAGTGTTACAAATCTGGCCATAGTTTAAGAAAGAAAATAGTTTGTTTTTGTCCTCACTATTTTGAAATTGAAAATGGTCTTTGTAATTATATCTTATATTTTTTTAAATAACATGAGAAACTATTGGAATAGTTGATAGCTACAGAGGTAGATGTTTATTGTGGCTCTGATTTGGCAGGTTCCCAAAAGAAATTTTGAGAACAGCGCGCAAATATCCAAATTGGTTAAAATCTTTTTCTAATTTTTTCCCAAAATTGTTTGTGACAGCTAAAGGAAGAATTAAGACACAGCTGTCTATATTAACTATCCATGTATTCCCATTTCCATACTACACAGTTTCCTATTCTGTATCTAGGTTCAAGTATAGAGGGACCAAAACAATTGAAGCACGGTTGAAGGGACAAGCAGATTTTTGAAATGGGGAATATTTCTATGTGGAAGGTAAGGTAATATTTGTCCTTAAGAAATTTCAGCAAGTTAAATGAAAATGATGACCTTGATTATGTAAGATGTGTAACCAGAATCAGTAAAGTTAAACCCAGACCTTAAGTTTTATTCTAATTTTCTGTCTGTAAGAAGCACAACAGTACAGTCCAGACAACAGTCTCTTTGAATCATGGAGATTGCTAAAATTATTGATTTTATAATATAGTTTTCTATGTGCTGTACCATATACCAACAGTGCCCAAAGTTTTTTTTACTCTTAGTCATTGAAACATATTGTTTTAAATAGTATCTTAACAAAGCAATTTGATCTAAAATCTTGAGAAAAATAGAGTTTATATTTTAGCTTTAAGACTGTTTTTATTCATTCTAATTAAAATTTACCATATATTTAAATTTTTATGTGTATGTGTATATATATGTATGTGTTTATACATATGTATATGTGTGTATATACACACATATATATCTATATCTTGTTATAAAGGGACAAGGACAAACTATAACACTTGAATATAAATGTTTAATACTTTGTCATTTGAATTTATGAAAATATATTGATTTGTTATTATTATATGCTTTATATTTGGATTTTTTTAAGTTCCAGAGAAAGGAGAGAAAAACATTTAGGTCTTGAACATAAAGACTCAAAGAGATCTCTAAATATCCTGTCACATCTTCTAAAAGTAGCTTCCTTCCTCTTGTATGTTAATCAATACCCTCACTTAAAACCTTGTCTTTGTACTAATTTCCAGTGACAGACAGCTCTCATCTTTGCTGCCTCTAGATGAAGTTTTTCTTGCTATTAGAAATATCTTCAGGCATATACTGGAAAATCTACTAAGAGACATGACATTATCTAATTTAAGTTTTACTACGTAAGAGAAAAATTATTAACATATTTTGTCAATGTCTTTTCCTTGTAATGGTGACTCTGACACTATTATTGGACATAATCATGGAAATATACACTTTAATTTTTTATATATATATATATATATATATACACACACACACACACACACACACAAGTATTTTAAGGGTCTGCACAGAATTATTCTTTCATAGGACAAAATCTCAACTAATACATCTCATTTCTATGGCAGCATCTTCACAAATAAAATATACTCAAGTTTCATGAAAAATAACTTTTAATTCTCATCTTAGTTTATAATATATTTTTGAATAATTAAAATCTGGCAGAATCACAAAATTTAATCAGAAAACTACAAGTTCATTCAGACTTAACACATTTTTCTTTTCCTTTTCCCAGTATACTGTAACAGTCAGATCAGCTATCAGATCCTGAAATGCACTTTTCCTATGGGATCAGATGTCTTAGCAAGTATATCCAATCTGTCAGCAACTTGAACCTGTTGATATTAAAATCTATATTCCCCAGTCCATTGGTAGTTCTTCAAGCATCCTGTTATGTGTGACCCTTACCCTGACTTGTGTTATGTCACAAATACTAGACTTTCCTTAAAGAATCTTGAGGGAAAGTTACTTAAGTGTGGGAAATCCTTTGGAAAGAAAATCAAGATCATGGTTAACGTTCTCTCCTCCAATGCATTTCAGCTAATCATTGTAAATTATTTCTCCTTACACTATTTCCCTTTTCTTCAGGAAAAAAATCAGTGATTTCAGTCAGTATCTGTCATAAAATGTTTAGTACATTTCAAGTTTGTCATATTGTTCCAAATAAAGGCAAGTAGTACTCAAAAACCTATGACAGGATGAATCTGCTGTTTATTCTTTAGCTCCCTATAGGCTAACAAGACAGAGAAGACAGAGCAATAGTTTCATGCTCATTTCACATAGAGCAGGTAACTTCTTGAAGTGCCATACTGTTCCTGAGAAGAAGCCTGACATAGTATATAAAGATAATATTTCAAAAAATAGCATTAAATAGATCACTTATATTAACCTTCAAATAGGTGTGTATAAGTCAGAGAACATGGCAAATTGTTTTTAAGGTTATGTCTACTTGAATTATTGATAATAGAAAAATAGAAAGATACAAAGAAATTATTTGGCTCTCTGTATCCAAAGAAAGCATGAATATTTTGAGAAACTGGATGTGGAAGTTAGAAAATAGCTTACTAACTAATCCTAGGAATTTTAAATAAAGGTATCACTCATTACATATACCTCAATTTCCATCAGCAATACAGTAAACTTTTAGTTGAAAAATTTCAGGAAATATAAGCATATATCATAGTCACATTAGTTTTGGATCTATATTTTTCTTTTATAAATCCCAAAATAAAAACCAGATTAAACTTATACTTTCAATTCATAATTTTAGAAAGGTAAGCCTATTTTTCAACACTATTTTTTCCTGGAGGATGAAAATGGCTAAAACTTCAAATTGAAGAATTGAGAGTCTAATTCACATTTGTATGTGTGTGAGTGACTTTGTGTGTATATGTGTGTGTGAATGTGTGTGTGTTTAATGAAGGTAAAATGCACATAACACACAAATAATCACTTTAAAGTATATGATTCAATGGCATTTAGTTCATTTTCAATAGTGTATAACCACTCTCTCTCTCTAGTTTCAACAATTTTTCATCACTCCAGAAAAATATCCATTAAATAATCAACTCCATACCCATTAAAAAGTCATTTTATGTTCCTCTTTTCTCCCACATCCTGATAACCACTAACCTGCCTCCTGATTCTATGGATTTGCCTCTTCTGGATATTTTGTTTAAAGGGAATTGTACAACATGTGACCTTCTGTGTCTGGCTTATTTCACTTAGCATGTTTAAAAGGTTCATCCAAGTGGTAACATATGTCAGTACTTCATTCTGTTTTATGGTTGAATAATATTCCACTGTACGTATACACCAAAATTTGTTTTTACATTCTCCTGATAGACATTTGTTTCAACCTTTTGGTATTATGATTAACGCTGCTATAAGCATTCCTGTACAAGTTTCTATGTGGATTTATGTTTTCATTTCTCTTGGTATATACCTAGGAGTAGAATTGCCAGATTATATGGTAATGCTATTTTTAACTCCAAGAACTGCCAAACTGTTTTCTGATTCAGTGGCTGTATCTTTTTACATTCCCATTAGCAATGAATAAGTGTTCTTATTTCTCCACATCCACACCAACACTTATTTCCATCCTTTTCAGTATAGTCATTCTAGTGGGTGTTAAGTGGTATCTCACTGTGGTTTTGAAATGCACTTTGTTAATTATTAATGATGTTAAATATCTTTTGAAGTGCTGACTGGGCATTTTTAAACTGTCTTTGGAGAAATTTCTATTCAAATATTTGGCCCATTTAAAAATAATGTTGCTTGTCTTTTTGTTGTCGAGTTGTAAGAGCTCTTGATACATTCTGGATATTAACCCTTATTAGATATATGATTTTCAAATATTTTTCCCATTTTGTAGGTTGTCTTTTCACTTATTTGATAATTTCGTTTGATGTACAAAACTGTGTTTAAATTTTTATGAAATCAAATTTATCTTTTTAAAAGTTTTATTGTGGTAAGTTTACTTTATATCCAATCTCTTAAAATTTTAAACACAATACAGTATTGTTAAATACAAGCACTATGTTTTACAGACGATCTCTAGAAACTTATTCATCTTGCATAACTGAAACTCTATACCTGTTCAAAAACAACTCCCTATTCCCAACCCCACCCTGGCTCCTGGAAACCACCCCTCTACTCTCTGCTTCCTTGAGTTTGGCTATTCTAGATACCTCATACAAGTGAAGTTGTGTAGCATCTGTCCTTTTGTAACTGGCTTGCATCACTAGTACGATGTCCCCCACATTCATCCATGTTTCTGTATATGGCAGGATCTCCTTCCTTTTTAAGGCTAAGTAACATCCCATTATATGTATATACCATATTCTCTCCATTCATCTGTGGATGGATATTTAGGCTGCCTTTACATCCTGGCTATTGTGAATAATGCTGCAATGAATATGGAAGTTCAGATATTTCTTTTTTCCTTATGTTGCTCATACTTTTGCTATCTAATCTAAAAATCTCTTGACAAATCTGATGTCATGAAGATTTACTGTTACGGTTTCTTCTATTGTTTTATAACAATAACTTTTATATCTAGAGCATTGATCCATTTTGTGTGTGTGTGTGTGGGTGGGGGAGGTTTTGGCCACACCGTGAGGTTTAGCAGGATCTTAGTTCCCTGACCAGGGATTGAACCCGAGCCATGGCAGTGAAACCACTGAGTCCTAACCAGTGGACTACCAGGGAATTCCCCATTTTGTGTTAATTTCTGTATATGTAGTGAATTAGAGGTCCAACTTCATTCTTTTGCATATTGTGGCAAAAGGCCTATTATTATGGCATAATATTATGTACTGACTTGATATCTGATAAAATAGGAGGGCTTTGAATGGCCTAACTGCAAGTTCCACTCCCTACTCTGCTCCAACAGATAAGGTCCCCTATCCAAGCAATGCTCCTTATCACTTGGACCAGGTGAACCTCCTTTTTATCCCTGAGCAGTGGGTTTCAGTTTCTTGCTAGCCCACAGGATTTTTCAAACAAACCATTACATCCTGCTGAAGGCATCAGGGACAACCCCACCTTCTTGATAATGCAAAGCCTGTCTCGCTTCATTGTTCTCTCTGTTCCTAAGTGTAACTCCAGTGTGACCTTGCATGGGATGCAGTGTCCTTCCCCCCACAGAAGTGCTCTGTGTGATTAATGAACTGCTGTCAGTGTCGTATGCCCAGCGTCAGTTCAAGATATGTTCACTCATACCCAAAACTCTAGGGTGGGGAATCCCTCCATCTTAAATGGAGCGAATAGAAGGTGATTAATACAATGTGGTTATCTAGTTGTACCAGCACCACTTATTGAAGAGACCATTTTCCCCCCATTGAATGGTCTTGGACCAATGTTAAAATCAATCTGCCATAGATATTTGGGGTTATTTCTGCATTCTAAATTTTATGCCGTTGGTCTATATGTCTATCTGTATTCCAGTACCATATTGTTTGGATTAACCACGTTGCTTAGATTAAGTTTTGAAATCAGGAGGTGTGAATCTTTCAACTTTGTTTCTCATTTTCAATATTGTTTTAGATGCTTGAGGACCTCAGAACCCATAGCAATTTGAGGATCAACTTTCCAGTTCTGCAAAAAAGGCTATTGGAATTTTAATAGTGATTGTATTAAATCTGTAAATCACTTTGGAGAGTATTGTCATTTTAACAATATTAAGTCTTCCAATCCATTAACATGGGATATCTTTCCATTCAAGCAGAGTCTTCTATAATTTCTTTTAATAATATTTTGTACTTTTCAGTGAGCATGTCTTTCATCTCCTTGATTAAATTTATTCCTTGGTATTGTATTTTTTGTATGAAGTTTATTGTAAATGGAATTGTTTTCATAACCACCATCCATCTCTAGAACACTTTTCCTCTTGTAAAACTGCAATTCTATACCCATTAAACAATAACTCTCCATTCTCCTCTCCCTCCCACCCCCAACAACCACCATTTTACTTTCTGTCCCTATGATTTTTGACTATTTTTTCTGTGTGTGTATAAAACTGTCTAAGCATAATATCCTCAAAGTTCACCTGTGTTGTAGTATTAAGAATTTCCTTCCTTTTCAAAGTTGAATAATATTTTATTGTATGTATATACCACATTTTGCTTATCCATTCATCCATCAGTGGACGCTTTGGTTGCTTCCACATTTTAGCTATTGTGAATAATGCTGCTATGAGCATGGCTGTACAAATATCTATTTGAGACTATGCTTTCATTTCTTTTGGGTTTACACCCAGAAGTAGAATTGCTAGATCATATGGTAACTCTATTTTTAAGTCTATTAAGAGTGACCATAGTGTTTCCCACAGTGCCTGTGCCAACTTACATTTCTACCAATGGTTAAATAGGCTTCCAGTTTCTTCATATCCTATTTATTTATTTTTATAATAGCCATTCTAATGCATATGAGGTGATACTTCATTGTAGTTTTGATTTGTGTTTTCCTAAAAATTAGTGATGTTGAGCATCTTTTCAAATACTTATTGGCCATTTGTATATCTTCTTTGGAGAGATATCTACTCAAGTACTTTGCTCATTTTTTATTTAGGTTGTTTGTTTTTGTTGTTGTTGAGTTTTAGGAGTTCTCTATTTAATCTGGATATTAATACCTTATCATATATGACTTATAAATATTTTTCTGTCATTCAATGTGTTGCTTTTTTATTCTGTTGATAACGTCTTTTGATGCTCAAAGTTGGACTGCAAAATCCAAGATTGTGAAGCTTTTGCTCTATGTTTTCTTCTAAGAGTTATAGTTTTAACTCTTAAATATAGGTTTTCAATCCATTTTGAGCTAATTTTTGAATATGGTGTTTGGTAAGGGTCCAACTTCATTTTTTTTGCATGTAGATGTCCAGTTTTCTCAGTATTGTATGTTCAAAAGATTGTAGTTTCCCCATTAAATGGCTTTGTTACTCTTGTTGAAAACCATTTATCCTTAGATGCTAGTGTTTAGGTCTAGTCTCTCTATTCTATCTCACTGGTCTATATGTCTTTATTTATGTCGGGCAATACTGTTTTGATTACTCTATCTCCTTATACTAAGTTTTAAAATCAGGAAGTTGAGTCTTCCAGCTTTGTGTTTCCTGTTCAAAATTGTTTTGATTACTTGAGATCCCTTGAGATACCATATGAATTTTAGATGGGCTTTTCTATTTCTGTAAAACTGTAATTGGGATTTTCATAGGGATTACATTGAATTCAGTGGATCACTTTGGGTAGTGCTGACATCTGAACAATATAAAGTTTTCCATCCCATAAATATTTGTGCATTCATTTATGTCTTTAATTGCTTTCAGATGTGTCATAGTTTTCATTGCACAAGTTTTTTCTGTTTGTTTGTTTGTTTACCCTTAATTAATTGCTAAGTATTTTATTCTTTTTTAATGTTATTGTAGATCAAATAGTTTTAATAATTTCCTGTTTTGATTGTTCCTTGTTACTGTATAAAAATGCAACTAGGGGCTTCCCTGGTGGCACAGTGGTTGAGAGTCCGCCTGCCAATTCAGGGGACGTGGGTTCATGCCTCGGTCTGGGAAGATCCCACATGCCACGGAGTGGCTGGGACCGTGAGCCATGGCCGCTGAGCCTGCACGTCCGGAGCCTGTGCTCTGCACAGTGAGAGGCCCACGTACAGCAAAAAAAAAAAAAAAAAAAAAAAAAAAGCAACTAATTTTTGTGTATTCACTTTGTATCTGGTTACTTTGCTGAATTCATTTATTACTTCTAACAGTTTTCTGTGTGTGGAAACATTAGGGTTTTCTACATAGAAGATCATATCTCATGTGAACAGAGAGAAATTTACTTCTTCTTTTCCAACTTGGATGCCTTTTATTTTTCTTTCCTGCCTAACGTCTCTGACTAGAACTTCCAGTACAATGCTGAACAGAAGTGGTGAAAGTGGGTGTCAGTGTCTTACTCCTGATCTTAGAGGTAAAGCTTTCAATCTTTCACCATTGAGTATGATGCTTGCTATGGATTTTCATATATGGGTTTTATTATGTTAAGGTATTTTCCTTCTATTCATCTGTTGAGTGTTTTTATCTTGAAAGTTGAATTTAGTCAAATGCCTTTCCTGAATTAATCAAGAGATTTTTACTCCTTCATTTTGTTAATGTGGCATATTACTTTGATGAATATTCATATATTGAATCATCCTTGCATTCCCAGAAAAAAACCGACTTGTTCATGTTGTATAATACATGTAATATGTTGCTGAATTTGGTTCCCAATTATTTTCTTGAGGATTCTTGCATCCATGTTCAGAAAGGATAATGGCCTATAGTTTGGTTTCTTAGAGTGTGTCTTTCTAGCCTTGGTATCAGTCAAGGTAATGTTGGCCTCAAATAATGAGTTAAGAAGTATTTCCAACTCTTTTTTCGGAAAAGTTTGAGAAGCATTGATGTTCTTCATTAAATGTGTGGTAGAATTCATCAGTGAAGTCATCACTTCTATACCTTTTGTTTGTTGTCAGTTTTTTGAATATTGATTCAATTTCCTTGCTCACTAGGCCTATTCAGATTTTCTATTTCATCATGCTTTAGTCTTGGAATGTTTCTAGAAATTTTGTCCATTTCATCTAGCTTATGCAATTTGTTGTTGTATAATTGTTTTAGTACTCTCTTTTAATCATTTTTCTTTTTTCTGTTGAAGTGTTAGTAATGCCCTCACTCTTAGATCTGATTTTAGTATTTTGAGTCTTCTCTCTTTTTATCTTAGTCCATCAAAACTTTGTTTGTCAATTTTGTTGATCTTTTCAAAGAACCAACTTCAGGTTTCATTGATTTTCTCTATTGTTTGCATATCCTCTATTTAATTTATCTCTGCTCTATCTTTATTGTTTTCTTCTTTCTGTTAGCTTTGGTTTTAGTTTGTTCTGTTTCTAGTTCCTTAAGTTGTACAGTTCAATTTTTATATCTTCTTGCTGTATTGAATTGAATCTTTTATTAATCTTTATATAATCTCTTTCTTTGTTTCATGAAACCTTTATTTATTTAAGGTCTATTTTGTCTGACATTAGTATAGGCACCTCTGCTCTTTTGTTATTATTTGTGTAGACTATCCTCTCCCATCTTTTCACTTTCAATCTACTTGTTTCAATGGAACCAAGTGTCTTGTAAATAGCATAGAATTTCGATCATGGTTTTTAAAGTCAGTCTGCTAATGTCTGACTTTGGAAAGTTTAATCTATTTACGTTTAAAGTAATCACTAATAAAAAAGGACTTATTTCTTTCATTGTGCTATTTGTTTTCTATATGTCTTACAGCTTTTTTGTCCCTTATTTTCTCCATTACTGTCTTCTTTTAAATTTAATTGATTTTTTAAAACAGTGAAATGTTTGAATTCCTTTCCATTGTCCTTTGTGTATATTCCATCACTATTTTTTGTTGTTTCCATGGGGATTACATTTAATGCCCTAAAGTTTTAACTTGAATTTATAGCAGCTTAATCTCAATAACACAAAACTCTGCTCCTTTACAGCTCAATTCACACCTTTTTCCATTGTTGATATAATAAAATTACATCTTTATATATATTGTGTGCCCCAAAAGATAAACTAATAATTCTTTAAATTGATTCATTTCTTAAATTATGTTGTAAACAAAATATGAAGTTATAATCTAAACTTACAATAATACTAGCTTTTATAACTGCCCATGTATTTACCTTTACTGCTAATTTTATTTCTTCATATAGCTTTAAATTATTGTCTAGTGTCCTTTCATTTCACCCTGCAAAACTCCTTTTAGCATTACTTGCAGGGCAGGTCTAGTGTTATTGAACTTCAGCTTTTGTTTACCTGGGAATGTCTTAAATTCTCCCTTGCTTTTGATGGTCAGTTTTGTAGAATATAGGGTTATCGGTCAATTCAGAGGTTTTTTTCTTTTAGTACTTTAAATATATAGGCTCACTGCCTTCTGGTCTCTCAAAGTTTCTGATGAGAAATGTGCTAGTAATCACATTGAGAAACCATTGTATATGACATGTCACCCCCCTATTGCTGCTTTCAAAATTTTCTTTGTTTTTGACTTTAAAATTTGATTATAGGATGTCTGACTATAGGTACCTTCAAGTACATATTACTTGGAGTTACTAAGTTTATTGGATGTTTACACGTATGCATTTCATCAAATTTAGAAACTTGTTCAGTCATTAGTTTCTTTGAATATTCTCTCTAATCTTTTCTTTTTCTCTTCTCCTTCTGGGATTCCCATAATACATATTTTTATCCACTTAATAATGTTCCATAATTCCTTAGGCTATGTTCAGTTTCCTTCAATCTTTTTTCTTTCTACTGTTTAAACTTGGTCATTCCCATTGTCCTATTTTCAATTTTACTGATTCTTTCTTCCACCTGCTCAAATCTGCCTTTGAATCCTTGCAGTGACTTTTTTTGTTTGTTATTGTACTTTTTAGCTCAAGGTTTCTTTTTGTCTTCTTTTTAGGTTATCTACATCTTTATTCATATTTTTATCTTGTCCATACTTTTTTCCACTTTCTCCATGTTTTCTCTTAGTTCTTTGAGCATCCTTAAAATAGTCATTTTAAAGTATTTGTCTAATATATCTGCCATAAGGTCTTTTTCAAGGATATTTCTGTTGATTTCTTTTTTTCCTTTGAATGGACTATGCTTTCCTCTTTCTATGTATACTTTGTAATTTTTAATTGAGAACTGGATATATTGAATATCATAATGTGATAATTCTGGAAATCAGATTCTCACCCCTTTCCAGGAAAATTTCTGTTACTTGTTTGGGGATTCAGTTGTCTGTTTCAAGAGTTAACAAGATTATTTTTGCAAAGTCTATATTCTTTGTTAGGTGTAGTCACTGAATTCTCTCTGCAGTCAGTGAGTGACCTCACAGAAATTTCCTTGAATTCTTGGATCCAATAAGAAAGTAAAATAATAAACGTGTTCTTTCTCTTTAAATTATTTCAATAGATTCTGCCTCAGAACCCACTTGAGATCCAGGGATTGAAACAATGGCCTACCCCTTTGCCAGTTCCTCAGTTAACTACCAGGTAGATCAAAGCAACAAACCCAGTTTTTGGAGATCAAAGATCTTATTGCCTATACTGCTACTAGCAAGACACACCAGGACACAGGCCACTGTCCTATCACTGTCTACTGCTGGTCTTGAGAAGTGGGATAGTAACTGCTATGCAAAACAACACAATTTACAAAAATGTACCATTTTCTTTATCAAGCGCTCCCTCAAAGCTGCAAAATTTGGCTAGTATCTAGAGTTCAACAGGAGTTCAGAACTTATTTTGACAGTTCTTACCAACCCAATAGATGTTTTGTTGGAAGGACTAATTTCTGGAGTTTCTTTCTCCATTGTCTTTCAACATCTACCTAATTCATGCTTCATGGGATTTTAAATATTGTAGCCAGATCACAATTTAGAAATTATATAGTCATGTCCTTGTGTTCTGGGAGGGATATATTGCATTTTAATATTTTGGAATAGAAATCTTATTAGAAACAAAAATCTTTGCGTAAGAAATTATACTGACAATCTTTGTAGGCTGATGGCTAGGACCAAGATAACATGGGGAATCTAAAGATAACACTAGATGTAGAAACAATATTATTGAAAGGAAATTTACAGGAACTTGGGGGAGGGTGGAAGAGATAAGAATGAATATAAGAGGGCAGTATGGCAAAAGGATCTAAAGGAATTTAAGAAAAGTTGTGCTTATTTTTTTTTAATTATCTTGCATTCCCCCACCTCTTCCCCAACACATACACTGTACTTCGATGTATTTTCTTAATTTAGTGTGAGGGTGTGTGTGTCTGAGGACGGATGTATTAATGAGGAAATTAAGAGATATTTTACAAATTCAGGCTACAGAGTGAAAAAAACACAATATATAGAAGGAAGTAGAATGATTCAAAACAAATTAATTCATTAAAGTAGCAAATTAAAGTAGTAGGTAAGCATGAGATTCTAGGGCTCTTGGGGATGTTTTGTAGTCTTATATAAGGCACCAATCTTTACAGAGCATGACCTGGGATTTGCGACCAATTCTATATAAATATTACTGGGCAGGAAGACCTAATTAACAATATAGTTAAATATGTTTTGGGCAGAGAATTTCCAAACATCATTCAAGCTAAGTTAAAAAAATGTATTGGCCTTGATTGTGACCAAATTTTTAGCCTAATTTTCTTTTTCATGAATCAAAATATGTTTTTTGCTTAGATTGAATGCTAGTGCTCTAATATTTTGACTTGTGTATGATTGTCCATTTTTCTTAAGTTACAAATTGCTTTTTAATTTTTTTTGGTCTTTAGGCTTGGCTTTTAGAATCCTCAACAAGCTGCATTTAAAAGCTCTCAAGATACAGTTAATAGTATCTGCATTTTCTGGTTGCTGTGTCCTTCCTTATCCCAGGAAAAGGAAGTGCCTTCTGTTCAGGGAATCTGGGGCCTATTAAAGAGAAATATTGTAAATATCTAAATTCCTGGCACAGAAAGCCCCTAGAAGTTTATTTCTTTCAATTCTCATGTGTAAAATCAAAAATCAAACAAAACCAAACCAGCTGCTTTGTTCTAATCATTGTTTTTTACAGCCAAATATTTTAGGTAAAAATAGTGAAAAAATAATGCTTTCTAATGCTGAGTTTTCTGGATTATTTTCTATCTTGTCTTTCTTTTCATTAACAGATCTTGGGTATATTAAATATATCTTATTTTGTTTGATATCATCAAATCTTTAAAATAATCTTTATCAGAACATAACAAACCAAATTAAAAAAATAGGTAAATGATTCCAATAATAATCATTGGAATTATATTTACCCACTGAGTTCAGTGCTTTTCATATAAATCTGTGAATGCTTCATGTCAGTGCCAGGTCCTATAACAACCAGAGTACAAGAGTAAATTCAAAGCAAAAGTGAAGAAACTTTGCATAGCAATAATGTGTAATTACGGGACTATAAAACAACCCATTCTGAATCCAATATATTCTATATGTAATTCCATATTCACAAAATTTAAAGTATAAACTAATAATATAGCTAATTTTCAGCCACTATTGGAAAGAATATATCATCCTACCTCACCCACCTCCTCTTAAAAAAATAAATGATGGAAAAGCATAGGAAAAAGTAAATCTAGGTAAATGCCATTATGCACTAGGTACAAAATATTAAAACTATTTCAAAGATAAATATCCAAGCATATGTCCTCTATTTTTCAGTATAATATAGTTTCACACCCTCATCAAAGAAAATAACTAAAATTATAGGTATTTGGGTTGAATCGTTTCCCAATCAAAAAGATATGTTGGAGTCCTAACCTTTAACATTTCAGAATGTGACCTTATTTGCAAATAGGGTCTTTGCAGAGATAATAAAGTTAAAATGGGATTATTAGGGTGGGCCAATGACCAATGTGACTGGTGTCTTCACAGAAAAGGGGGAAATTTGGACACAGAGAGGTACACATAGAAGGAAGATGATGTGAAGAAAGTGGCCATCTACAAAGCCAAGAAGATAGACCTAGAACATATCTTTCCTTCATAGTTCGTATGAAGGAACCAATTCTCCCAACACCCTGATTTCAGACTTCAAGGCTCCAAAATTGTGAGAGAATTAATTTCTGTTTTTTAAGGCACCAGTTTGTGGTACATTGTTATGGCAACAATAACTAAATTCAAGAGTAAAAATTCTTATCATTCAAATTAAGATAAGTAAATGCTATCATTATATTAACAGAAACCAGTTAGATTACTATTTGTTTAAATAATTCCTCCACATGTTTGTGTTATTTTATTCAAAGGAAGCAATTTCCAAATTTTCCCATTCAAGTAGAAGAAAAAAATTAACTTAGATGATCCATGGGTATTGGTCATTTAATTTTTATTTGGTAATTCATATTTACCAAGGTTTTATCTATATCTTTATATATACATAATATTTTAATGTTGAGTAGAAGTAGTACTCTATGCTAATTTTAATTATTTCTATATTGTTAGGTATAATTTTTTGTTTCTAAGTTTATATCCCTTACTTTCCTGAACAACTTGTCATGGAAAGCGTGTGTGTGCATTGTTTCTTATAATTTTGAGGATTATACCTTAGTATAATGAACATGAGTTCCTATGTATATTTATTTATACTTTGAAAATTAACATTTTGATGCTTCCTAAATAAAAGTGAACATTCAAAAGTATATTTCTTCACAATGCATTCCATTGACACAAAATAAAACTTTTTCTAATAATATAATGCTTAAATAAGAGAGGAATAATTATATTATTAATATTACATACAGTTTAAATATTAGAAATCTCTAGTATATCATAGAAGATTATTTAATTGAATAACTTGTTCTTAATCAGAAAAAAATTTTTCTGTCAGGCTGATATTTCCTGCAATCATTTTCCTATATAATTTTTGTGAATGAGTGTGTTTATGTTGTAATCTGAGGAATGTTAATATTTAAATTCCTATTATTTTGTAGTTTAGTACATAATTTCAAATGACACATAGCTTTATTGGAAAACTTTTGTTTCACTTTACCTATAATGTCTGAATCAGCATTTCATATGTTTAAGATATTAATCAAATAAATGTGTAATTAAACACATCATTTTGCCTTGCTATTTTATTGACTATAGTCATTTTAGTTATTATTCTGTATTCTTACTTCCCCTTATTTCACTTGAAAAATTAGCTGACTGATAAATTTTGGTCATCAGATTATTTCTTTTATTTTTTATTGCAATTTCAAATAGCTCTTCATTTGAAAATATATAAAAAGGATAACAATAAGCTAACTCTTGCATGGTGTATTATTTAATCTGACAAAAAATTCTGAATGATGCCATTAGTATTTCAAATGTCATAAAATAAAATGTATTCTAATATTTTAGTTTTTTAGGGTTCTACAAATACTGACACTGTGTAACATTTAGCAGAATGCTATTTTACAGTTTTCTGGGATTTGAAATCTCCATGCCAAAAACAATGTCTATATAGTAAAGTTATAGGCTTCTCAGACAACTAGAACATATTACCTAACTGGACTTCAGTAGAGTTTTTATTCCTCCTCCCTTTACTAACATTTGTAACAACATATCATGCCAGTAAAATTATTTAAAAGTGTGAGGAGTCAAAAAATTAATATTACCGATATTGCAATTGATTAACTTTTTTTAGAGAACAGTGTGAATCAGCCATTTTATTGTAATAATCTTAAATCTATTAATGACAGACATCAAATAGTTCACTAGAATTAATTTAAATTTATTTAAAAATATATACATATCCTCTGATGAAGTTTTTATGTAAAATGGTATAAGGAAATCAGGTATTTGCTTTACCAGTCTACCTACTAAATAAATAATAAGCATAGGGTTATTGCTCAGAACTATTTTTCTACAGCCTAAAATACTGAAGGAATTCCTGTTTAATGCAGTGCTGATATTCTCAGTTTGAAAGAGCAAGAGAGGATCAAATATAAACAACCCTCATCATCCCCACCTGAGGTTCAGAGTTTCTAGCTTCTAAAAGAGGACTGATTTTATAAGACATGGATCCTAGTACAGTTCAAACAGGTAATTTTTCTCTATATTCTCTTTACATATAGCCATGTGTGGCTCTAAAAATTAGATTTCTATTTTTAATAAAGCTCTGAGTTCACTAAAATATTTACTTTGTCTTAGAAATCCTCAGCATGAAGAGCCCTGAGTTTAATCCATTTTTTTCACTTTTATTAAATTAACAATCCTATATTTATTAACTGTTTATTCTAACTTTTGTCATTCTCCAGCTTTCATGTATCACAAACAGATTAAAGGGATGCAATATATAGGTAAAATAATAATAGCTAAATAAAATTTATTAAAATGATATTTGATTGGAAAGGACAATGTAATAATTAGCTCCAATCTCTAGTTAGAGCCTGTGCCACCACCCACATAGCTCACAAAACCACCTTATGAATTCTGCCATCTTCTGCCTCTCAGAGCTTGCCCAACAGCTCCACCTCCTGAGCCCATTGGGCACACACCTGCTCCACAACACGTGACTGCCTGAAACTTACACTTAAATTTTTCCAGCAAATAAAGAGGTATGAATAAATAAGTACAATTATTCTTTTTAAAGAAGGTTTGAAGTTAAATTTTTTTAATATTTTTCACTTAAAAAACCTGAAACTCTGCATAAAACAGAACAAAAATTATTTGCATGGCTGAGTGGCCAAGAAAGAAATATGTCCCAAATGCTCAAAAAAAGATGAAATTGCAAAAAAAAAAAAAAAAAAAAAAAGAATCTCAGAGGGGTAAAATCATGAGTGGTTGCTGTCTCCTAGGGCTGGGAATGGGGTAGGGTTTGGGTAAGAGATGTAATCTAGTAGCAAAAGTGTTATTACCCCCTCACTCCACCCTCCCACACAGGCATAGGAGGCAAGGTCTTAGGGGATTGAAACTACCATTTCTGCAAAAATTTGGGATTCTCAGAGTCATAGTGGAGTAGTGTTTTAAAGACACCTAGCAGGCAAGGGAGATGATAGGGAAATGTGTTTGATTATGTATGAGTCCAAAAGAAAGGAAAAATATCTCCCCTAAGAATCTGAAGCTGTAGGTTTAAAACTCATGCAAATTTGGGATTCAAATTTATACTACTCAAGTATTCAGGGAAATCTCGAGTTTTGAAATTGCATTAAAAATTGGTCAAAGGCCTAGAGTATATTTCAGGTGTCTAGCAGAAACTAATGCAAAACTGGTCTGGAAAGGCAGCTTCACAGTCAAACCTCAAGGTTTTCTTACAGAGAAAGAACCCATGCAGACTATAATGCCATAATTAAAATACAAAAAAGACAATAGCAGAATAGATCAAAAAGGACTTGAGAAAATAGCATTACAATGTAAAGAAATACAAATTTGTTCATTTAGAAACTTAAGTAAAAATAAGTCCCCTTAGAAAAATAAGAGTAATGTTTTTAAAGAAGCAAATAAAACTTGTAAAAATAAAAAAATGCTTTCCTTGAAATAAACTCAACAAATAATACAGCAGGATAAAATAAACAAAGCTGAAATACTGATCATATAAAACAACATGCAATGAAGTAAAGAGTAATCCTTTTTTTTTTTTTTTTTGGCCACACCACTTGGCTTGCAGGATCTTAGTTGGCCAACCAGGGATAGAAACCAGGCAACAGCAGTGAAAGCACTGAGTCCTAACCACTGGACTGCCAAGGAATTCCCAAGAGTGATTCAATTTTAAATGGCCTAATACTCTTGTATTGTTTAGGAAGTCTGTAGAAGTACTGATTCAATTAAGACTGTTAAAACAAGTATACATGTGAAAAACATAAAATTATTCACTAAAAGAATAGAGTACAATGTAAATATTCTAATCTATTAAAGAATGAAAAAGAATTTAAAAATTTGATCAATATAATGAAGAGAGAAAATAAGCAGTTTTTTAAAAGCTTGGGCCATAAAAAGATCATTTTAATATATAATACACAGGTATGCTCACAAGTAGGAAACAATATAACCATTCATGGCAAATATAATTTTAATATTTGAGGTGGCGGATAATTTGGGGAGGCAACAGTGAGGTAATAGTTGTAATACATAATTCTTTAGAGAGAGATCAATGTGTAGCAAATAGGCCAAAAAAAGATATTTATTAAAATATGATCATGAGTAATATGTGTCTGTTATAATATTATCTGTGTTTTTTATGTTCAGATATTTTATAATTTCAATAAAATATTATCTATCTTAACTCCCCAATATTTTCATTACACTGATATGAAAGCCAGATAAAGTTATCACTAGGAAATTAAACTGCATACTGCTATCCTTTATGAATATAAGTGCAAAAACACTTAGGAAGATAACTAGCAAAGTGAAACAAGCAAATTATGTAAAATATTATGTATCATAACTTAATGAGATTTCTCTCAGGAGTATCAGAATAGTTTAATATATCAAATCAATAAATGTAATGCATATTACTAGAATAAAGTACATAACTTATTATCTCAATAGAGGTAGAAATAGAATTTGATAAAATTCAATACCCTTTCCATAGTTAGAAAACAAAACAAAACAAAAAAGAACATCTCGACAAACTAAGAATGAAAAGAAAAAGAAATACCTTCAACCTGATCAAGGGTGTCTACAAAAAAATCCCACAACTGACATCATAATTAATTGTGAAAGATGCAATCCCTCCCCACTAAATTCAGGAAGAAAACAAGGAAGTCCAATTTTGTCACTTATATTCAACATGTTCTAGAGGTTCTGATGAAGGAAATTAGGGAAAAAGGGGGGTGGGAGGGATAAAGTAGATTAGAAAGAAATAACTAAATATGTATTTTCCAATGACATAATAAAACATACCACACATGAACAATTGTATGCCGCCAAAATAGATCACTTATATGAAATAGACCAATGCTTAGAAAGATATAAACTACCAAAATTGACTCAAGAAGAAATTTAAAAATCTGAATAGATCACTAAAGAAATTGAATTAGTAGTTAAAAGCTCCCCACAAAGAAATGCCCAGGTGCAGATGGCTCATTCATATAATTGGTGCTCTGGTGTTTGATAATTATAAGAATTTGCAAAATTCTTATAATAAATTTAACAAAAATTCTGTAGACTGTATACCCTGAAAACTTCAAAATATTGTTAAATAAATGTAAAGAGGCCTAAACTAAAGGAAATACATCCCATGTTCATGGATCACAAGACGTTGTTAAACTGGCAATAATCCTCACATTGATCTTCAGATTTAATGCAATCCCTCTCTATAAGAATCACAGTTGGTTTCTTGATGAAACTGACAAGCTGATCCTAACATTCATAATCACACAAAAGGGAACCAGAATAGCCAAAACAATATTAAAATATTGAAAGAGAAGAAAAAAATTGGAGGACTCATACTTTCTGATTTAAAGGCTTTCTACAAAGTAAGTTTAATAGACAGCGTGATACTGGCATAATCACAGTGCCATGTGCCAAAACAATTCAATGGAACAATTGGGATTTGGACAACTGCAATCTAAATGCAAAAGAATGAATTTACGCATCTAATCACACTATATGTAAAAATTGTCCTAAAATAAATCATAGGCTTACATGTAAAAGCTAAAACTATAAAACTCTTAGAAGAAAACAGAGGAAATATTTTTGAACCTGGTTAGACAATCACTTCTTAGATATGACACTGAAAGCATAAATGATAAAAGAAAACATTAGATGAAATGAATTTACCAAAGTTAGAAATGTTTGTGCAGTAAACAATACCATCAAGTGAAAAGACAATCCACAGAAAGGGAGAATGTGTTTGTAAATTACACAGCTGATAACGGACTTGTATACAGAATACATAAAGATCTCTTACAAATCAAAAATAAAATGACAACTAATCTGATTCAAAAATGGGCAAATGATCTCTACAGATTTTTCTCCAAAGAAAATATACAAATAGTCAGCAAGCACATGAGAATATGTGTAAAATCAATAATCACTAGGAAAATGCAATGCCAAATCACAACCATCTACTGCTTCACACATATGAGCATGTGATATCAAAAGTCAGACAATTAAAAATGTTGGCAAGAATGTGAAGATATTGGAACCCTCATACACACCTGGTGCAAATGAAAAATAGTTCAGAAATAATCTGGCAGTTCTTCAAAATGGTAAATATAGAGTTATCACATGACCTAATAATTTCACTCTTATGTAATACTCAAGAGAAATAAAAATATATGCTCACTCAAAAACTTGAACATAGCAGCATTATTCATAATAGTCAGAATGTAGAAATGATCCAAATGTCCATCAACTTTTAAGTGGATAAATAAATATGATACACCTATATAATTGAATATTATTTGACAATAAATAAAATGAAGTATTAACATATGTTCAGCATGGATGAACCTTGCAAACATTATACAAAGTGAAAGAAGCCAGTCACAAAAGATTACATGTTGCAAGACTTCCTATATAGAAGTGAAAATAGGCAAATCTACTGAGACAGAAAGTAGATTAGTGGTTGTATATGGCTGGCTGGCAGGGCAATATGTGGAGAGTTATGGTCAATGGGCACAGGGTTCCTTTTTGGGTGATTAAGTCTAGATTTAGATTGCAGGGTTGGTTGCACAACTTTGTGAATATATTAAAAAAACATTGAATTGAACACATTAAATGGCACATTTTATGGTGAATGTGTCATAACTTAATAAAGCTGTTTAAAAATAGGTCATGGAATAAGGGTCCAAAATGTAGGATGGCAAATTATCATTTGTATGTTTCCACATTATGTGAATATTTAATTCATCACTAAACTATAACACATGGATCACATTTAAAAGAAAAATAAGTGCTGAAGCCAATCAATTAGGAAAGGATTTTTGGAGAGACACTGAATATGTAAAGGCAGAGATATTTAAGCCACTTATCAATCCATTTTACTTAAGAAAAATATCCTGTATGTGTCTGTGTCTCTGTGTGTTTGCATTTCAGGATTTAGTATGAATTTATTTTACTAGTGGCTGTGTTCATTTATTGAGATGTTCCTGTGTCAAATAAATTATCATATGGCATAAATTGCTTTTTCCAAGTATGTATATCTCATGATGATTTTTCATTAAAAACTCTCAGTTATACTGGCAGTCATTATAATTTTTGGGTAATCATACAATAAATTATACAAAGTGTTAAGTAGTAAAAGCACGACACCCAAAAGCCTTTTGAAGAAAGAAAACATACACTTTACATAAAAAAAATTGTAATAATCCATTGATTCTGTTTACTAGTAATAACTAAGATTTTATTATAACAAGCTCCAAACTAAAATGATGGATATAGCTTTGCTGTACTAGTTATGTTCACATTCATCATCTTTGCTTCATATAGATTGAAAATTTATTATTCATATTTAGGATGATGAGAAACACCATCTTCTTTGCTCAAAATTAAGAAATAAGTAGTAAGTTTAAAAAGTCATGGAAGAGAGCAAAAATGTGTTTTTATATGTAGAAGAGTATATATAGTATATATGCCAGGATTATAAAAACTGAATATGTTTACTTGAATTTAGTTTGCTATATTAATTAATATTAACCTTATTACCTTGCATAGCAAAGAAAAAAACCACTGTATTTTTCAAGGTATAAAACAAAATGCTATTTTTCCAGCATAAAACCAAAAGAGGCTATAGGTATTCTGCTAACTTAAAGTCAGTGGAATAAATATCTCTGTTTGTTTGTTTTAATATTTATTTATTTTTATCTATTTGGCTGGGTCTTAGTGGCAGCATGCAGGATCTTGGTTGCTGCATGCAGGATCTTTTTAGTTGTGGCATGCGGGATCTCTTAGTTGTGCACGCAGGATATAGTTCCCCGACCAGGGATCGAACTCCCCCTGCATTGGGAGCATGGAGTCTTAACCACTGGACCACCAGGGAAGTCCCTCTCTGATTTTTATTCATGTGTTGTTTGATTTTTTCTTGCCATTTATTCTATCAGCCAGTCATTTCCCTCTATCTATCTATCTATCTATCTATGATGTATATGTATGAGCACCTACTAGGCACTTAGATATTGATTTGCACAAGATGCTAAATAAATATTTGGAAGATATAGTATTTGCTTTTAGCATTAATAACAGACTATATGTGATGCATTTATTCTTTCCTTTGACCACATGATTTTTTTCTATGACTCTGTGACTTTCCAGAAGAATAGTAGCTTTCCTGATGACTCAGGTACAACCTTGCCATTATCTTCTTCTGGGAAAAAGTTTTATAGAGGCATATTTCTCTTTTATCATCTTCTTTCCAGAAGACTGAGTGAACAGTCGTGTATTACAGATTACCTCTAACCTTGCTGTATTTACTTGAAGCTACCTTTGAAAAGGTAGACACTCATCAAAACTAACAATTACTAAATAGATGGTAACAGAGACCTTAAAAATAATTATAGATATAAAAAAGTTAATATTTATTACATATATACTGCATGCTAGCCACTATGCTTAACTTTTTGGATTTTATTATTATTCAGTCATTTTCATAACTTCATGAAATAATATGTAAATTTACAGATGAAGAAGAATTTGCTTCTATTTCCTTTTTGTAACTCTCATCCAGTGTTACACACCAGACTTTGTCATAAGCTGGCATAACCTGAAACCACACACATACTGAAATTTAATATTGTATGCTCTGTTTCCTGGTTACAATCTCCTTTTTCCTTCTTTCTCAATTTCTTATTTTTCAAATATTAGAACCTTAAGATCTAGTATGAGCAACCAGCTTATTATTCTACCTGCATCTCAATGTATCCAAGATTCCATGATGAAAACTTTTAGCTATTACTCTTCAAACCTCTACTTTTTTTTTCATTCCTCACAACCCCTATCAAACAAGAACTCTAGAATAATTCAAATCATTCAAACATATTAAAATCGTCTAAATAACCTCAAAGATGATGGCAACAAAACAACAACAAAGGCTAGATACCACATAAGTAACACTCATCCTGGTCTTCAAACACAGTTAAATCTTCATGTGACTTTTGTATACCCAACAGTCTTTGCAGAAGACTCTAGTCATTTTCTTCCTCATTTTCTCAGTGACTATCTTAATATCTAATTTAACTTTTAATGTATCTTCATCTATCACTTTCAGAACTTTCTTTGTGTCTTTCTTCACTATGAAAATTGAGGCCTTCTGACAAGACATTCCTTCATTTAGTTCCATGTCTTCTGCCAACGGTTTCCATTTAAATAATCCTACATTGTTAATCATGGTTACCCTGGGGTTCACTTCTACTTTTTTTCTCTCTCTTTATTTGCTTGGCATCCCTCTCAAATTAAAAATAAATACAATTGGGCTTCCCTGGTGGCACAGTGGTTGAGAGTCTGCCTGCCGATGCAGGGGACACGGGTTCATGCCCTGGTCCAGGAGGATCCCACATGCCGCGGAGCGGCTGGGCCCGTGAGCCATGGCCGCTGAGCCTGCGCGTCCGGAGCCTGTGCTCCACAGCGGGAGAAGCCACAACAGTGAGAGGCGGCGTACAGCAAAAAAGATAAATAAATAATAAATAAATAAATAAATATAATAATTGAATAATATATTCCTCTATCTACTTACCTATCAATACATTTATGTTTCCACTCATAATCTGTAACTCCCACATACTATTAACTTCTTAGGTAATTACATGCACCTTGAAATAACCCTAACATCATCGATGACCTTCCTTCAGCCCAAGAAAATGAAGAATTAACTGATAAACTTTTTGTAGTATTAGAACTGGTCACTCTGTTTTCTTAACAGTCTCACTTTTCTAATTTGCCATGTTAATTTATTCTTTGGATTTTTGTGTTTCCTTATTGGCTATATTTTAAAGTCTTATTTATGTATACATATTGTTCTGATAATGCCTTAAATATTCTCAAGGGCTAATCCTTTAGCTGTTGCCTTTTGCAAATTATATACTTTCTCACAGATTTCCTCTAAATCTATTTTTGTACTACCCAAGAGACTAACATCTATGGGGTCAGAGAATGATCTGATTTAATATAGATATTCCAGTTCTTAGTACACTACACAGATTTTCAACAGGTGTTTTTTTTTTTAATGGTTATAAAACTTATACAAATAAGTCTAGAATTCTCACTGAGCTCCAAATAATTGTATTCAATTTTCCATTGGGCTTTTCTACTTGGAAATCTCACAGCTACATCTGATCAATATATCTAAACTTCAGCTTTTCCTCAAATATATCTCCCCTACAGAAACATATATCTCCATTCCCTTTCATGGGCACCATAATCTACACAGACATTTTAGCTATGTGATTTGCTCCTTCTGGACCTTGACACGTATGATTTCCTCTTCCAGATGTGTATACACTTTATCATACTTCATTTGACCAATTCCTGCTTATATTAAATAATTCTTCTCAAATTCATCGCTCCTGAAAGGTCTTAGCTGAACCTCTACGTTAGACTGTTCTTCTGTGTAATCTGCTACCACTTACCGCTTTACATTGTAAGAGCTCTCAAATGGTTTTCTTCACAATACTACCTTGAGATGAACTTCAAAAAATGTTCCAGTAGCCAAAGAGCTACATCTTTGTCCAGAAACATCGCTAAGTTTTCCTTATGGATTTTGGATTTTGTCTGTGAGAAATTTCTTAAACTTCATAGTCATAATGTTCTCTTATTAAAAAGAAATGAATGCAAAGCATACAGCATAATGCCTGACAGATGCATGTTTTATGTAAAAGTAATCTAATGTCTTTCCCGTTATGATAAAAAAGCCAATTTCATTTACTGATAATAGATCTTTTTAGATCTGTATTGTCCTATATACCTACGAAGTATTTAAATATGGTTACATAATTCCATGAATTTTATTTTTACCAATTATACTTTGTCATTTCAATTGTTTTATTTTTTTAATGGAAATGAAAAATATATCCATGAACAAAAGTTTTCCCAATTAAAGTATGTTATATATATATATATATATATATATATATATATATATATATATATATATATATATATACACACACACACACACATATACACACAGGGAATATATAAAGGTTTTGTTTCCTCCAACATTAAAATGGTGAAATATTATATTCTGGGGCAATTGAGAATGCACTTTAATAATCTTGATATAAAGCTGTGCTAATAAAACTTTTCAATTTTTCATAGAAATAAAAACAGCAAGAAAACATGTTACTCCGCATTACAACTTAAATTTTTACCTTGCCCTCTTCAATGTGCTTTAAGATTTACAGCTTCTGACATTTTCCTTACAATATCTATTATATCTGCCAGTGAACATGATTAATAATGATGAAAATGATCTCTGTATCTGTGGCACATGTTGAACATCGGTTTTAGGCCATAATTTTAAATTTATGCCTTGTATTTAAAACTGAAGTTTTGATAAAATAAATTTTCATTTTTCAGGTTATTTTTAAAATTGTTGGCTGACCATTGAGACTAAAATTATAGTAGAGACTTTCACTTTGAAATTGGGTATCCCAAGAAGAATACAGAAGAATCAGAAGCACACCCATTTAATTATAAAAGATATCTATAAAATATTTGTTTTTCTAATTTCTATGTATCTATATTCATCTTTGTAATCACATGGGCATGAATATGTAATTTCCCAAGTTTCAGACATCTATCCAAAGCTCACTATTCAGTAAAATGTTAAATTGTGAACTATGGCCTAAACTTTGCCATACAAGTATTGTGAGAAGGAAAAGAGAGTGAAATTTGGAAAATTCCTGTTTACAAGCTCTTTTGCCTTGGCCAAAATTAATGTATCTCCATCTCTGTGAAACCAGTTAGACTTACACATGTTGTGAATATTTTCTTCTTTTTCCATATGGCATCCTTTTCCCCTTTGTTTGGTAAAATCACTCTGTATTTCCTAAAGGGAATTTTCACGCTTCATTCTATGTGGTTCTGGGGAAGATTCTGTTCACAGAAACTCACTCACCTCTTACTTACTATTACCTGCTATGGGAGGGTGGTGGGCAGGTGATCCAATCAAAGCAATCAACCTTTAACTCCTCATAAATTAAATCCTGAGTGCAATGTCAAGTTGAGGTAAGGCTAAAGTCCATGCAATCCCCAATATGCAATCCATATGTTCCTGATGGAAATTTCTAGGACTGAAAATTCCTGACCTTCATTAGAAATGGTTATTTACTTTTTCCTTTTCCCTCCTCTCTCTTTTTTAAAGTTATAACTATTTGTTAAGCTAATTTCCTTTTTAAAAATTAAGTTAGCCTGAGTAGATTTCTATTCCTTGAGACAAAAGAATTCTAACCAATTTAGTGGTTCAGAGTTATTGTGAGAATTATTTTAATTGAATGAAATAACATGTGAAATTGCCTATTTAATTTGGTTATTTGATTCTAACAGGACAGGCTGGATAATTATTTTTTTGCCACCTCTGCTACATTGGCATCTTCCCTAATTCCAACTAACTACTTTCATGATTGTTACAAGCACTTCATGAGTTTTGTTTTAGAATTTGGGAGTCACGGAATGTCACACCACAAAACTTGCCTAGTCTGAATTAGACAGAGTTTATCCAAACCAGGATTCTTATTTTATAAGAATATCAATGTAGGATTTCAATATGTGACTTTGTATTTGAGGAAGTTGACCATGACCAGATTTCATCACCTATCTTTTTTGCTTGAAGAGAAAAACATTTGATGAGTCATTAAACTCATGGATTATATCTGAGATTGTTTGCATATATGATTGCAGCCTGCAATTCCTGGAATATTACTCCAGTGCCTTAAATAATGTATGTCACACTATAGGTATGAGGTAGATTTCTGTTGAGGGAATTATCATCTTCAAATGTTTCTTGCTAGATAGGTTTACAATGATCACAATCCCTTTTGTTTCAAGTAAATCACAGTTTTCATCTCTAATTACCTCACAAAAAGTAGTAAATGTACTTAGCTTAGTAAAGGTATGAATGAATTAATAACATACAAATAAATACAGTTTAAAGATAGATATAGATATAGAGGTAGATGTAGATGTAGAGATAGAGATAGAGGTATAATCTATTCTGTCAATGTTGTTCTTGATTAAAGTTTTGTTTACCAATACCTCTGGAGATAAAGAAATTTTATTTATTAATTCCCAGTTTTAAATGACAGAATTTAGAGCACTTGCCCTAAAACATGTTATAGTAAAAATAATGCCTTAAAATTGACTATTAGGAAACTATAATTTTATAAATTACTCATTTTGGGGGGGATATGTAATACATAACCAGAGTAACAGGGTAGATGTAAACATGATAAAGTGGAATAACACTCTAAATAAAAAATATAACCCTATAATCATGTATCTTATCTATAAATAATATTTCAAAGTATACAAAGAAAGTTTGTTTAAAATTTACCATAAAATATAAGAACTTATATCACAGAAATTTGCTAATGTGCCAATATAATAGTCTCATAAATAGGAGAAAGAGTAAGGAAGAAAGAGGAGACTTAACACCTAAAGTAGAAGCTGAATTTGTTTTGTTATGTTTCCCTCCAAATGGAGCACTCAGATTTATTTTAACGATTATCTGCTTATAAATACAGGGTAGAATTGCAAAACTAGTTACATCAAATATAATGTTGTTGAGAGTGTAGGTAAGCTACTCCATGATCTTGCTGCCTGAGCAGTCATTTTGTTTGACCCAGAGGGCTGCAGGAACTTTAAACTGATGCTAGCGCCCTCACAAAAGTGCATACCCTAGATAACAGCCCACAGAGTCACAAGCAAATGTAAGTTTCTGATGTCTAACAGCCCTTGTGCTCAACAGGTTCCCCTGCCTCCCAGTGCCTTCCCCTTGTGATAACACTTAGATAAGACCCCATGGAACTTACCAAAATCCTGGTCATTTAGTTTGAATTGACTAATCTGGTCTTAGCCCAGGAACCCCAAAGCACTCCACTCACAGACCCTAATAGAAGGACATGGCCCAGGCCCTATCACTCTCTCTCTGCTCTCTGCACTGACTTCCCCATGTGGTCCCTTGAGGTATGCCTTGTACTTCCTCCAGGACCTGTGAGTAATAAACTTCTCTGTTTCAATTTCTCTTGTGGTCTATTGTTGCTTGTGCTTACCATCCAGCACCCTGTGTACCACTTAACAAATGTTAATTTAACAAAGTCTTAACAAATGTAAAAGGATTAAGAAACATAAAGACTGTTGATGCTAGAATAATAGTCTGTGGACATCTAGACAAACTTACTATAGAGAAGGAAGACTCAGTACAGAGAAGTCAATGAATTTGCTCAAATTTACACAGTTGGTTATTTGAAGAGTTAGGCCTTCTCCTTGGCTTTGTCCCTGGTTCTGAGCCTTTGTCCCTGGTCATCCTTTTCCTTGAGCACTTTGTTCACAGATCAGCACATTCAGGTCTCAGATTAAGTATCAAACCTTTAAAAGATATCCAGGCCACTTAAAAACAGTGACTTCTCCTCACCCATACCACTTGCTTTTTTAAAAAAAAACAAAAACAAAAACGTGTTATTTTGTTTATAGCACTTAATGTATAAAATTAACTTACTTGTTTCCTCTGGCTCTGTCTCTGTCATTCTAGCTCCTCAGAGGCAGGGGCCTCATCTCCCTTGTTTTTGGGGCCGTATCTCTGTAGCCTAAAACAGTGACACACAGGAAGGATTTAATAAATGCTTGTGTAATGACTTGTTGAGGATTGCTCACATCTAAAATACCACCCCATCAGAGGCTTTTACTCACCATCCTGTCTGAAGTAGTAGCCAAACCTTGCCAGATGCTACAGTACTGAACAGTCTATTAATAGAAAAATTACTATATATTTACCATGGGCTACACATAGTTTGAGCATTTTAATTTAATCAAATCAGTGTGAACAAGCTAATAACTTTGGCTTTTAATTATATATGTGCTCTTTCTATTGATCAAATTCACTGAACAAATTCTGTGCTGTGCAGAAATACTTTAAGCTGAAAAACACTTTATCAAACATACTGCTAATATCAAGATGCACTTTCTATGCCTCAGTTTTCTTATCATTAAAATGGTGATAATAATAGCACCATTCTTATAAGGCTATAAACAATAAATGAGTGACTATAAATAAATTATTTACAGTGTTTTGTACAGTGGCACATAATAAAAATTGAATAAGCATTAGTAATTATTACTTGCTGAAATTTAATTTCCTTTTGTATTTCTAATAATGTTTTAAAATTTAGAGGTTGATTATATTTAGGTAATAAAGAAGTTTACTTATTTTTAATTGTATTTGACTCATGAATACCTCTAAACAATGTAGCCAATTTATATTTTACCAACAATCAAGTATTTTACTTTCATAAAAGTCTGATATGTTAAATGCATTTCTTTTCTATTATCCATTAGGATATATTTTAGTTTCATTATTAAAACATATAACTCCAGCATGAAAGATAATAGTAGGGCTATTAATGGAAGCCACAATTGTTATTATAAAAGTCATTTTATGACTCCATTTTATCTCCACTATTGTTTTATTGACTTTATCTTTTTTACTTCTTTGATTATGCTCTAGAGCAGGGGCCAGAAAAATATGTTACTTACATATCCTAATATTTGTATCCTTATATCATATGTGGTCTACAAATTGTAAAGTATTTTTATCTGACTTTTTAGAAAAAAGATTCGCCAGACACTAAAGGGTCACATATAATCACCTCCTTTTATCTTCCTCGTCCTCCTCTTTCACCTCTATCTTTCACTACTTTTTACTTTTTATCCTTTTCCTATTTCTCCTTCATCTACCTTTTTTTCTTTAATATTTCTTTAAAAATAAACAACATTCCTAGCAAATAGGGGTGGGCCAGACTTGGCCCCCAGGTCATAGTTTGTTGACCCTTAGTCTAGATTTTACAACATACAAGTTAAATTTATTATACTCTACCTTTAAATAATATTATACTAATTCTCCAAATAGTTTAGTAATTTTACTATAGTTCCATCTTCCTTCTACAAATCTTATACATTCAGGAGTGCATAGTTGCACTGTTATTTTTACTTTGAATAGTTAAATATTTAAGGAGATACAAAATAAGAAATAATGTATGTTATATTTACTAATAGAATTTACTATTTCTGGCCTTATCCATTTTTTTTTTCATCTACAGCCATATTTCCATTTGTTTAACTTTGAATTTTGCCTAAAGAACTTCCTTTGCCATTTCCTGCAGTGCAGTTCTTCTGGTGATGAATACTTTCATGTTTGGTTTGTCTGAAAAGTATTTTGCCTTAAGTTTTGAAAAATATTACTTCAGGGTATAAAATTTCAAATTATCCACATTTTGTTTCCTTGCTTGTTCCCCTTTGGTGCTTTAAAGATGCTGTTTCATTGCCTTCCAGATTGTAGTTTCATTGAGAATATTCATATTTTGTATCTATCTATATAAGTTCCTTTTTAATTGGTTACTTTTAATATTTTCTCTTTATTAATAGTTTGCAGTAAATCAATTAAGACATGCCTTGTGCTTCTCTGTTAATTCTTCTTGAGTTTAGCTGAGTTTATTGGATCTGTGGTTTATAACTTTCTCATACTTTGGAAAATCCAAGGGAATGATTTCATCAATCTTTTTTCTTTTCTGTCTTGACTCCTTCTGGAACCCCAACTGCTTATTTATTAGACATCTTGATATTTTCCCACTAGTTAGTAATGCTCTGTTCAATTTCAATTATTCTCTCTTTCTCTGCTTTCATTTTGCATAGTTTCTATTTCCTTAGCTTCACATTCACTGTTTTTTCCTAGTGCCCAGCATGTTAATTCCACCAACTGTATTTTCATTTCAGATATTTTGTTTTATCTCTAGATGATCCATTTAGAGATTTTATACATTCCATTTTTCTTTTTATTATGTTTGCCCTTTCCCTTTCATCTCTGAACATATTTGTAATAGACACAATAGCTGTATTAAAATGTTTTCCTAATTCATTTGTCTTTGCCATCTCTAGTTCTACTTCTACTGAATATGTTTTTCCTGGTTATGGGTCATATGTTTGTGATTTTTTTGCCTGCCTTCTCATTTTTTTATTGGATATCTGAAATTGTGAATTTTATATTGTGATTACTGAAATTTGCAGCATTTTTAAGAGTATTGGGCTTTGTTTTGGTATGCAGTTCACTTACAGATTAGTTTGATCCTCTATGATTTTATTTTTAAGCTTTGTTAGTACACAGAATAGACTACTTTAGGGCTCCTCAATGAAGGCATAAATCACTGTAGATTACTCCATTTTACTTTGGGACTGTTGAAAAATTAAATATAAGAGGAAATCACCAAAATAGCACACTTCTAAGTAATCCATGGGTAAAACAAGAAATAAAAGGGGGAAATTAGAAATTATTTTAAGAACAACAACAAAAAAGAGAAAAGCCAAACAAACCCAAAATAAACAGGAGAAAGGAAATAATAAAGATCAGAGTGGAAAACAATAGAATAAATCAATAAAAAGAGAAGCTTTTTTTTTAGATAAATAAAATTGATAAACCTCTAATCATAGTGATTAGGTAGAAAAAGACACACTACTGATATATAGATATATTTACTGGGAAATTATATTAAATCATTTTTTTAATTATCCTGCATTTATTTTTTTTAAGTTTTTTAATTTTATTTTATTTATTTTTTTATACAGCAGGTTCTTATTAGTTATCCATTTTATACATATTATGTATATATGTCAATCCCAATCTCCCAATTCATCACACATATTAAATCTTTAAGGAAAAAATACTATGAATTATGCTTAAAATATTCTAGAAAATTAAAGCAGAGGAAATAGTTTCCTCTGATATAGAAACCCAAAAAATAAATTTCAAGGGAAAAACACTAAAGAATGAGTATCTTTCATGTACATAAATGTAAAAATTCATAACAAACTTTTAGTAAACAGAATCCAACAAAATATTACATTGATACTGTTATCATAGCCAATGGAATTAATCCCAGGAATACAATCTTGGTATAACATTTAAAAAATCAGTTAATGCTAAATTCTATGTGATATCTGCATTATCTTGAAACAGTGAAAAAACAAGAGAAATCTGAATAAAATTTGTAGCTTAGGTAATTGTAATGTACCAAAGTAAATGTTTTCATTTTCACAAATTTACCATTGTTATATAAGATGTTAACATTAGGGGAAACTGGTAAATGGTATGACAGAACTCTCCATACTGTCTTTGCAACTTCTGTGTATTTTTTAAAAATTCTGAAATAGTTCATTTAAAATCACTTAATGTAATTCACAATACTAACACAGTAGATTTGTAAAACCTTATCATTTCAGTTTTTTAAGGCATTTTACAAAATTGATATTCCATTCCTGATAAAAGCTATTAGCAAACTTAGGATAGAAGTGAATTTCTCTAAGTTAATATAGAGCATCTATGAAAAACTTCCCATTTTTCAACAAATGGTATTGAAACAATTTGACTTCCACGTGTAAAAAATGAATCTAGACACAGACCGTATACTCTTCACCAAAATTAACTCAAAATGGATCACAGACCTAAATGCAAAACACAAACTATAAAGCTGCTAGAAGGTAACATAGGAGAAAATCCAGATGACCTTGGATTTGGCAGTGACATTTTAGATACAACACTAAAGGCACAATTCATGAAATAAACTAGACTTAATTAAAATTAAAAATTTCTGTTCTGTGAAAGATGATGTTAAGAGAATGAGAAGATAAGCCACAGTTGGGAGAAAATATTTCCAAAAGACATATCTGATAAAGGACTGTTATTGAAAATATGCAAAGAACTTTTACAACCCAACACTATGAAAGCAAACAACCCAATTAAAATTGGACCAAAGACCTTAGGAGACACTTCATCAAAAATATACAGATGGCAAATAAGCTATCTTATTTAAGATGGCTTAAATGATGCTCCACATTATATGTAATCAGGGAAATGCAAGTTAAAACAACAAGGAGATATTACTACATATCTATTAGAATGTCCCAAATCTGGAACACTTACTATGCTGAATGCTGGTGAGGATTTTGAGTAACAGGAGCTCTTGTTCATTGCTGATGGGAATGCAAAATGGTATGGCCACTCTGGAAGAATTTGGTAGTTTCTTATAAGACTAAACATACCCTTACTGTATGCTCCAGCAATTGTGTTCCTTGGTATTTACATAAAAAAGTTGAAAACTTATGTCCACAACAAAATCTGCACATGTATGTTTATAGCAGCTTTGCTTACAATTACTAAAACTTGGAAGCAACCAAGGTATCCTTTAGTAGGTGAACGGATAAATCAACTGTGTTACATCCAGACAATGGAATATTATTCAGCACTAACAAGAAATGCACTATCAAACTCTGAAAAGACTTAGAGGAACATTAAATGCATTTTACTAAGTGAAAGAAGCCAATCTGAAAAGGCTACATCCTGTATGATTCAACTATATGACATTCTGGAAAAGGGAAAACTATGGAAACAGTAAAAAGATAGTGGTTTCCAGGGGTTAGTAATGAGACAGGGGTAAATACGTGGAGCACAGAAGATTCCTCAGGCAATGAAACTACTCTATATCACACTATAATGCTAGAGACATGTCACACATTTGTCCAAACACGTAGAAGGCACAACACCAAAAGTGAACCCTGATGTAAACTATGGACCCTGGTAATGATGATTTGTCAATACAGGTTCATCAAATGTAAGAAATGTATCAGTCCGGTGTAGGATACTGAGCATGGGGGAGGCTATGCATATGTGGGGTCAGAGGGCATATGGGAAAACACTATACTTTCTGCTCAATTTTTGTGAACCTAAAACTGCTATAAAAATAAAGCCTATTAAAAACAAAAAGCTTACACTGACATCATACTTAATGGTAAAAGACTGAATTCTTCTCTCAAAGAACAGAAAGAAGACAAGGATGTCTAATTTCAATATTTTTATTAAACATTGTCTTGGAGGTCTAATCAATATAATAATAATTTATATATATATAAATTAAAATGGTCTTTATTGACAGATGACAAGTTCTTTTACATAGAAAAGCTAATGGAATTTACAAAAATCTACTAGAACTTATGAATGAGTTTAGCAGGGTTTCAAAGTGCAAGATCAATATACTTAAATCAACTGTATTTCATTATATTAAAAACTATTAATTGGAAAGTAAAAATATTTTAAAACCATCAATGTCATCCTTTATAATAGAATAAAAATTGTGAAGTACTTAGGAATAAATCTGATAAATTATGTGAAAAACCTCTGTCCTGAAAATTACAAATCATTGCTGACAGGAATTAAATAATATCTAAATAAATGGCTACTTTTTCTGTATTCCTAGGTTAGAAAACCAAAAAGAATTCTGATATCAACTCTCCCCAAATTGACTTGTAAATTCATCATGTTTCAACTAATTCTTTTAGAAATTGAAAAATTAATGCTAAAATTCATATGAAAATTCAAAGGACTTAGACTAGCCAAAACAACATTCAAAAAAGATGAATAGATTTGGAAGACTTGCATATTCTGACTTCCAGATTCATTGTAAAGCTACATCAATCAAAATAATCTATGACTCAAGATAGATGAATATGTCAATTGAACAGAAGAGAGTCCAGAAAAAGAAGACATATAGAGCCAATTGTTTTTCAACAAAGGTGTAAGTTCAATTTAGTGAAGAAAGATATTCTCTTCAATAAATGGTGCTGGAACAATTTAATATCTATATGCAAAAATTATATTCAATCAATAACTCACATTATATACAAAAATAACTTAAAATGTTCACTGAGTTACATATAAAATTTAAAAATATAAAACTTTTAGAATGTTACATGAGAAAAGTTACTTTTGACTTTGGTTAGGAAAAGATGTCTTAGATATAAACTTAAAAAATGGTATCAAAGAGGAAAAAATTATAAATCCAATTTATCCAAACTAAAAATATCTACTTTTTGTAAGACACAGTTAAGTGAATGAAAAGACAAGCCAGAGACTGTAATAAAATATTTGCAATTCACATTTCTGATGCAGGACTTGTATTCAGAACATTTAAAGAACCCCCAGAACTCAACAATAAGAAAAATATTTTGTAAAGGTAGGTAAAACTCTAAATGGATACTTCACTAAATCAGATGTATGCAAGGAAGTTAAGCACTAAAAAGATGTCACCATTATGATAATTACAGATTTACACCTTAAAACCACATTGTGAAAACACATTGTGAAACTCACCTATGACAACGTCTAAAATTTAAAAGAATGGCCACATCAAGTGTTTTACTTTTTACCATTTGTCTGGGGTTTTGTTAGTCTTTTTTTTTTTTAATCACCTTTTTTTGCTAGGATGACCAACTTGCAGGGTCATGGTCCCTAAATAAGAAGTCAGGCCTGAGGCTCTGGGATGGAAGCACCGAGTCCAGGACGCTGGACCACTAGAGAATTCCAAGACCCAGGGAAGATTAACTGCCAAGAGCTCTTATGGAGGCCTCTATTTGACCCAAGATCCAACTCCAACCAATGGCCAGCAGCTCCCAGTGCTGGACGTCTCACACCGAACAACAAACAAGATAGGAACACAAACCCACTGATCAGCACACTGACTACCTAAAGTCTTACTAAGCTCACAGACACCAAAAAACACACCATGGACATTGTCCTGCCCACCACAAAGACAAGATCCAGCCTCACCCACCATAACACATGTGCCAGCCCCTCCACCAGGAAGCCTACACAACCCACTGAACGAACCTTACCCACTGGGGGAAGACACCAAAAAAAATGGGAACTACTAACCTGCAGCCTGCAAAAAGGAGACACCAAACACAGTAAGTTAAGCAAAATGAGAAGACAGAGAAATATGCAGCAGATGAAGGAGCAAAGTAAGAACCCACCAGACCAAATAAATGAAGAGGAAATAGGCAGTCTACCTGAAAAAGAATTCAGAGTAATGATAGTAAAGATGATCCAAAATCTTGGAAATAGAATGGAGAAAATACAAGAAACATTTAACAAGGAATTAAAGAACTAAACAGCAAAAAAACAATGATGAACAACACAATAAATGAAGTTAAAAATTCTGTAGAAGGAATCAAGAGCAGAATAACTGAGGTAGAAGAACGGATAAGTGACATGGAAGATAAAATAGTGGAAATAACTACCACAGAGCAGAATAAAGAATGAAAAGAATTGAGGACAGCTTCAGAGACCTCTGGGACAACATTAAACACACGAACATATGAATTATAGGGGTCCCAGAAGAAGAAGACAAATAAAAAGGGACTGAGAAAATATTTGAAGAGATTATAGTTGAAACTTCCTTAATATGGGAAAGGAAATAGTCAATCAAATCCAGGCAGTGCAGAGAGTTCCATACAGGATAAATCCAAGGAGAAACATGCCAAGACACATATTAATCAAACTATCAAAAATTAAGTACAAAGAAAAAGTATTAAAAGCAACAAATAACATACAAGGGATCCCCACAAGGTTAACAGCTGATCTTTCAGCAGAAACTACAGGCCAGAAGTGAGTGGCAAGTATATTTAAAGTGATGAAAGGGAAAAACCTACAACCAAGATTACTCTAACCACCAAGGATCTCATTCAGATTTCATGGAGAAATCAAAAGCTTTACAGATAAGCAAAAGTTAAGAGAAATCAGCACGACCAAACCAGCTTTACAACAAATGCTAAAGGGACTTCTCTAGGTGAGAAACACAAGAGAAGGAAAAGACTTACAAAACCAAACCCAAAACAATTAAGAAAATGGCAATAGGAAACTACGTATCAATAATTACCTTAAATGTAAATGGATTAAATACCCCAACCAAAAGACACAGTCTGGCTGAATGGGTAGAAAAACAAGACCCATATATATGCTGCCTACAAGAGACCCACTTCAGACTTATGGACACAAAGAGACTAGAAGTGAGGGGATGGAAAAAGCTATTTCATGCAAATGGGAATCAAATAAAGCTGGTGTAGCAATACTCATAACAGACAAAATAGACTTCAAAATAAAGACTATTATAAGAGACAAGGAAGGACACTACATACTGATCAAGGGATCAATCCAAGAAGGAGATCTAACAGTTGTAAAGATCTATGCACCCAACATAGGAGCACCTCAATACATAAGGCAAAGGCTAACAGCCATAAAAGGGGAAATCAACAGTAAAACAACCATAGTAGAGGACTTTTAACACCCCACTTCCACGAAATTTGTTTGATTTGATCCAAATCAACCAAAATGAAAATAAACAAGGAAACACAAGCTTTAAATGACCCATTAAACAAGATGGATATAATTGATATTTATAGGACATTCCATCCAAAAACAACAGAATACACTTTCCTCTCGAGTTCTCATGGAACAGTCTCGAGGATACATCATACCTTGAGTCACAAATCAAGCCTTGGTAAATTTAAGAAAATTGAAATCGTATCAAGTATCATTTCCACCCACAACCCTATGAGACTAGATATCAATTACAGGAAAAAAAATCTGTAAAAAATACAAACACATGGAGGCTAAACAGTACACTACTAAATAACCAAGAGATCACTGAAAAAATCAAAGAGGAAATCAAAAAATACCTAAACCAGAAGCAAATGACAATGAAAACACAACAACACAAAACCTATGGGATGCAGGAAAAGCAGTTAGTTCTAAGAGGGAAGTTTATAGCAATACAATCCTACCTCAAGAAACAAGAAAAATTTCAAATAAGCAACCTAACCTTACATCTAAAGCAATTAGAGGAAAAAGAACAACAACAAAAAACCCCAAAGTTAGCAGAAGGAAAGAAATCATAAAGATCAGATGAGAAATAAATGAAAAAGAAATGAAGGAAATGATAGCAAAGATCAATAAAAGTAAAAGTTGGTTCTTTGAGAAGGTAAACAAAATTGATAAGCCATTAGCCAGACTCATCAGGAAAAAAGGGAGAAGACCCAAATCAACAGAATTAGAAAAGAAAAAGGAGAAGTAACAACTGCCACAGCAGAAATACAAAGGATCAAGAGAGACTACTACAAGCAACTATATGCCAATAAAATGGAAAACCTGGAAGAAATGGACAAATTCTTAGAAAAGTACAACCTTCCAAGACTGAACCAGGGAGAAACAGAAAACATGAACAGACCAATCAACAGCACTGGAATTGAAACTGTGATTTAAAATCCTCCAACAAACGAAAGCTCAGGGTCAGATGCTTCACAGGCAAACTCTATCAAATATTAAGGGAAGACATAACATCTATCCTTCTCAAACTCTGCCAAAATATAACAGATGAAGGAACACTCCCAAACACATTCTACAAGGCCCCCATCACCCTGATACCAAAACTAGACAAAGATGTCACAGAAAAAGAAAACTGCAGGCCAATATCACTGATGAACATAGATGCAAAAATCCTCAACAAAATACTAGCAAACCCCACCCAACAGTACACTAAAAGGATCATACACCACAATCAAGTGGGGTTTATCCTGGGAATGCAAGAATTCTTCAATATATGCAAATCAATCATTGTGATACACCATCTTAACAAACTGAAGGATAAAAACCATCTGATAATCTCAATAGATGCAGAAAAAGCTTTTGACAAAATTCAACACCCATTTATGATAAAACTCTCCAGAAGGTAAGCATAGAGAGAACCTACCTCAACGTAATAAAAGACATATATGACAAACCCACAGCCAACATCATCTTCAATGGTGAAAAACTGAAAGCATTTCGTCTAAAATCATGAACAAGACAGAGATGCCCACTCTCACCACTATTATTCAACATAGTTTTGGAAGTTTTAGCCATGGCAATCAGAGAAGAAAAAGAAACAAAAGGAACCCAAATCAGAAAAGAAGAAGTAAAACTGTCACTGTTTGCAGATGACATGATACTATACATAGAATATCCTAATGATGCCACCAGAAAACTATTAGAGCTAATCAATGAACTTGGTAAAGTAGCAGGATACAAAATTAATGCACAGAAATCTCTTGCATTCCTATCCATTAACAATAAAACTTCAGAAACCGAAATTAAGGAAACATTCCCATTTACCATGGCAACAAAAAGAATAAAATACCTAGGAATAAACCTACCTAAGGAGGCAAAAGACCTGTAGCAGAAAACTATAAGACAATGATGAAAGCAGTCAAAGAGGATACAAACAGATGGAAAGATATACCACGTTCTTGGATTGGAAGAATCAACATTGTGGAAATGACTATACTGCCCAAAGCAATCTACAGATTCTATGCAATCCCTATCAAATTACCAATGGCATTTTTTCACAGAACTAGAACAAAAAATTTCACAATTTGTATGGAAACACAAAAGACCCTGAATAGCCAAACAATCTTGAGAAAGAAAAAAGGAGCTGGAGGAATCAGGTTCCCTGACTTCAGACTATACTACAAAGCTACAGTAATCAAGACAATATGGTACTGGCACAGAAACAGAAATATAGATCAATGGAACAGGATAGAAAGCCCAGAGATAAACCTATGCACATATGGTCACCTTATCTTTGACAAAGGAGGCAAGAATATACAGTGGAGAAAAGACAGCCTCTTCAATAAGTGGTGCTGGGAAAACTGGATAGCTAAATGTAAAAGAATGAAATTAGAACAATTCCTAGCACCGTACACAAAAATAAACTCAAAATGGATTAAAGACCTAAATGTAAGGCTAGACACTATAAAACTCTTAGAGGAAAACATAGGCAGAACACTCTTTGACATAAATAACAGCAAGATGTTTTTTGACACACTCCTAGAATAATGGAAATAAAATAAAAAATACACAAATAGGACCTAATGAAACTTAAAAGCTTTTGCACAGCAAAGGAAACCATAAACAAGATGAAAAGACGACCCTCAGAATGGGAGAAATAATTTGCAAATGAAGTAGCTGACAAAGGATTAATCTCCAAAATATACAAGCAGCTCATGCAGGTCAATATCAAAAAAAAATAAACCAAACAACCGAATCCAAAATTGGGTGAAAGATCTAAATAGACTTTTCTCCAGAGAAGACATACAGATTGCCAACAAACACATGAAAAGATGCTCAACATCACTAACCATTAGAGAAATGCAAATCAAAACCACAATGAGGTATCACCTCACACTGGTCAGAACGGTCATCATCAAAAAATCTACAAACAATAAATGATGGCATGGGTGTGGAGAAAAGGGAACCCTGCTGCACTGTTGGTAAGAATGTAAATTGATACAGCCACTATGGAGCACAGTATGGAGGTTCCTTAGAAAACTAAAAATAGAACTACAAGATGACCCAGCAATCCCACTACTGGGCATATACCCTGAGAAAACCATAATTCAAAAAGATACATGTACCACGATAATCATTGCAGCACTATTTACAATAGTCAGGATATGGAAGCATCCTAAATGTCCATCAACAGATGAATAGATAAAGAAGATGTGGCACATATATACAATGGAATATTGCTCATAAAAAGGAACAAAACTGAGTTATTTGTAATGAGGTGGATGGACCTAGAGTTTGTCATACAGAGTGAAGTCAGAAAGAGAAAAACAAATGCCATATGCTAATGCACATATAGTGGCAGGGCAGGAATAAAGACGCAGATGTACAGAAAGGACTTGAGGACACAGTGGGGAATGGGAAGCTGGGATGAAGTGAGAGAGTAGCATTGACATATATACACTACCAAATGTGAAATGGATGGCTAGTGGGAAGCTGCTGCATAGCACAGGGAGATCACCTTGATGCTTTGTGACAACCTAGAGGGGTGGGATAGGGCAGGTGGGAGGGAGGCTCAAGAGAGAGGGAATATGGGGATATATGTGTACATATAGCTGATTCACTTTGTCGTACAGCAGAAACTAACAGAACATTGTAAGACAATTATACTGCAATAAAGATATAAAAATAAATTTCTACTTTATATATTGCTGTTGTTTAATTCAAAATTGTAATACCAACAACTGATGTTTCAGTAGTAAAAATAAAATTTTGCTTCTAAGAATGAGAAATGAAAAAGAAGATATTATTATTGCTTTTTATAACAAAATTATATTATATTCAAATTATTCCATATTGAATTGCCTATACATATCCATAGATACATTATTTACATTTTGAATAAGTGCAGCAGAGACAATTCTATAGCTTCACCAGACAATTCCATGCCTTATTAAAGCGTAAGTTTAAGACTACATTTCCTAGTCATTCTTACATTTCTCTCTAAAGGAATATTTAAAAGTTAGAAAATACACTTTCTGAACTGTCTACAAAAATCTCCCATATGAAATTTTTCTTCTCTCTCTCTCTTTTTGTGGACAGTTTGTTGACCACCAGTAAATTAAGTAATTGGAGCAATTGATGCCAGTATGTTTGAATCAGTTCTTGTAGAAATCTCGCCTACAAGAAATATCTACACTGGATTTTGCAAGAACAAGAACTAAATTGTTCGTGTGTGAATACACTGTGATTTTCTTGTGGCTTATTATAGAGAGAAACATTTTTACTCTGATTAATACAGCATTTATCCTAATAAGTGTCTAGGTATCTTGAAGGAAATAAAAAAGTTGACACTCCCCAGATGCCTAAGGTGGCATAGCTGCCTATGGAAATATTTTGATTTTGAAAATCAGTTTTCATGTACCCTTTTAAAATGATAATAAAAGAAGCAAATTAGAAATGTTAATCTGTGTTCTCTGGCAGTGTATATAACCTGTTTTCACATGCTATTTGAAGGAGGGCAAAAAAAAAGTTAAAAAGATATGGCAGATTTGAAAATATTATTAAACCAGGAGAGAGAATAAAGTGAGGAAGTGTACCTATAAAATGCAGTAAACTCTCAAATTAAGGGATTTTTATTTATTTATTTGCTCTTATTTGGGATATTGACTGCCTTGGGGAAAACTGTGGCTAACAAATTATGAGTTATTGTATCTACCTAATTGAAGAATTGAAAAGAGGCATGGGCCAAGTTGAAAAAAATTAGAAAGAAAAGGTTGCATTGATTTTTAATAGTCTGTTTTTATGCACTGAGTGATAATTATTTAGAAAACACAAATCTATTTATTTTGACAGTGCTCCAAAAAAGTGTCTAGATGATAAATAACATGAAATTAGAGTGATATTTCTGATTCTTAAAACTACTTATAATTTGACTGTCAGCTTTTGGGTGCCAATTTCTCTGTTTTTCCCCTTGTTATGGAATTTAATGTTGACTTTAAATTGATTTCTATTTTTACCAATAGCTAAAAAATATTTTTAAGGAGGCAAGTGAAAAGAAAGGGCATGATCTGATAACTTTCTAGAATGTGTTCTTGGTTTGAACAAATTTTTAGAGAATAATCAATAACTTAGAAGGGAAAACAAAACAAACATAAATATACGGCTTAAAAGTATTAAATGCATTTTAAAATAAAATCCATAATATCAAAAAATTCTAATACTAATAAAAAACTGAATACAAATTAGATAATATTACAATGTACAGTGTCAAAAAAAACTTATAAAAAAACAACAAACTAGAATATGCACATTCCAAGTTAGAAAAAATTGGCCTGTGATTTGAATGATTATTTTTAAGTCTAAAGTCAAATAGTTATTATTTTAAATTATAGACAAAAACATTTCCTTTTGAAAAAAGAGAGGGTGATCATCAAACCTGATTCCTAGGGAATGTAATTATCAATTTACTCTGAATATCAGCAAATATTTAATGTGCCACCACCCAGCTAAGAATAATCTATTTACAGTTCCCAAGTTAGAACTTTTTATAAAGAAGCAAACATGATCACATTTCAGGAGAGATGTTAGTCATTAAATGCCTCTGCAAACTATGCTTAGGACAATACACCTAGAAATCCAAATTGTAGTGCAACTACACTGGTCTTTCCTGGTCCTTATCAGTGTAACCATAAAACTTGACTTATTCTTGACTCAATTGATAGTTAATAATAATTTTTTTTTTTTTTTTTTTTTTTGGTGGTACGCGGGCCTCTTACAGTTGTGGCCTCTCCTGTTGCGGAGCACAGGCTCCGGACGCACAGGCTCAGCGGCCATGGCTCACGGGCCCAGCCACTCCGCGGCATGTGGGATCTTCCCAGACCGGGGCACGAACCCGTGTCCCCTGCATCGGCAGGTGGACTCTCAACCACTGCGGCACCCCCATTAATAATAATTTTAAAAGATAATAAGGAAAAAGTGGTTTTGGTTTTCCTTTGTATCACCTCCTACTCCTGAACCCCTTTCTGGAGCACCCACAATAAATAACTGACACTTAAGTTTTAAAAGTTGGATGCCAGATATTAGAGCTAGCAAGGTGCTATTACCCAAGCATCTTCATTTATAATATAATTTATATATTTCAGAATGTTAAGTCACAACGTCACAGAACCATCTTCAAATAAGGAAATCTTGTATTGTGACAGCATAAAAATTATTTTTTAATTATATAGACTTCATAAAGTTCTATGTGTATGTAAAAGTAAATATTACATATTTTTCAAATAGACTGAATTCCGAATTATTAAAGAAAAAAATATTCAATGACAGTTGTTAAAGATGATAAGGCAGACTTAATTCAGGACCATCGTACTAGTTAAAGGGACTACTGCAATGGGATTTTACAGTGGGGGAGATTGGGCTCAACTCGAAAAACAGCATGTGCCTGTGGGGATTTATAGCCAAGGAGGGGTGAGGGTCAGTGGATGAAAAATTATTAAGAGGAAACATAAGAGTAAGGTTGATTCTGACTAAACCAACCTAACAGGATTCTTACTGAAGGCAGGCCAGGGTAATCAGATATCACCTGGGGCAGGGGTCCCCAATCCCCAGGCCACGGACCACTACCATTAGTTAGGAACCGTGCCACACAGCAGGAGGTGAGTGGCAGGCAAGTAAGCAAAGCTTCATCTGTATTTACAGCCACTCCCCATCACTCACATTACCACCTGAGCTCTGCCTCTTATCAGATCAGTGGCAGCATTAGATTCTCATAGGAGCGTGAACCCTACTGTGAACTGCACATGCAAGGGATCTAGGTTGTGCACTCCTTATGAGAATCTCATGCCTGATGATCTGAGGTGGAGTTGAGGGAGTGATGCTAGTGCTGGGGAGTGGCTGCAAATACAGATTATCATTAATAGAGAGGTTTGACTGTACAGAGACCATAATAAGTCAATTGCTTGCAGACTCATATCAAAACCCTATCAGTGGGTGGCAAGTGAAAACAAGCTCAGGGCTCCCACTGATTCTGCATTATGGTGAGTTATATAATTGTTTCATTATATATTACAATGTAATAATAATATAAATAAAGTGCACAATAAATGCACGTGAATCATCCCAAAACCATCCCCCACAACCCCTGGTCCATGAAAAAATTGTCTTCCACGAAACTGGTCCCTGGTGCCAAAAAGTTTGGGGACTGCTGACCTGGGGGATGGAGGAGGATGAGGACCAGATGTTGAGGATGATCAGGTATTCAGGGTTTGGGGATTCTGGTTAAACTGAATTAGCATGTTTCTTGCTAACACTGGATTTCATAAGGAAGTGTACAGTGGGCCTAGGAGAAGGTTCAGTAGTCTGGCTAAAGGTAGGTCAAAGAATCTTTGTCAAAAATGAAGAACTGTGTTTTAGCTTGATATAAAACTTTTTGATCTTTGACCTGTTGAATCCATAAGGCATTTATATAACATATAATTTAAGCATGGTTAAAAGGGTTTTGAAATAGAATTAGATGCAAAGATACATTGAGTCACTACAAAGATAATTACTATATGCTAATGAATGACCTGAAAAAGTAATAGGAAAAAATTTTGATGAGAATAAAAAGAAATAAAAGGCTAGAACCAGTGGGATCAAAGTGTAGTCAGAGAGGATTAGAAGACGGTTATGATATTTGGGAGCATTCATTTATATTCTGTGGTGATTGGCATGTGTGTGGAGATTAAAAATCATATTTCAAGGGTAAATGGAAATTAGGAAGAAATTATAAGCAATTAATGCAAAGTCTATAGTAAAATGAAGAAGAAAGTAAAGTCTTTGGAGAACAGAGAGAAAAACAATATACTTTCAGGATAGATTTGGGAGGCAGATGAGAAAAGAAAATGAAGATGGAAAATGTCTCTTACTGTTATAGCACAGTCAGCAGAGAAGGAAACAGAAACATGAACAGTGTTTGAAAACCATGTTAGGAACGGTGGTATATAATACCATATCTACCAAGTAAAATTGGAAGCTAAAAAACTATGGATTATTACTTTTTTCTGTTAGATTTGTAAAACTAAAACTGTTTCTAAGTATAAAACCTTCCACCTCTGTAATAAAAGCTGGCATATTCTATAAACCTATATTATATAAATATTTACAAAATTAATCTATAGGGCTATCTGAAGGCAATTAGCTTACAATTAAGACAGGTAAAGGAGATAACAACAAAAATTTCACTTGAAGTATATTGATACAGAGTATTGCTAATTATGTAAGTTGCCCAGAAAGAAAAGTAGATATATGTTGGGATAGAGTTATTAGAATTGTATTTTGAAGTCATGCATGTTCAGGAAAGTGAAATAAATGCACTGAAGAATTTATATTTATTCATTAAAAGTAAGTGAGCTTTGCTGTCTAAATGTGTAGGAATAAGATAAGACATAGGGCTACTTGGTTAAACACTCTAAATAAGTTATTTTAATTTGTCATATCACCACATTACAACTTCCTACAATGTTTCTGAAGCCATATTTCTTTGGCTTCAATATAGCATAGCCATAGTTTTCCATGATATAGAAGAATCAATTATAATTTACAGAAAAACAGCATTGCTTGTACTGCCAAGAGAATAACTTGATTTTAGAAATAAACAATGCCTTTTCAAAATAAATGTGCTTTTCTTAAGTACAAGAAACCTTCTAAGCTCTGCTAGAATTTTATTAAATGTGTTTATTTAAACACAAACACTTGAATGCCAGAAACACTTATTACACTTATTAATAAATCGTTCAACCACAATTCAAAAGATTCAATCTAATTGATGTGGTTTTATTTTATACACATAACTCTATGTTACTGTCAGAATAAGTAGTGCTTAAATGTACTATGTGATGAAATATATTTTAATAAATGAAAGCTAATTTACAGAATAGTTTTTATTCAGCTTAGAATGAAAGATAGCAATAAAATAACACTGAAAAATAGTAAGCCTTCTACCACAAGGTAGTGCAGTTTACTGAAATAGTAAAAATGTTTTACTAAAATATTCCTCCATCCCATTTTCCTGGCAAATATAAATAGAAAAATATGTGTAATATGCCTCATTTTTTTGTTATATAATCTATTTTCTTTATAAACACATGTAGGACGTCTGTATTTATATACCTACCTTTAAATAAAATAAGGTTGCTGAGATGGAATCAGAAAATAGAGCAACCTAAACTTCAGTATAAGAAAGTAATACATACATGTCACAGAGGTAACTTATGACAGCAAGACTCTAAAAAATAAGATAGATTTGAAGTTAAGCAAAATGTATTTTTTAAACTATATACTTGTAAAGAATAGGTGAATTTAAGTCTTATAAATCTAGTGAAAGGAATAGCTGATAATGTATACAATTCCTAAAATCTAAAAGTTTTTTAAATTACTCTGGTGGAGAATAACTTCCTGATAATAATGCCCCCCAAAAATTCCCATCACATGATTCCATAGAGAAGACACTATGCAAATCATCAAACACATTTTTAAAAAATGTCTACATATTTAATACATAAAAGAAGAAACTGTTTCTTACTGGACTTCTAGTTATAAATTCTAAATACTTTTTAGGGACCAGAAGGAATCCTCTGCCATGGATATAACTATTCTCAAGCCAAAGAGAGGTATATTTTCCACGTACAGTTGACAGAATAATGATGAGGACTGGGGGAGTTACTTCTGAAATTTAGTGGGAAGAACCATGAATAAAGAACATCCTGTGGAATTAAGTCAGTCCTTGTCAAAGATCCACCCAATTTGTCAATAGTGTCTTGGTGAGAAACTCTATATCTAAACCCTCCTTTAATCATTCATTAGCCTATAGACTTTGAACAACTATTAACTATAGCTTCCACATATATAGATTGGGAAATATTATGTCTACCTATTTTACAGTAGTGATGCCCCTTTCACATTAATCAAATTATATAAATGGTATTTTATGAAACTATTCCCCATTGTATTAATCAGTTGTATCCTAAAATTAAGTAGAACTATAATTAAGTGAGCTCTCTTAAATTCTCTCAAAGTATTCCTATAGTGGCACAATAAAATTTAAAGATAATTTTGAGAAATCCAGTGGAGCCTAATCAATAGTAATTTTTAAAGCTATATTATCTTATATATAATAAACAGAAGATCTACCACTTTCCCTCTCATATATTTTACAAAGCTCATTTTCTTTTAAAATCATATTAAAGAATGACATATTTTAAATAATGACTGGTTCTTGGTTTAAAATACTGTCAAGCTAATAATAGCTTATTTATATCTCACATCTATTTAGGAAAGAGTCTAAGAAAGAAAAAAAACATAAAAGATGTGAAATAAAATTATTTATAAGATGGCAAGAATATGGGAAGAATTTCCATTAATTGTAAAAACTTTATTGTTAAATTTAAACAGTCCAAGTGAAGATTCAAAGATGTCTACCTTTGCATCATAGGAATCAAGAAAAATTAATTTCTGAGATAACTAAGGTTCTCTTACCCTAACTTTCATAATCAATTCTAAACATAATGTTCCCAGAGTGACACTCTGCCTTGCTCAGGTGTCCCTACAGCTTTCCCCCTAAGCCTAAGACAGTGAGCAACTGTGCCATTTAGATATATTAATAAAGAAAGGTGTGCTAACTTAGTGCAAGTAATAGATAGAAAGGGAGAAATAGTAAAAGCAGGGAACTTCAATACCTCACTTTCAACAATGGATATTATCATCCAGACAGAAAATCAATGAAGAAATAGTGGACTCAACCTACATCTTACACCATATGAGCCTAACATATATAGAACGAACATTCTATGCAATAGCGGCATAATACATATTCTTCTCAAGTACATATGGAACAGTCTCAGGATAAATCATATGTTAGGCCACAAAACACATCTCAGTAAATTTAAGAAGACCGAAATCATGTAAATCAGCTTTTTAAAAGACAATGGTGTGAAACTAGAAATCAATTATAAGAAGAAAACTGGGAAATTCACAAAAAGGTGGAGATTAAACAACCTGCTCCTGAACAAACAGTGCTTCTTCAAAGAAATCAAAAAGAAAAAAATATATATCTTGAGATAAATAAAAATGGAAACACACATACCAAAATTATGAGATGCAGCAAAAGCTGTTCTAAGAGGGAAGTTGATAGTGATAAACATCTACATCAAGAAAAAAGAAAGATCTGAAATAACCTAATTTTATACCTCAAGGAACTAGAAAAATAATAACAAAGCCCACAGTTAGTAGAAGGAAGGCAATAAAGATCAGAGCAGAAATAAATGAAATAAAAACTAAAAAGATGATAGAAAAGACCAGTGAAACTAAAAGCTATTTTTTAAAAGATAAAATTGACAAACCATTAGCTAGACCTACCAAGAAAAAAGACTCAAATATGTAAAATGGGAAATGAAACAGAAGACAACACAACTTAAGCCACAGAAATACTAAGGAATATAATGAACTACCATGAAAAAGCATATATCAAAAATTTAGATAATATAGTAGAAATGGATAAATTCCTAGATACATACAACTTACCAAGACTGAATCATGAAGATAAAGAAAAATCTGAACAGATCAATAATGAATAAGTTGACTGAATCAGTAATCAAACATCTCCCAACAAAAAAAGGGCAGAACTAAATACCTTTCTCTAGGGAATACAATGAAATGTTTAAAGAAGAATTAATACCGGGCTTCCCTGGTGGCACAGTGGTTAAGAATCTGCCTGCCAACGCAGGGGACACAGGTTCGAGCCATGGTCTGGGAAGATCCCACATGCTGCAGAGCAACTAAGCCTGTGTGCCACAACTACTGAAGCCCGTGTGCCTAGAGCCTGTGTTCCAAAACAAAGAGAAGCCACCGCAATGAGAAGTCCATACAATGCAACGAATAGTAGACCCCATGCGCCGCAACTAGAGAAAGCCCGTGCACAGCAACGAAGATCCAACACAGCCAAAAATAAGATAAATTAATTTTAAAAAAAGAATTTGTTAAAAAAATTAATATCAATCCTCCTCAAACTCTTCCAAAAACTGAAGAAGAGGAAATATTTCCAAATTCATTTCTTTGAAGCCAGACAAGGACATTAGAAAAAAAAGATAATCACAGGCCAATATCCCTCATAAACATAGATGTAAAAATCCTTGACAAAATACCAGCAAACCGAATTTAACAGAAACTTAAAAGAGAATCATACATCATGATCAAGTGAGATTTATCCCTGGGATGCAAGGATGGTTCAATATAGACAAATCAATAAAAGTGATACACCACATTAATAAAAAGAAGGATAAAAAAACATATGATTATCTCAATAGGTGCAGACAAAGCATTAGACAAAATTTAACACCGCTTCATGATAAAACTCTCAACCACCTGTATATAGAATGACTGTACCTCAACACAATAAAGGGCAAATATAGGGCATATATAACAAGTCACTGTTAACATCAAACTCAAGGATAAAAACGTGAAAGCTTTTCCTTTAAGGTCAGGAATAAGATAAGGATGTACATTCTCACCACTTTTGTTCAACACAGCACTGACACTCCCAAGCAAAGCAACCAGGAAAGAAAATGAAATAAAGACATAAAAATGAGAAAGAAGCAAAATTGTCTCTGTTTGCAGAAAACATAATATTTTATGTTGAAAACCCTAAAGACTCCACCAAAAATAGATATAATAAATGAATTCAGTAAATTTGCAGGATACAAAATCAATGTATAAAAATCAGTGGTGTGTCTATATACTAACAATGGACTATTGGTAAGAAAAATTAACAATCCCATTTATAATAGCATCAAAAGCAACAAAATACTTAGGAATAAATTTAACCAAGGAAGTAAAAATCCTGTACACTTGAAAATTTAAAGATACTGGAGAAAGTAATTAAAGAAGATACAAACAAATGGATAGATATTCCACGTTCATGTATTGGAAGATAATATTGTTAGAATGTCCATACTACCCAAACTATCTACAGATTCAATGCAATCCCTATTGAAATTCCAATAGCATTTTTCGCAGAAATAGAAAAACAATCTTAAAATTCATATGGAACCACAAAAGACCTCGAATAGCCAAAGCAATCTTGGAAAAGAACACAGCTGGAGGCCTCACATTCACTGATTTCAAACTATATTACAAAGCTATGGTAATCATAACCCTATGATACAGACATAAAAGCAGACACACAGATCAAGGGGACAGAATAGATTTAATTAATTTAAGACAGAGGAGCCAAGAATATACAAAGGGAAAAGAATAGTCTCTTTAATAAATGGTGTTGGGAAAACAGGATAGCCACATACAAAAGAATGAAACTTGATCCCTATATTATATCATACACAAAAATCAACTCAGAATGCATTGAAGATTTGAACATAAGACCTGAAACCATAATACTCCTAAAGGAAAGTGTAGGAGGTTAGCTCCTTGACATTGGTCTTAGCAAGAATCTTTTTGGATTTGACATTTTTCCAAAGAAGACATACAAATGACAAAAAGACACATGAAAAGGTACATAACATCATTAATCATCAGGGAAATGAAAATCAAAAACCACAATGATTTTTCATCTTACACATGTAAGAATGTCTATTATCAGAAAGATAAGAAATAATAAATGGTAGCAATATGTGGAAAAAAGGGGACTGTTGAGAATGGAAACTGGTATAGTGACCATGGAAAACAGTATGGAGATTCCTCAAGAAATCAGAAATAGAACTACATGTGACCCACCAATCCAATTTCTGGGTATACATCCAAGTGAAATAAAATCACTATCTTGAAGAGATATTTGTACTCCCGTGTTCATTGCAGCATTATTCACAATAGCCAAGGTACGGAAACAACCTAAGTAGCCACTGATGGATAAATGGATAAATAAAATGTTTTATATCCCTATCTGTCTATGTATCTATGTATCTAATTCAACCTTGAAAAAGATGGAAATCCTGCCATTTGTGAAAACATGGATGAACCTGAAAGGCATTGTGGAAGTGAAATAAGATAAAGAAAAGTACTGCATGTTATCATTTATATGAAGAAATGTTAAAAAAAACAAAATGAGCTCATGGAAACAGAGTAAAATGTTGTTTGCCTAGGGCTGCAGGATAAGGGAAATAAGGAGAGACTTGTAAAACGGTACAGACTTTCAATTATAAATGATTAAGGTCTGATGGTCTAATATGTAATATGGTAACTATAGTTGATAATACTGTACTGTAAAATGGAAAGTTACTAAGAGTGTAGAACTTAAGTGGTCTCACCCAAAAAAAGAAAAAAAAAAGTTAAATATGTGAGGCAATGGATTGTTAACTAACTCAATAATGGGAATCTTTTCAACATGGATATGTATATCAAATCATTATGTTGTACACTTTAAATATCTTAGTTTCATTTGTCAATTATACCTGAATAAAGCTGAAAAATATATAAAACATAATATCCAAAGTTTCTTCGGTTGCTTCATGTTTAGCAAACGCTAAATACTAAAGACAGTGACATTCAGTAATACACATCAAAATATTCTAAAGAGGCATTCAACACATTCCCCACAGGACTTGCTATATATATAAAATACATATGAAAATTCCAGCACTAATTCAAACTATGTGATGTTGATACATTAACTGACTTTTTAAATGACTTGTGTACCTGTGCTTTAAAATACATACAATGAAAACTAATTATTCAGGTTGTTACAATACTTAATTAGGCCAAACTTTGTAAAGAGTTGAAGTGTGGGCACTGAACAAATCTCTCTTCTATTTATGTTACTATGGCGTTTTTGTCACATGGTATTCAGCTTCTCATTTTTTCCATATTCTAAAAGGCTAAGTCATAATGATGTCACATCTATTTTTCTTCTTTCTTTTAATTTGTTCTGTGTTATTTAGTTTATACATATATTGCAAGAATAAACTTAAAGGAAATTAAACCCACCTTAAATAATATTTTGATTTTCTTGTTCTATTTAGATTTTTATTCACTATGTTATGCTTACTAACTCTTTACTGAGTTAAATGGACTGGAAAGCACTAAAATCAGAACAAACGGCTTCCCTGGTGGTGCAGTGGTTGAGAATCTGCCTGCCAATGCAGGGGACACGGGTTTGAGCCCTGGTCTGGGAAGATCCCACATGCTGCGGAGCAACTGGGCCCGTGAGCCACAACTACTGAGCCTGCGCATCTGGAGCCTGTGCTCCGCAACAAGAGAAGCCGCGACAGTGAGAGGCCCGCGCAACGTGATGAAGAGTGGCCCCCGCTCGCCGCAACTAGAGAAAGCCCTCGCACAGAAATGAAGACCCAACACAGCCAAATAAATAGATAAATTAATTAATTAAATAAATTTATTTTAAAAAAATCAGAACAAATGTTAATAACCCTGCTCAGAGAAAACAGCTAATGTTACCCTTTGTTCAGACCAAATATACAATCAATTTACACAAGGGTCTTGAAGAAGATCCCACTGGTAATATCAAGCTAAAATATCTGCTTTTTGTATCACTAATATATATCATTCATGAAAATTATATATTCTCTGTGTGCAATTATTTAACTATATTTTCTTCAGAAACCACTCATATTTGGAAGCTATTTTTCAGTTTTCAAACAGGAAACAGTATTAAAAACTCCTAGATTAATAAGAAAATTGCTGTTAGGAATATGTTCCCATTATTTTTAATCCATTAATTTGATTATAATCAGGAGTTTAATCTAAACAGAAAAGCAAAGAAATATTTAATTATACACTTCTGTTACTGCAAAATTCTAATTAGAAATTTTTTTCCTCAGATAATTGTTGCTTATTAAATTCATCCAATTTGAATTTTTTATCCAATATGAACACTAGACTTGAACAGCTTGGAAACAATTAAAGAAAATCTGACTTTAGGAAAAGTGTGAAAATTCTTCATATTATATATGAGCAGCTACCATTAAATTTCATTGGTTAACAGACTAAAATACTAGTCATATATCATATTTTCAAATGCCAAACACATCTCAATGTAAACTTCAATCAGCAAATGTATCAAATTACCAAAAATGATATTTTAATAATGTTCATGCATAATATAAACTTGGCAAACTTATAAGTCCTTTTTTACTTTAAAGAGTACTCCTGTAAAATAAAAGGTGTTTATGATGGCTAGTATCCAAAATTGGCCCTCAGTGAATCCAGTGCTGATAAATTTTTAATGACTCATTTCCCAAAATAATTTTAATAACTTAAAATCCTTAATTGGTAGTGTTTGCTGATTTCTGTGGTGTGTTTCATATGATATCACAGAGCACAGAATTAGAAAGATATATGTATAATAACCTTTCAAAAGCCTGTATATGTTTGTTTTTTAATTCATTTAGTGAATAGTGTTTGCTGGTGGATTCATTACATGTAACATGTAATTTTACTGGGTTGAAATTACAGATCCAGCTCTCATTGGCTACATAAATTGATATTTACTTTTCACTAAAAGAGAGAATTACCAAGGCTTTTTCACAATTGTATTTATAGTTAATGCGATTTTTAAATGAGTTTCATTGTCAATAATATCTAGAGGAACAATACTTTAATGTGTCACTTAGAATAAAGCTTTTTAAGAAACAGTTATATGCTACATTCTACAGTAAACATGTTTTTAAATTAAAATTAATACATAATTATAGTTTTTAAATTATAGCAGCAGCAAACACATGCTACAAGGCATTAGAGCTTAGTGATTAGATGATCGATTACATTGATTTCATTGGAGAACTGTGATTATCTGTCAATTTTTACCTATTTTAATATCATTTCCGTTTCTCTAGGGTTCTAATCAAAGAATAAGTACTGTATTCCCTTTAATCCTTAAAAAATATTAATATAACTTCACATATACAAACTAAATCAGAGAAACAATTCTAGAATCCTATCTTTAATATTCCCATATTTAATAAGCTACAGTAATCAAGACAGTATAGTACTGGCACAAAAAACAGAAACAGAGATCAATGGAACAGGATAGAAAGCCCAGAGATAAACCCATGCACATAATGGTCACCTTATTTTTGACAAAGGAGGCAAGAATATACAGTGGAGAAAAGACAGCCTCTTCAATAAGTGGTGCTGGGAAAACTGGACAGATTCATGTAAAAGAATGAAATTAGAACAATTCCTAGCACCATACACAAAAATAAACTCAAAATGGATTAAAGACCTAAATGTAAGGCAAGACACTACAAAACTCTTAGAGGAAAACATAGGCAGAACACTCTTTGACATAAATTACAGCAAGATGTTTTTTGACACACTCCTAGAATAATGGAAATAAAATAAAAAATAAACAATTGGGACCTAATGAAACTTAAAAGCTTTTGCACAGCAAAGGAAACCATAAACAAGACAAAAAGACAACCCTCAGAATGCGAGAAAATATTTGCAAATGAAGCAACTGATAAAGATTAATCTCCAAAATTTACAAGCAGCTCATGCAGCTCAACATCAGAAAAACAAACAACCCAATCCAAAAATGGGCAGAAGACCTAAATAGATATTTCTCCAAGGAAGACATACAGGTTGCCAACAAACACATGAAAAGATGCTCAACATCACTAATCATTAGAAAAATGCAAATCGAAACCATAATGAAGTATCACCTGACACCAGTCAGAATGGTATCACCTAACACCAGTCAGAATGGCCAAAAAATCTACAAACAATAAATACTGGAATGGGTGTGGAGAAAAGTGAACCCTCCTACACTGTTGGTGGGAATGTAAATTGATACAGCCACTATGGAGAATAGTATGGAGGTTCCTTAAAAAACTAAAAATAGAACTACCATATGACCCAGCAATCACACTACTGGGCATATACCCTGAGATAACCATAATTCAAAAAGATACATGTACCACAATGTCCATTTCAGCACTATTTACCATTGTGAGGACATGGAAGCAATCTAAGTGTCCATCGACAGATGAATGGATAAAGAAGATGTGGTACATATATACAATGGAATATTATTCAGTCATAAAAAGCAACAAAATTGAGTTATTTGTAATGAGGTGGATGGACCTAGAGTCTGTCATACAGAGTGAAGTAAGTCAGAAAGAGAAAAACAAATACTGTATTTCCTTGAAACTATTTTTAATATCCAAACCATATCATTCATTGGTTATTCAGGAACACGGAAGCCTCTGTAAGGGTATTAAGTATTAAAGGTAAAAAAGTTTCACATATGTTTTAGGATCCAAGACTTGGTAGAGTTGGAGGACCAAAAGTTAGAGAATCCAAAACTGAAGACCTCTGTTTGAAACATTGAAGGAGAAACTTCAAAGCCAGAAAGTTTCTGGATTTGAAAACAACAAAAAAAATTTTTTTGAAATAAGTGTAGACTTACAGAAGAGCTGTAAAAATACTAAAAATAGTACAGGGTTCTTTCACCCACCTTCTACTAATGTTAACACCTTACATAACCACTGCACAATTATTAAAACTAGGAAATTAACATCAACATAATATTATAATTAATCTACAGATCTTATTATAACTGTGACAGTTTTCTTACTAATATTTTTGTTTGTTTGTTTTTCTGGTCCAGAGTCCAATCCAGGATTTCATATCATACTAACATTGTCATGTCTCCCCAGTGTCCTCTACTCTTTACATATTTTCAATTTTTGTTTGTTTTATTTTTGAGACATTGCAAGTTTTACAGAGCACTGGTGGAATGTCCCTAATTTTATTTTTGACTGATATTTACCCATGATTATACTTAGGTTATGTATTGTTGGCAAAAATAACACAGAAACAATGTTACACTCTTCTCAGTTCATCATACCAGAGAGTGTTATAAAAAATTATAACAATCTGAAATTAATCTGCAATCTGAAATTGGAAACACTCTGAGCCTCCAATTGCCATTACTTTTTGTGTTCCCACTACTAAAGTAATAGTTTAACTAGTGCTGCTGTTTTCCCATTGATCATCTGAACGGGTTAACAGTAGGCCCAGTACAATGAAAATTGCTCTCAAGTCTACAGCAGCTGTCAACAAAATGCATTCCTTGTGGAAGGGTTGAAATCAAACAATCCCCAGATAAATTTCCACTATGTAGTAGTAGACTAAAGCAGATAAGCAAATGTCTTTTGTTAAAATACTCTCTAAAGCTTCAACTAGCCTTACCAAAATTTAGATTTTCTGGTCTTTTATTTAGATTTATACCTTTACAAGGGAAGCAAAAGAGAGGACTGTGTGGTTAAATATTTTATTTAATCTTTAAAAAAAGTAAATTTTAAAATGTATGTATTGCCTTCACTAGATTAATTAAACCCATTCACTGTTTTAGAAGACATGCTTCTTAGCTCACTTTATGTGATAGGTAATATCAAATTATTTTATATTCCTGAAAAATAAGAATTATGTGTTCTTCAGTTAATCAGAAGTTTCCCCTTCAAGCATACAATGATTTCTTGATAGAAGTTGTTGACTTATAGTAATTATGTACTGAGATACATAATTTTGCAGAAATGGATTAAGATATATAAACTATGCATATAAAATATATTTACCTAAGTTAAGACATAAAAATAAAGCTACACAATCAAGAAATAAACCCACTACAAAAATAATCACTTATTATAAATCCCTTACTCTTTCTATTTGCAATGTTTCATCTATTGCAGGATGTATTATATTTTATGGTATATGTATTATATTATATTGTTTTATACTTTATGGTAAGACTATAATTACTAACATATTTTGTTTATACTAAAGAGACAATAGCAGGATGCTGTTTTGTGTGTGTTGTCAAGATTCAGTGACATGTGTCTATGCAAATTACTTGATACTATTTTGAGTTTCAATATACATATCAATGCATAGATTTTTTTATATGTATTAAGTGATTTATAAATTAAAGAAGCTATTATGAACATAAAGATTACATGCATCATTGCTGGTAGATATTGGTAAACATTCTTATTATGTCATCCAGAAAACACTACCATATATATTATAGTAATAACTAAAAAGAGAGAAAAAAGCCTTAAACTAATAGCCTCATAGGACTATCCAAAAACTTATAAAAACAGATTATGAAAACAAGATCTGGAAAGGAAGAATAAATGAGGGTAGGATATTAATAAGAAGTAATGACATGAAAGTTAGTATCTGAAATAAGATGAGCTATTAGAGCATATTATACATTTTTTTAATTGGCTATTCAGACATACTGAATTAAATTTCCTTTTCACATTGAATTACTCCAGTGATGTGTAGTACAAACATTTAGTATGGCAAATGTTTATTTTATTTACTAAATATTATTGGTATTTGTTAGTTTCCAATGAATATATTTAATAAGCTATATCTTATTAACCAGACATTAGTTTAATGTTAAACTCACATATATCTATAGTAGCTCCATTTACCATTCAATTATTCTTATAATTTTAAAATGTAGGAATACTCTATACTTTCAAAAATATTTGAGAAAATTCTCATTTTATGAGGAAATGTATAGAAAAATGCCAATGTACAATGACTGCCAAGAATTAAACCAAGTCAGTTACCTAAATTTTTAGGCAATTAGAGTAACTGGCATGTTGTTCTCAACAAGTTCTTACAGCTTTAATATAGTAAGAATTTTGGAACTCACACTTCTGTCAGAAGCATCTTCATTTACCAATCTTTATCTTCACAGTTTTATTTCTACAGAGGAATTCACCATGTAAAACTGAACAAGTATCTTATCTAACATCCCTATTTTGAAAGTTAATATAAATCTATGTAATTTTTCTGCAGTAGTTCGGGTCATTTTTCGGAGACTGGTCAAGGATCATTGCACAACTCTTCATATAATAAAGTTTTGTCTTCAGAATAAATATTTTTACTGGAAAATTGGAATCAATTAGCAAAGAGAATGCTCTTTCAGGACACAATCAGGGAGAAAACAACTGATGACCATTGCTACATTTTCTATCACATTTCTTATTTTCAAAATCAGAATACCACAGAAAATAACTTTATTAAAGAATATTAAGTATCCTTCCCCAAGGGCCAGAGAGATCCTAAAGCTCTCTGGAATGGCACCCAAGCACCCCTCACAGGCTGCACAAGTGATCCATCTTGGCAGAGGACACCAGAACCCTTCCAATGCTGCACCAGAATAAATATGCATCTCTCTTCTGACTGCGCTGGTCAGAAGATTGATGGCCCATCTTGAGGCTTTCTTGTCACATTTTTCTTCCCTGAGTCAAAGTTTCACATTAATGTGTCTGATTGGCTAAACCTGCACTTATTAGACGTAGGGTAGTTTGGCAAAAAGATTTTTCTGGTTTCTACCTTTGAATTGTAAAACCCAAATCACAGGAAGAGAATTGAAAGAGTTTTAGTGACTCCAAATGTTCCAAATACCCTGAAATAAGTAAGCACAACCTTGAGGTAGATACAAAGTGGTAAGGGAACAGGTAGAGATGTGTACGGGGTGTTAGGTGGTTGCATTAGACAAAGGCAGCAAGTGTCTCTTGGAGGACCTAGTAATTCGGAGGTGATTCCAGAAAGAACCTTAAAGGTATGACAGTTTGTCTCTCACCTAGCAAGTTTCAAGAGAAATGCTGGCATTTACCAGAAAAAAAGAGAATAAAAAAGATGAACGGCCAGGCATAGTGATCTGACATTTCAAAGCGTGCAGAGGGCTACAAGAAGTTGTCAGCTTTTCAGAGGTATGATAGAATACAAATATTGGAGCTATTAAATGTTTCAACGTGTTGATTCTAAAACCTCAGGAGCTAAAGAAGTAACTAATATTACATTATTTAGAAATTTCAATATTTGCTTTAGTATTAAAATTAGTATCAAATGGAATTTTCCTCATATTAATAATATTAAGCAAAATTAATGTAAATATGATAGTCATGAATTTTCTTTTATAGGTCAAACCTATCATGTATAATTAATTACTATCCTTTAGGCTATTTTCTCACTTGTTGAAGACTATTTTCTATACCCCTTCTTTTCTTGTGATCTCAGGTTTTTTTAAAGTTCCATTCCTCTTGCTTCTTGAACCTATTCCTAACAAAATATTCTATCTCCAAGAGTGGATATTGATTCTGATTCTCACTTCAAGGCCGAAAAACTTTCTGACCTCCATTACCAGTCTCCAATTTCTGATTATGCAGCTCAGCATTCTCTATATCACACAAGAAGACAGCTCCTTTGTGTTTACTAATCATGAAATTACTCTGGTTGATGTCTTCCTGACTGTTTACATGCTTGAACACTCAGATATCTGCTTTATGTAGTAATACAGAATTAAGCTAAGTCAGTGACCTAATTTTTCAGGCAATTAGAGTTACTGACATATTGTTCATAACATGATTCTTACAGCCTTTTATATATTAAGAATTTTGGAACTTGAAAGACTTTGTAAAGATATTTCACTTTTTGAATAGGTAAAGTTTTGTCTTTGACATGTAACTAATGTGTCTGAAAGGCACTTCTAAAAAGGATCTTTAACCAACACTCGGCACCTGCTTTTTCTTAGCAGAACAATGGTACGTATGATTTTCAAAGGATGGTTAAATGTTACTTTCATGCAGAATGGTTCCAAAGTCCTTGACTTATTTAAATACCTGAAAACAAAAAGGCTGCGTTGAGTCATATGAAAAGAATAAAATAGATCACCTTAACCCTTTAAAAACAGTATGTCTTTTCAGATGGTCTCTTAAGGGGCTGGTGAAGGGGACATTATACCTAAAACACATAAGAGATCCTAAAAACGCTTACTGCTACAAAAAAAGAGATTTCCTAAAACAGCTGCTCAACTTAATTTTCCCTGTTCCTTTGATTTTCTCATTACTCTCTCCTCATCTCCCAAATTTATTTTCCTTAAATTCCTTAGTATTCTTCAGAGATTTCTCCTGTGGATTAATGGGCAAACATAAAGTTTTTGCCATTCTCCACTGTTTCTCACCTGAGAGCAGAATAAAATCATAAATGGAAGAGGGTGGCTGTAAATACACACACACACACACACACACACACACACACACACACACACACACATCCTAGACAGAATTGTATACCACCTGCTATATACATGAGTTAAGGATTAAACATGTGGTGTTCATCATTCTACTTTATGTATTTGATCGGTCATATATGTAGATTATTCATACTCATGTATTTACTATTTATTTTATACATTAATCTTCAACATGGCATATCACAGTTTTTAACCTAATATCAGAGATTATGAATAGTTTATAAGGATTCATGTTGCTTGTTACTAATTCTTACTTTCAATTTTGAATATTTCCATTGACTTTATTTTTTATTTTTATTTTTTGGCCACATTGTGCTGCTCAAGGGATCTTAGTTCCCTGACCAGGGATTGAACCTGTGCCCCCTGCAGTGGAAACATGGAGTCCTAAGCACTGGACCACCAGGGAATTCCTCCATTGACTTTAAATAGAAGTTTTCAAACATGAAAAATTATTTAAAGCTAATTATTTAAGAACTATTTAACTAAATTAAAATTCAGAGGAATTGCTCAAAATATTTTATCTTTGTAAGAAGAAAAAATAGCTAATTGTTTTAATTTTGCATTAAATTTAATTATTGTATTGTATTGATAATGGTATTTAAAATGTTATGTAATTTCCTTTAGCTACAAAACTGTGATTAAAGAGCATGGTTTTTAAAGGTATGCATGTCAGAAGCAAAAATGAGATACAAATAGCTATTAATAAAAACTGCCTTTTCTTAATATACATTTATTCAATTATTTATTTACTCAATCAAACATAAATTTCTAGGTATCCTAAGACACAGGTTCTCAAAATCTGCCTGATGCCCAGGAATACCTGCACTGTAATCTTTTTTTGTGGTAGTTACTTTGATGCATGTATTTTGGACCCAACATTCACTCCAGATATTTTTAATTCCCCAGAAGAATTGTAATTAGCAGTGAGACTTGGTAATTTCTGTACCACAATGCTGTTTCAGCTCTATCCCTTCACTCTTCTGACTTGCCAGATTCATGAAAGCCTCTCACCCCCATATACTGTTGCTGTGGTGAATGTTTCCAGATACTTGTTCCTATTTCCACTCCTCAGTCTTGTCTTCTCTCTTTTATTTTGCTGAGTGTTTACTTTAATCCGGTTCTTGCCTTCTACCTGTGATCTTGGGTGGATACTTCTGACCACCCATTGCTTTCCAGGATCTACATGCCTCGAAACTGAACTTTTATCTTATATCCAAGGGTTAGTCTACTCGCTCCCATGCCCATTTATGGATCATAGCATAGAGAATGAGCCAGACTCTATTCTCAGCTTAGACTAGATAGTTCACATGTGCAGATGATAGAGTAAAAAAAAATTATTCTGATAACCTGATGTTTTTCAAAAAACACATTTTCAAATATATAAAGTTTTTATGGACTAAATTGTGCCCCCCCCAAATTCATATATAGAAGCCCTATCTCCAAACGTGACTATATTTGGAGATATGATACATGAGGTGATAAAGGTTAAAGGCCCCATAATAGTGGGGCCCTAACCTAACAGGGCTGGTGTCCTTATAAGAAGAAAAAGAGATAATCACAGCTTTCTTTCCACCATGTGAGGACACAGCTGGAAGGTAGCCATCTATAAGCCAGGAAGAAATACCTCATCAGGAACTGAACTGGCCGTCCCCTTAATCTTGGACTTCTCAGCCTCGATAATTGTGAAAAAATAATTCTGTTATTTAAGCCACCCAATCTGTGGTATTTTGTTATGGCAGTCTGACCAGAGTAACACATAGGTAATATGTGTTCATCTAAAAATCCTCTAACCTAAAAATAACCTGTAAATAGAATTGGCATGATTTTGAGAAATTGTTAATTTCACTTTTTAAAATCAACTTTATGTCTATGCTACTTATTTGGTAAACTATAATGCCTATTTGGGAGGAATCAGGCAGATTATATGGCATTTTATCAGCCTGAAATCCAAATATAAATATCTCCTAGGCTGAAATTATACAACTGAATTTTTTCATTCTAATTTATAGATGAAAAACAAACTAGGACAAGATATGTTTCTTAAGCAATCTCTATAAAATATGTTAAAGCCTTATCAAGTGGACATAATCACTGACCAGTCTCCATCTGCAGTAATATAATAACTGAGGTAAAAAATCACAGTGCTGAGAAGTTATATATATATATATATATATATATATATATATATATAATTTAAATGTATTTTGTTTTTATTGATACATACACAGCATAAAGACCACTAACAAGATTATTTCTATTATTATTCAGTGTTCATCTATTCATTCTTTAAATGCATTTTATGGAGTATCTAATATTTGTTTAATATAGAATTGGATATATCAAGACAAAGAAAGCAATAGTCTGTGATTTCAGAGTACAGATTCTATTAAATATATCCAAACATGAGGAAGGAGTGTAGACAGGTCAATCATGTGAGTGTATGGATGAAGACCCAAACCTAGGGTGGGCTTAGCAGAGAGGGAACAAAGAACAGTTAATCAACTGTTCAATAAGAGAATGTAATGAAATGTTTCAGATAAACAGAGTAATTTATGCAAAGTAGTAGAGGGTAGAGGGAACAGTACCGCTATGAATAAGAATTTGGCAGGGCAGGGCAAGATAATGAAAGGTTAGAGGGCAATTATAAACATATCAGGAACCAAATAGTTAAGAACTGTCCACAGTATGTAAGAAGTCAATGAGGAGCTTTTGTAAAACGTTCTAAGGCATAATATTGTCAGATTTACATGTTATAATGTTTATTGTGATCACTGTAGAAAACTGGTAACAGTGGGATAATGCTGAAGGGAGATGAGTCACTCTTGGAGCCATTTAATAGGACAGGTGAAAGTTGGTTGGGCTTTCTGTAGAAGGGTAACAAAGAGGATAATACAATTATTCCGGTTAATGGTCATAATGGAACAGATAAAACGTGAGAACCAATTAGAATTGTAACCTATAGGAAAATGAATAGTCAATGTATGTTTTGGTTTCTCTGACGTAAGGAAAACATGAGAGAAAAAATTTTCATATGGCCAATAATGAATGCAGTCTTGTATTCTCTTATGATATTAAAAAATAATTTATAGATACTTCATAAAGACCTACTATAACTTTAATAATATATTATTACTGTAACTTTAGAGTCTAACATGTGCTAAAACAAAAATCCAGTATAGTGGGTTCTGGTAAGGGTCTGTTTTGTGGTTCATAGATAGCTGTCTTTTCCATGTAACCTCATATGTCAGAAGGGGTAAGCTAGCACTATAGGGTCTTTTTAATAAGAACACGAATCCCATTCATGAGGTCTCCACCCTCATGGCTTAAGCACCTCCCAAATGCCCACTTTCTAATACCATCACATTGGGCATTAGATTTCAACATATGAATTTTGCAGGAAATATTCAGTCTGCAGCATATTTGTTTAAAAATAATAAATTTTCCTTTTGGTGTCTAAGTCATTTTATTTAGGTATTTTAATTACATGAGTCAGTTGCTCATAGATTAATCTTCTATATAAATTGAAAACAGTAACAAGAAAAGCTTTCTGAAAGGAAGCCTAGATACAGAAACTCAGAATCTAATAGATATCTCATTTTTCTATGGAAAATATTCACATAAATGGAATAACTACTGCTTTCTTTCATCTCTCATTTTCAAGTAATTTTTACATTAAGAACCTGTGCTTTGAGGATTAATATGTTTAAAAAGAAAGTTCATGCATTAATGTATTGATTTATATAATAAATATTTATCAAATATTTGGTATTATTAGGTGCTTTGAATGCAATAGAGAACAATTAAATGACCTCCCTTCACAAAAGTCACAGTTTAGCAGGGTATGGCATAAACAAGCAATAACAAATGTGATAATTACAAGAAAATAAAAATGCACAATGCTCTGGAAGTTCAATATACAGACAAACCCTTAGGTGGAGGTTAGGGAAAGCTTTCCTTGAGGAAGTGATTTTAAGCTCAGAAACTTAATAGATAATTGTAAGTGATCTAGATAAATTTTCAAGTGGTGGACCTTATTTAAACCCAGAATGTGTAGACATATTCTTTCAGTACACACAAATAAAGCAAGAAACAGAGGAAGTAAAGAGAAAGTATTTTTTGTTGCGATTGCCCTGTTAATTAAGATAAAACTCTAATTCTCATTTCATTACAAATGGTAATCTGCACTGATGGAATCACTGTCTTTCTCATTTGTACAGTGAAAAAATAAATACATGACAAGTCTCAAAGACCAGGTAAAAGTTGCAGGTCAGCCTTCTCTAGGTCAGTACTGTTTGAAATAACACAGCCATGCAAAACCCTAAAAGACTGTGTTGGAAATGTGATAATCCGTCTAGGAAAACTATGGGTACTTTCTCTTACAGTCTACAAAATAATAAGTTTAACTGACACAAAATATATAGATACATACTTTGTATGATAGAATTTTATTGAAATTTTGCTAGAGACAAATGGAATTACTCTGCTAGGAACCTAATTAGAAATAAACTTTGAGAGAGTCAAAGATTATAGATAGATTTAGACTTTAAAAAATACCAGTCTCCCCAAATAAAATTATTACATTGTCTTACTAAGAAAATATAAGCTTTACATAAACCCTTATGTGACATTTCCCAGAAATCAGAAAGAAAAAACTTAAGCCACAAGAAGTGAGTTGAGAATTTGCTATGAAAGCTGAAAATGAGACTATGAGATTGTAAAAATGAATATGACTTGGCAAAAATAACTTAAAAATCATAAGCTCACTATAAAAACATAATAGACCCCCCAAAAATGCATGCAACACATCTGACAAAGAAACAAACAAACAAAAACTTTAAGAGTAAAGATAAAGGAAAGCCAATCTGCATGGCTTTATCATTTAAGATCTTTTACAATCTAGTTTTAGACTTATAGAAAATGTACAAAGATAGTACAGTGAATGTTTCTGTATACCACTCACCCAGTTTCCCCCTTAACATCTTACGTTACCGTTGTACATTCATCAAAACTGAGTAACCGACATTGCTATATTACTATTAACTAAATTCCAGACTCTATTTGGATTTCACAGCTTTCCATTATGTCCTCGTTCTGTTCCAGGATCCTATCCACGATATTAAACATTTAGTGGTCATGTCTCTCCAGTATCCTCTTGTCCGTGACTGTTTCTCAGTCTTTCCTTGCTTTTCATACTCTTCATAGTCTTGAGGAGTACTGGCCAGGTATTCTGTACAGTGTGCTTTAATTTAGGTTTGTTTATTTTTTTCTCATGTTTAAGTTGAGGTTATGAGTTTTCAGAAAAAAAATACTCAGAGGGAAAGTGCCTTTCTTGTCTTTTCATATCATATAGCAAGGGAAATTGCTATCTTAATGACATCATTGGTAATGTTAATCTTCATCTCTTAAAGTAAGGTAGGAACTGACCAAATGTGTCAGTTTTGCAACAATGGTGTTTTGATTACATATTGCAAGGCTAAAGAAAAAGGAACTATAAATAGTGTACTCAAGTTAAATTCATTTCTCAAGGGGATATGGTTAGCAATTCTAACAATTCTTTATCTGTATACTGGGATTGAACATATAAGTAAATACATGGTGGATGGTGGGAGCCAGGCTTCAAACTGTCACAGAGAGAAGTTAAAACATACAGAAGAATGAAAGATTAGAATTGTGGTGATGGATTAGAATCAGAGACATTGCTATAAACTAATATGTTTATGGCATATATGTTTATGGCATCCCACAAATTCTGATATAGTATGATTTTTTGATATAGTTAAAATACTTTTTAATTTCTCTTTTGATTTATTATCTGACCCAGGGGTTATTCACAAGTGTTTTAGATCTAAATATTTGGGGAATTTTCCAGAATTCTATTATTGATTTCCAAATTAATTCCACTAGGGTTAGAGACATACTTTAAAATTATTAAAGCTTGTTACGTGGCCTAAAATATGTCCTAAGTTGGATAATGTTGAAAGCACACTTGAAAAGAATGTGTATTCTACTGCTCTTGCCAGTTCTAAAAATGAAGACAAGTTTGTGAATAACGTTGTTCTACTCTATCAATTATTGAGAGATGGATGTTAAAAATTCTGCCTATATTTATGGATTTGTCTATCTTTGCAGATCTGTCTATCATTGCAGTTATATCAGCGTTTGCTTCATTTAGTTTGGAGCTCTTTTATTATGTTCATAAACTTTAAAAATTCTTACATTCTCCTGATAAATTGAGCCCATTATTGTTATGAAATGACCATTCTTAACCCTGGTAGTATTCTTTGCTCTGAAATCTATACTATCTGGTATAAGTAAAGCTATTCCAGCTCTTCTTTTAGTATTGTTAGCATGCTATTACTTTGTCAATTGTTACTTTTAAACTGTATATGAATTTATACTTAAAATGCATATACTATCTACACAGCATGTAGTTAAGTCTTGCTTTATATTCATTCTGAAAATGTGATTTTTAAATGGGACTATTTAGATTTAATGATATGGTTAGGGTTATATTTATCATTTTGGCATTTGCTTCATACCTGCCTCTGCCATTCTTTCCTTTTCAAAGTTTTCTACCTTCAACACTTGAGTATTTTTATTATATTTAATCTCATTTTTAAGTTATTAGCTATATAACTCATTTTATTTTAGGGTTCATTTCTGGTTTAGCGTATGTAACTTTATTAAAGTATATCTTCAAATGATATTACACTGCTTCACAAATAGCATAAGAACCTTAAAACAGTATACTTCCATTTCAATCCTCCAGACTTTATGATATTAAGATAAATGTCAGACATTTTTATTATATTTTTGTATAGACCACAAAACACATTGCTGTGTTTTCATTTAAATCAATTATACTTTAAAGAGATTTAAGTAATAAAATGATCTTATATTTTTACCCAATTTACCATTTCTAATGCTAGACAAATAGATCAAATAGATCAATAGAATAAAATAGAGATTTCAGAAATAGAACCATACATATATAAATCTTTGGTTAGGCAACCAAAGATCTAACAAAATTGTTAAACAAAATCTACTAAGCAAAAACACAGGCATGAATAAGCTGTTATTTTTTCACTTACTTTTATTTACTGTACTTATGCAAATACTTTGTCAATAGAAATATAGGAAGGTAAGTACTAGTGACCTTCAGATTTTATTAGAAAGATGAACTGATAACCCTAAAGGATATGGTCAACTTGGGGAGATTTCTCAGCACTCTAGAATCAAGTTTCTGATATCAGAGATAATTATTAATTTTAGGTGAGGAATACAAAGTACTAATCAAACTTCTGACGATTAGTGTGTATAAAATTAGAAATCCACACGATTTTCAATTTCTAAAAATTCAATTGTTTGCATTTAAAAATCAGTATTTAATTTGTGAATACAGCATAGAGCATTAACTATATAATGTGGCTCTCCTTTAGAATCATCCAGTAGAGATATTAAAAAACATAGATATCCAATACATCCCATCCCATACAAAATAAATCATACTATCAGGGCCAAAACTTGGGCATTTTAACTCCTCCCCCTGTGATAAAAATATTCAGTCAAGATTGAGAGTTATTGATGAAAGTTAGCTTGGCTTAGTGATCTTCATTCCCAAGTAAACCTGTGAATCATAATCCTGTTTCTTATGTGGCTTGGGTAAATGGCTTTATATTTTTGGAGGTAATAGAACTGTCTTTAAATATACATAATAATATGATATGTGCAAGATAGTTTTGAACAGTTTGAATAACATATACAAAAATTCATTTTTTTTAAATGCCTTCCATCTTGAAGGGCTCAATCAATATTAGTTCACATCCCCAATTAAGTACAGTTTATATAGATTGTTATAAAATAAATATTTTATAAAGAAATATTCTAACTGTTGAATTTATTATTTATAGAGATTTATTGACATTTATTTACGTATGATGGTGAAATACTTGTTGCCAAATAAAAATTACTATAATCACTCTGAAATTATCTCAGTGTTAAAAGTGTTATTTCAGTGTCTGAAAATTGAGTAAAATTAACCATGTTGCCAGTGGAACTGTTTCTCATAGACACTTCTATCCTTAGCTCAGTAAAAGAATTTTAATTAGATTTTTATGTGAAACTGTTTTATTTTGACATCTAAAAACTATGCTTTTCATGTAATCATTGGGATAATTCTCTAAGTAACCATTCATAAAATATGTCATGTTTCAATAACGTCTGTCTAGAATCTCTAGAAAATAGTGTATCAAATAAAATTATTCCAGCCTAAGTGTGGATGGCTCAGATACCTCAGTGTCCTTCTCAGTATATGACACATGGCAAATAATAATAGTAAAATCATGATTAAGGCATCAATTTATCCCTTATGTCATGGAGATCCGGTAATAGTCACTCACTCATAAAGCTTTTCAAATTGACCAATATAAGAAAAGTATTTTATCCTCTTCCAGTCTCACAAGTAAGGTTTCATGTATTATGAGAAACTCATATTATCGGGATTCACAGTTTACATAGTTACCAAAAATAAACAAATAAATGATTTAAGGGATGGAAAAATTCATGATGTTTCTTAATTTGAGCAACTCAGCATGAGATACTTATAGGTCAGACAAAGAGTAAGATGATTTGGTGATTTTAAAATTGCAGCTCTTTCAAGAAATTAAAATAATAAAAACATGCTTAGAGAAGAGAAATGATGAAAGAACACTCTTAGTATTTCTATAAGATAGCAGGACAGAAAAAATAACTGTAAAAGAATAATACTAACACTGCTGAAGAATAAATTAATTAAAAAAACTAAAAATCACTATGGGAAAACCGTTTCTTACTTCATATAAAGAGAGAAGTGGGAAGTGAAACAAAAACTATGAATGATACAGAAAAGAGAATTGGGATAAACAGGGTAGGGGGATATGATTTGCTTAATTTAAAGAAAAATGGTCATTAGAAAAAGATGTTTTTGTTTGTTTGAAAATTTGAAAGTAATACAATTTTGATAAAAATATTTTATTTAGTAATAATAATATATCAACTTTCTCTCAGGAAGTTCAAATTTCATTACCAACTTTTGCATTGCCACAAAATCAAATTTAGCTTTGACTCCACAGGATCTAAAAGGTACAGTTATTCTCTGCATTGTGTGTATAAAAACAAATAAATGTTTTTAGATATTTGGCTGAAATATATGAAAGATATTACTTTATTGAAATCAACAAATCAAATGTGCTAATGTACCATTAACCTATATCTGCTAGTAATAATATTACTCTAAAGTAAATGGGTAAATGAATTTAACTGGATTTAAAATATGAATATTTTAAATAAATGGAGCAAATTCATTTTTAAATGATTATTGATTTTTTAAAAGAATAAAAGTGAAATAAATATAAAACAATATTTTTTTAAAGTCACATTAATTGATGAGGTTATATGCTTAAATATATTTGAATTTAATTCATTGAATTATTAAGAACTTTTATGGTGACATTGTTAAAAAAGCCTATATATATGTAACAGCTTACTGATTCAGATGATTGTATATAGTATCACATGTTTCTATTAGAATAACATTATCATTAACTTAGTTAAATTTATTGAAATGAGGGCAGCATTCACTTAAAGGAATATAATAAAACCCATAGAACAGCAGCCACACACACACACAATTTTCCTTTGTCTTTTGCCAAGTCACCCAGGTTAGACATATGAAAAAAATTTTAAGCCTGCAAATTAACAACTTTTCCTCAAGCCAGCAGAAAACCAAGATCAAAGGAAAAACAAGTAATCCGAAATCTGGAGAGATACAGGCATCTACAGAAAAAACAGGATCTAAGCATTTACTTCCAAAGGATAGACACAACTGGACGGACAATATATAAGCCAGTAAGAATATCCAGCTAGGGATTTTATAAAGAATTGCGAAAGACTGAGTGAGTATGGGCTAGCATGAAAGTGTGAAGTATACAAACTTAAGGGAGTTTGTACCTCTAAATAGGCTTTTCCTCCATGAATTCCATGAGGGACTTCCTCCTTTCCCCATGAGGCACTCACAGGGAAGTTCAAAGAGAATCCCAAGAAAGCTTCCTATATGGTGCAGGCTGAGGAAGAAGAAAAGGAGCAGTCAAAAGGTTTAACCTGAGTTCACTAGTGAAAACCTGCAGCTAGTTGATGGGAACAGGCTCTAACACTGCGGGAAGGGCTGTATTAGGAGCTAGTCCCAGCATTACTTGTGGAGGAGGGGCAGGAAAGCTTGTGAAGGCTACACTCTCCAGAACTAAGTTCTAGTGACTTAAATAAAATTGAGGTTTAATAAGAATGTCAAAGAATGCCCCCTCCTTTGTCCCTCGCTACCAGCCTAACATGTGTCTGGTGGGAGAGCTGCAAGAAAAAGTTCTCCCTTGAGAACACCATAAAGGGGAATCTCTAAGATAAGTAGGGAGACTCAAATAGGAAGCAAATTTTCAACACTCCAATTCCTAAGAGAGTAACACAAATTCACACTAAAGACCTCAGGAAAGATATACTGACATCCAAGCATAAACATATTTTCTTTATTTACTGTCCAATAAAGCAAGTCTAGCTTTCAACAAGAAGTTTACAATACATATGAAAAAGAAACACAAATCACAGTGTGGAGAGACAAAGGAATCATCAGAACTGACATAGATATGGACAAAAGTGGACCCCTGTGACACAGAATTTTAAATAGCAATGTTAAAGACTGTGATTGAAATGGTAGATAACTTGCAAGATCCAATAGGTAGTTTCGGCAAATAGATAATAACTCTAAGAAGGATTCCAATGAAGTGCTAAGAACAAAAGTACAGTAAACATAGATGAAGATGCCTTCTGAAGTGCTTATCAGTAGACTCAATATAGCTGAAAAGAGTAGCATTAAGCTATAATATACATCAAGAAAAATCACTGAAACTAAAACACTAAAAGAAAAGAGTGAAAAATATGGAAAAGAAAATACAAGATATGTAAAAATATACATAATGGTCTAACATATGTGTTATTGGAAATCCAGAAAGAGAACTTTCTGGGTTCATGGAAAAGTAAACTCTAAATATATAATAGCTAATAATTTTCTAAAAGTAGTAACAGAAGCCAAACCACAAATTCAAGAGCTCAGGAAACAGGAGAATGAATAAATATTAAAATAAGCAATAAATAAATTTTAAAAATAAAAAATAACACAGGCATGTCATGTTCAAATTTCAGAATGCTAAAGAGAAAGCAAAAATCCTGAAGGCTGGCAGAGTAAGACACATTAATATGAAAAAAACAAGGATATGAATTACAGAAGTCTTCTTATCAGAAACCATGAAAGTAAGAAGACAACGAAGTGACATTTTTAAAGTGCTGAAAGAAAAAAAAAGCCAACTCAACATTCTATACTCAACAATAATACTTTTGTTAGTGAAGGACATCTAAAGACTGAAGGAATTCTTTCCAGCACTCCTACATTTCAAGAATGTTAAAGAAAAATTTTTAGACAATAGGAATATAATACAGTAGGAAATGTAAATCTATACAAAGAAAATGAAGAGCACTGGAAATTAAATTAAGAAAAAGTATAAATATGTTTTCTCATTGTAACTCTTCTAAAAGCAGAAAATTAACAATATATTATGTGTTTATAGAATATGCAAATGAGAAAAATTTGACAAAATGCCACAGATTACAAAAGAGATAAACTGGAAATAATCTAAGTTTCTTATATCACACATGAAGTGATACAATATTATTTGAGTAGTCAGTCAACATTATTTAAATTATATTTTGTAATTATATATTGTTAATGGAGAATATAAGTGGAATTATAAAAAATGCACAAAGAAGAAAAACAGAAACAACACAAATATAATGAGATAATAGATTTTAATCAAAACATATCCATAATCATTTTTGTGAATGTTTTAAACACATCATTAAAAAATTAAAAGCCTATAATAGATTGAATAAAAAGGTAAGACATGATCTGCTATCTATAAGGAAACAGTTTAACTATAAATACTTCAATATGTGAAAAGAAATGACATGGAATAAAACATACACTAACCAAAACAAAGCTAGTTTAGGTATATTAATTTCAGACAAAACAGACATCAGAACAAGGACTAATACAAGGATATAGAGGAACAGTACATGATATTAAAGGGTTCATTTTTAAAAAAAAAACCAAAAACCAAAAAACACAAGGCTTGATGTGCATACACCAAAAAACAGAGGTTCAAAATACAGGAGGTAAAATCTGATAGTTTGAGACTTCAACACTCATCTCTCAGTAATTGATAGATAAATTAAGGAGAAAGTCAGTGAAGATATAGATGATGGGAACAACATTATTAACAACTTTGACCTAACTGGTATTTATAGAATGCTCTACCCAACAACTGCAGAATACACATTCATCTCAAGAACACATGGAACGTTCATCAAGATGCCATACTCTGAGTTACAATAGAATCTTCAAAACATTTTTTAAAATATGATTTATATAATGCATAATCTGAGACCATAATAGAATTAAATTAGAAATCAGTCACACAAAGATATCTAGAAAATCCTCTAATGTTTAGAAACTCAATGACTAATTTCTACATAAACAATGTGTCAAAAAATTTCAAGGGAAATTTTAAAATATTTTAGCAAAAATGATAATGAAATGTTAACTATGAAAGTATGCAGGATACAGCTAAATCTGTATAACATGCAATAGTCTGTTGTTACTTAACTAAGAAAATTGAAAGCAAATATTTTATTATTCATTTTTGCTTTCCCTAGACCTAGTAGAGGTCCTGAAAGACATACATTTTTAACCAAATGCTGAATATCTAAAACAACAACCACAAAAATATCAAGTGTTGAATATATGTTAAGCGTAATTGACATTCAGTGCTTGTAATTTTGTTTTGGAAAACAACATAAAATATGAGAAAATTGTCAATATATCTTCTACACATCTTTTTAAAAATTTTTCTCAGTTCTTTCATTGGAAAATTAATGTAATGGTATATTCTGTGCCATAATTATTAATAGACATCATAAATATATAGTAGTCATTGATATCTATCAAGCTAACATTTAAGTGATCTAAAAATCCTGGTTTATATAAGTAAAAGGAAAACAAAATTGTTTCTTTGTACTTCCTATTATATTCAGTATTTTTTTAAGTTTATTTTGAGGCTAAGTGTATATATATTAGATCTAGATATTTTGGAGAATTGAAAATTGGCCTTTAATTTAAAAATAAACCATTTACATATAATATATTGCATATTATTATTATATATAACGTATAATAATATATAATACATACTTGCAATATATTTCTGTTAGCAACATCAATCCCTTATATGAAATAAAAGTGGTTACAGGTGAAACTAATCTTTAAAGTTTAATATAATCTAATTTTGAACATAAAACATTTAAAACTAATTTTTAGATAAGTACTTAAGTTAGAATTTACATAAGATATTACACTTATTTTTTTCCTCTTATTTTTAAATTCAACTAACATGTTCAAAATGACTGAAAAATCTTACACCATTTAAAAATGTTATTAGACCCTGTTCTCTCTCTGGTCGGGTCCGGCGCCCAGCAGAGACTGAGGGAGAGAGAAAGAGGAGCTGGGGAGGAGGAGGAGGAGGAGGATTCAGGGAGTAGGAGCTGGGGAGCCCTCCTGCGCCACAGTGCCTCTCCACTGGCCAAATCTTCCCAGAAGCCAGAGGGCAAGGTTGCTCTGGAAATGCAGTTGCCTATGACACAGAGCAGCACAGGAAAATTTCCAGAGACTTGGTGAAGATAGAAAAGCTATCAGAAAGACTATAGCACTATTGTACTTGTGCTTCAGGAGAGGGGGAAGATGGCGAAAGAGTAAGACGCGGAGATCACCTTCCTCCCCACAGATACACCAGAAATACATCTACACGTGGAACAACTCCTACAGAACACCTACTAAAGGCTGGCAGAAGACCTCAGACCTCCCCAAAGGCAAGAAACTCCCCACGTATCTGGGTAGGGCAAAAGAAAAAAGAATAAACAGAGACAAAAGAATAGGGACGGGACCTGCACCAGTGGGAGGGAGCTGTGAAGGAGGAAAGGTTTCCATACACTAGGAAGCCCCTTCGTGGGTGGAGACTGCGGGTGGTGGAGGGGGGAAGCTTCGGAGCCGCGGAGGAGAGCGCAGCAACAGGGGTGCGGAGGGCAAAGTGGAGAGATTCCCACACAGAGGATCGGTGCCCACCGGCACTCACCAGCCCAAGAGGATTGTCTGCTCACCCGCTGGGGAGGGTGGGGCTGGGAGCTGAGGCTCAGGCTTTGGTCTGAGTGCAGGGAGAGGACTGGCGGCGTGAACACAGCCTGAAGGGGTTAGTGCACCATGGCTAGCCGGGAAGGAGTCCGGGGAAAAGTCTGGGCCTGCCTAAGACGCAAGAGACTTTTCTTCCCTCTTTGTTTCCTGGTGCGTGAGGAGAAGGGATTAAGAGCGCCGCTTAAAGGAGCTCCAGAGACAGGCGCGAGCTGCGGCTAACAGCGCGGACCCCAGAGATGGCCATGAGACGCTAAGGCTGCTGTTGCCGCCACCAAGAAGCCTGTGTGCGAGCACAGGTCACTTATCCACACCTCCCTTCCGGGGAGCCTGTGCAGCCTGCTATCTGCCAGGGTCCCGGGAATCAGGGAAAACTTCCCCGGGAGAACGCACGGTGCGCTGCAGGCTGGTGCAACGTCACGCCGGCCTCTGCTGCTCGCCCCACATCCGTACCCCTCCCTACCGCAGCCTGAGTGAGCCAGAGCCCCCAAGTCAGCTGCTCCTTTAACCCTGCCCTGTCTGAGCTAAGAAGAGAAGCCCTCCAGCGACCTACATGCAGAGGCAGGGCCAAATCCAAAGCTGAGCCCGGGAGCTGTGCGAACAAAGAAGAGAAAGGGAAATCTCTCCCAGCTGCCTCAGAAGCAGCGGATTAAATCTCCACAATCAACTTGATGTACCCTGCATCTATGGAATACATGAATAGACAACGAATCATCCCAAATTGAGGAGATGGACTTTGAGAGCAAAATTTATTATTTTTTCCCCCTTTTCCTCTTTTTGTGAGTGTGCATGTGTATGCTTCTGTGTGAGATTTTGTCTCTATAGCTTTGCTTTCACCATTTGTCCTAGGGTTCTATCCGTCTTTTTTTTTTTTCTTCAAAAAATTTTTTTCTTAATACTCATTTTTTATTTTAATAACTTTATTTTATTTTATCTTCTTTCTTTCACTCTCTCTCTCTCTCTCTCTCTCTCTCTCTCTCTCTCTCTCTCTCTCTCTCTCTCTCTCTCTCTTTCTCTCTTTCTCCCTTTATCTCTTTCTTTATACTTTTTCTCCCTTTTATTCTGAGCCATGTGGATGAAAGGCTCTTGGTGCTCCAGCCAGGAGTCAATGCTGTACCTCTGAGGGAGAGCCAACTTCAGGACACTGGTCCACAAGAGACCTCCAATCTCCACATAATGTCAAATGGTGAAAATCTCCCAGAGATCTCCATCTCAACACCACCACCCAGCTTCACTCAACGACCAGCAAGCTACAGTGCTGGACACCCTATGCCAAACAACTAGCAAGACAGGAACACAACACCACCCATTAGCAGAGAGGCTGTCTGAAATCATAGTAAGTCCACAGACACCCCAAAACATACCACCAGACGTGGACCTCCCCACCAGAAAGACAAGATCCAGCCAAATCCACCAGAACACAGGCATTAGTCCCCTCCACCAGGAAGCCTACACAACCCACTGAACCAATTTTAGTCTGTCCACTGGGGACAGACACAAAAAACAATGGGAACTACAAACCTGCAGCCTGCAAAAAGGAGACCCCAAACACAGTAAGATAAGCAAAATGAGAAGACAGAAAAACACACAGCAGAAGAAGGAGCAAGATAAAAACCCACCAGACCTAACAAATGAAGAGGAAATAGGCAGTCTACCTGAAAAAGAATTCAGAATAATGATAGTAAAGATGATCCAAAATCTTGGAAATAGAATAGACAAAATGCAAGAAACATTTAACAAGGACCTAGAAGAACTAAAGATGAAACAAGCAACGATGAACAACACAATAAATGAAATTAAAAATACTCTAGATGGGATCAATAGCAGAATAACTGAGGCAGAAGAACGGATAAGTGACCTGGAAGATAAAATAGTGGAAATAACCACTGCAGAGCAAAATAAAAAAGAATGAAAAGAACTGAGGACAGTCTCAGAGAACTCTGGGAAAACATTAAATGCATCCAACATTCGAATTATAGGGGTTCCAGAAGAAAAAGAAAAAGAAAGGGACTGAGAAAATATTTGAAGAGATTATAGTTGAAAATTTCCCTAATATGGGAAAGGAAATAGTTAATCAAGTCCAGGAAGCACAGAGAGTCCCATACAGGGTAAATCCAAGGAGAAACACGCCAAGACACAAATTAATCAAACTGTCAAAAATTAAATACAAAGAAAACATATTAAAAGCAGCAAGGGAAGAACAACAAATAACACACAGTGGAATCTGATCTTTCAGCAGAAACTCTGCAAGCCAGAAGGGACTGGCAGGACATATTTAAAGTGATGAAGGAGAAGAACCTAAAACCAAGATTACTCTACCAGCAAGGATCTCATTCAGATTTGATGGAGAAATTAAAATCTTTATAGACAAGCAAAAGCTGAGAGAGTTCAGTATCACCAAACCAGCTTTACAACAAATGCTAAAGGAACTTCTCTAGGCAAGAAACACAAAAGAAGGAAAAGACCTACAATAACAAACCCAAAACAATTAAGAAAATGGGAATAGTAACATACATATTGATAATTACCTTAAATGTAAATGGACTAAATGCTCCCACCAAAAGACACAGACCAGCTGAATGTATACAAAAACAAGACCCATATATATGCTGTCTACAAGAGACCCACTTCAGACCCAGAAACACATACAGACTGAAAGTAAGGGGATGGAAAAAGATATTCCATGCCAATGGAAACCCAAAGAAAGCTGGAGCAACAATTCTCATATCAGACAAAATAGACTTTAAAATAAAGACGATTACAAGAGACAAAGAAGGACACTACATAATGATTAAGGGATCGATCCAAGAAGAAGATATAACAATTGTAAATATTTATTAATGCAACATAGGAGCACCTCAATACATAAGGCAAATACTAACAGCCATAAAAGGGGAAATTGACAGTAACACATTCATAGTAGGGGACTTTAACACCCCACTTTCACCAATGGACAGATCATGCAAAATGAAAATAAATAAGGAAACACAAGCTTTAAATGATACATTAAACAAGATGGACTTAATTGATATTTATAGGACATTCCATCCCAAAACAACAGAATACACATTTTTCTCAAGTGCTCATGGAACATTCTCTAGGATAGATCATATCTAGGGTCACAAATCAAGCCTTGGTAAATTAAAAAAAATTGAAATTGTATCAAGTATCTTTTTCGACCACAACACCATGAGACTAGATATCAATTACAGGAAAAGATCTGTAAAAAATACAAACACATAGAGGCTAAACAATACACTACTTAATAACGAAGTGATCACTGAAGAAATCAAAGAGGAAATCAAAAACTACCTAGAAACAAATGACAATGGAGACACAATGACCCAAAACCTATGGGATGCAGCAAAAGCAGTTCTAAGAGGGAAAATTATAGCAATACAATCCCACCTTAAGAAACAGGAAGCATCTCGAATAAACAACCTAACCTTGCACCTAGAGCAAATAGAGAAAGAAGAACAAAAAAACCCCAAAGTTGGCAGAAGGAAAGAAATCATAAAGTTCAATCAGAAATAAATGAAAAAGAAATGAAAGAAACGATAGCAAAGATCAATAAAACGAAATGCTGGTTCTTTGAGACGATAAAAAAATTGATAAACCATTAGCAAGACTCATCAAGAAAAAAAGGGAGAAGGCTCAAATAAATAGAATTAGAAATGAAAAAGGAGAAGTAACAACTGACACTGCAGAAATACAAAAGATCATGAGAGATTACTACAAGCAACTCTATGCCAATAAAATGGACACCTGGAAGAAATGGACAAATTCTTAGAAATGCACAACCTGCCAAGACTGAATCAGGAAGAAATAGAAAATATGAACAGAACAATAACAAGCACTGACATTTAACTGTGATTAAAAATCTTGCAACAAACAGAAGCCCAGGACCAGATGGCTTCACAGGCGAATTCTATCAAACATTTAGAGAAGAGCTAACACCGATCCTTCTCAAACTCTTCAAAAATATAGCAGAGGGAGGAACACTCCCAAACTCATTCTACGAGGCCACCATCACCCTGATTCCAAAACCAGACAAGGATGTCACAAAGAAAGAAAACGACAGGCCAATATCACTGATGAACATAAATGCGAAAATCCTCAACAAAATACTAGCAAACAGAATCCAACAGCACATTAAAAGGATCATACACCATGATCAAGTGGGGTTTATTCCAGGAATGCAAGGATTCTTCAATATATGCAAATCAATCAACATGATATACCACATTAACAAACTGAAGGAGAAAAACCATATGATCATCTCAATAGATGCAGAGAAAGCTTTTGACAAAGTTCAACACCCATTTATGATAAAAACCTTGCAGAAAGTAGGCATAGAGGAAAATTTCCTCAACATAATAAAGGCCATATATGACAAACCCACAGCCAATATCATCCTCAATGGTGAAAAACTGAAAGCACTTCCACTAAGATCAGGAACAAGACAAGGTTGCCCACTCTCACCACTCTTATTCAACATAGTTTTGGAAGTTTTAGCCACAGCAATCAGAGAAGAAAAGGAAATAAAAGGAATCCAAATTGGAAAAGAAAAAGTAAAGCTGTCACTGTTTGCAGATGACATGATACTATACAAAGAGAATCCTACAGAAGCTACCAGAAAACTACTAGAGCTAATCAATGAATTTGGTAAAGTAGCAGGATACAAAATTAATGCACAGAAATCACTGGCATTCCTATATACTAATGATGAAAAATCTGAAAGTGAAATCAAGAAAACACTCCCATTTACCATTGCAACAAAAAGAATAAAATATCTAGGAATAAACCTACCTAAGGAGACAAAAGACCTGTATGCAGAAAATTATAAGACACTGATGAAAGAAATTAAAGATGATACAAATAGATGGAGAGATATACCATGTTCTTGGATTGGAAGAATCAATATTGTGAAAATGACTCTACTATCCAAAGCAATCTACAGATTCAATGCAATCCCTATCAAACTACACTGGGATTTTTCACAGAACTAGAACAAAAAAATTTCACAATTTGTATGGAAACACAAAAGACCCCGAATAGCCAAAGCAGTCTTGAGAACAAAAAACGGAGCTGGAGGAATCAGGTTCTCTGACTTCAGACTATACTACAAAGCTACAGTAATCAATATAGTATGGTACTGGCACAAAAACAGAAAGATAGATCAATGGAACAGGGTAGAAAGCCCAGAGATAAACCCACGCACATATGGTCACCTTATCTTTGATAAAGGAGGCAGGAATGTACAATGGAGAAAGGACAGCCTCTTCAATAAATGGTGCTGGGAAACCTGAACAGGTAAATGTAAAAGTGTGAGAATAGATCATTCCCTAACACCATACACAAGAATAAGCTCAAAATAGATTAAAGAACTAAATGTAAGGCCAGAAACTATCAAACTCTTACAGGAAAATGTAGGCAGAACACTCTATGACATAAATCACAGCAAGATCCTTTCTGACCCACCTCCTAGAGAAATGGAAATAAAAACAAAAATAAACAAATTGGACCTAATGAAACTTAAAAGCTTTTGCACAGCAAAGGAAACCATAAACAAGACCAAAAGACAACCCTCAGAATGGGAGAAAATATTTGCAAATGAAGCAACTGATAAAGATTAATCTCCAAAATTTACAAGCAGTTCATGCAGCTCAATAACAAAAAAACAAACAACCCAATCCAAAAATGGGCAGAAGACCTAAATGGACATTTCTCCAAAGAAGATATACAGATTGCCAACAAACACATGAAAGAATGCTCAACGTCATTAATCATTAGAGAAATGCAAATCAAAACTACAATGAGATATCATCTCACACCGGTCAGAATGGCTATCATCAAAAAATCTAGAAACAATAAATGCTGGAGAGGGTGTGGAGAAAAGGGAACACTCTTGCACTGCTGGTGGGAATGTGAATTGGTATAGCCACTATGAAGAACAGTACGGAGGTTCCTTAAAAAACTAAAAATAGAACTACCATATGATCCTGCAATCCCATTACTGGGCATATACCCTGAGAATACCATAATTCAAATAGAGTCATGTACCAAAATGTTCATTGCATCCCTATTTACAATAGCCAGGAGATGGAAATAACCTAAGTGTCCATCAACAGACGAATGGATAAAGAAGATGTGGCACATATATACAATGGAATATTACTCAGCCATAAAAAGAAATGAAATTGAGTTATTTGTAGTGAGGTGGATGGACCTAGAGTCTGTCATACAGAGTGAAGTAAGTCAGAAAGAGAAAGACAAATACCATATGCTAACACATATATATGGAATCTAAGAAAAAAAATGTCATGAAGAACCTAGGGGTAAGACGGGAATAAAGACACAGACCTACTAGAGAATGGACTTGAGGATATGGGGAAGGGGAAGGGTAAGCTGTGATAAAGTGAGAGAGTGGCATGGACATATATACACTACCAAACGTAAAATAGATAGATCGCTAGTGGGAAGCAGCCACATAGCAAAGGGAGATCAGCTCAGTGCTTTGTGACCACCTAGATGGGTGGGTTAGGGAGGGTGGGAGGGAGAGAGATGCAAGAGGGAAGAGATATGGGAACATATGTATATGTATAACTGATTCACTTTGTTATAAAGCAGAAACTAACACACCATTGTAAATAAATTATACTCCAATAAAGATGTAAAAAAAATGTTATTAACATATGCAATAGTACTTTTCTATGCAAGTAAATGTGAAGGAAAGTTTTCAATTATAATTTTTTTGAAAATATCAGAGGTAGAATATTAATTTCACTATATGTTCCTCTTTCTCCTAAGATAAATCAGTTTAATATTAATTAGGTTTGCTTTTTTAATCAAATGCCAGAAACACAGTTAGAAGATGTTGACCACAATCATTTCTGAATGATTAAGAAAAAAGTCTCAGTAGGTAAAGTAGTAGGATATAAAAAAGAATTTCAAAATATTCTTGTAGAGGCCATTGGAAAATATCTAGTTAATTTAGTAAAAAACAAATAAGTAAAATTTGATCTAGAAAATAACTATGAACACTAAATATATGTATTCAACTTTTCCCCTTCACTACAGGGATACCCCTAAGCATACAGAAATGCCTAGATTCTTTTGGTTGAAATATTTAACTAAAAATCTGAAAAAAAACTTATGAAAGGAAGAAATTGGTAGCTTACTTCCATCAGTATATTTATAGTCCCTTTGTGCAACAAATAGGCTACAATTTGAATTTGTATAAGCTATTATATCAAAAAATTTAGATCTATCATGACTGGTGTTTTAGATAATCTACATTAATTAATTTAAATTCCACTTATATAGCCAAAGGTACACTTATTTAAAATAAAAATAGATGAAATCTGGAGCTATACAATAAACCTCTATAAAGTATATTAGATATAATATAATAATAATGACTGACTATAGAAAAATAGTATTTAAATGATAAATTTTTCTCAATCATAAAACATGCTCCTGATGATGAAATGAATAAGCACTTATGCAGCAGAATAAGTTTATAGAAAAATTCATATAAATTTCTAAAGTTATAAATATGGTACATTTTCCTATACTTGTATTTTTTTGTTCTGTTGTACAGGCTCTTAATACATGATTATATATATATTAATATATATTGCTAACTTGCATATTATAATATATATTATATATATTATAATATGCAAGTTAGTAAAATAATTTGTATCAGTTATTGCTTCTTACAACATTCTTTTTCTATATGTTACTGAGGTGTTACTATCTCCTATTAGGATGATTTCAGCTACTAAAAAGAAATATGTTATAATTACCCCATTTATGTTGAAGGGAAGGTGTATGAACTGACCCTTAGGCTCAATGATGACGTATGGAACAAGGTTCTTTTTATTCATTTGCCTGCCGGACTAGTACCCATTATATTGGAGGATGTTTCTTTCCCCTTTTATTCATAAAATAGATGCCAATGGCAGTTAGGTTAATATAGTTCCCTGTTGATGTCCAATCAGAAAGAGAGAATCACTTCCCATGTCTTCTTTCTCTGAAACCCCCTGCAATACTCAATTCTCTCATTGCTCAAATTGAATTAGGCCCATCCATCCCTCACAGATTTATTAATTAAATGGCATTCATTAATCTCCAGAGTCTATAAGCCAAGAATATAAAAGTGACAAAATAAAATTTCTCGGTTCATGGAGTTTACTGTTTGGGGAAATCAAATAATTTAAAATATGTATAATATAATACTAGATAGTGATAGGTGCAATAAAGAGGGAGAGAAAACAAATAGGAGGTATTTAAAAGTAACAAGCATAAGGAATGCTTTTCTGGATAGGGCTATCATGGATGAACCCTCTGAGAAAGTGATCTTTGATCAGAGACCTAATGGAGCCAAGTGAACCACTGAGAGGACAACAACAATTCCTTATCAACTCTGAGGTAAAGAACTCTGGGAACTTTTTGTCTCACAGACACCCAAAATATAAATCAAGGTCACACACGTCCCTGTACATTGAAAGAACTCAATAGGACATTTCTGATCCCCTTTGACATTCCAAACACTACTGATGGTGATCAAGATACTCATTTCACTTTACAAGTTACATAATGCTGGACTCAACTTCCACCTCCTTTACCAGTCTCAGGCTATAGGCCTTATAGAGCAGTAGAATGGCTTACTTAAACAAGTTTGAATTCAATCTAATTAAACATGCTCCATTTCAGTCATCAGTCTAATTTCAAGAGTAGATTTTAATAAAAAGTTTGACTATATTTGATATTTTCTGACAAATTTGAAGCACCTCCCCTCCAGCTTCTCCTCTTGCCCCAGATCTGGGCAAACCAATAAGAAAGCTCCATGTTCCACTGACATAAAGTTCAAATCACTCATCCCTAGCCAGTGTGGAAATCTTCACCCCAGTTGCACAAAGTAAGCACAATAAAACCCAAGCCAGTATCTCTTCCCTACTCTTTCAAGATATTTTTCAGATCTGCTTGGGATCCTGCCCATCTCTCCACAGAACACCCCATTATATGGGTAACAAATCACTTCATACTCTCTTAGTGCATGTGTGACATTATCCAGAATCAATCTTGTAAGGAGGGTCCATCTGTATCAAAAAAAGATCATACATTAAAAGATTTTTTTTATAAGTTTCTCTATTCCATTTCCCAAATTGGACTTCTATACTTCTTCATCTCATTCACTTTTGACTTCTGACAAAATATGTCATTTCTTTTCATTGATGTTGATTTCCATTTAATATACTACATCCTTAAGTAGTTCAATATATCTTTTTCCCTAGAAAACACAGTGTTTACACATTGAATTGCTGACAAAATGAAGTCATTAAAAAAATTAAAATTCGTTGATAATATGATAGTCCTCAGAATATTTAAGTTAGTCATACTCTTTAAACGCCTTGAAAGTTTCACTGAATGTACTCTATGGGAATTCTTGTTATAAACTACAATTTTCTAAAAAAATTACATTCTTTCTTCCTATTTCCTTATTTGAAATCTATTCCAGGTTTGTATTAAACAATGAAACTTTTATAAAGCATTCAGGAATCATTGTTATTTTAAAATTATTTTGGTGTTCAGAAAATGTTAATAGTTTCAGAATAGGATCACCTAAGTATTTTTAATGTATAGATAAAAGTCAGGTAAAATGATGATAAATAAATTTTGCTACACAATACATTTTCACTCCATGTTATTACCCAGTGAAGACTACTATCATAGTTTAACCTTCTTAAGCAAATCTAACCTTAACTTACATATTTTAAGTGAAGTTAAAGGAGATAGTAATACTTCTTACCTTATCAGTTTATTTCAATTAGCCCAGTAAGTTCAGCAAATATTTAATAAGATAAATTACATGACCAATTGAAATATGAGTTTTGCTCTACTTTGTTTTGTTTGCCTACCTTTGAAAAATTATTCAGCTCTACAACATTCTGAGCAAATACCCCTTCTATTCAGGTAGGTGTCCCTTTCTGCCAGTTGAGACAGTAGGTAAACCAAGTCTATTCTGTGCACAGATTTTTCACTGCATAAAATACCGTCATGATAATAGGTGGTAATTATACACAGAAATCTGTGTTAACGACAGAGCTGTATCTATTTCTGTAATAATTCCTCGTCCTTATTGAAAAAAAGAAACATTTGGGTATAGTTGTCACATAATAAAATCAGTATGCCTAAGTGTCCTCATGTGGGGAGAGTTAATTGTCAATATCTTTGATATGAATATTATACTCACATAGGAGCCTGAAGAGTCAGATTTAAGTTGACTTGTTTTAAATAATTATAGTTACAACGAATCTATCAGAAAATAAGTACAATTATAAAACCATAAAATGTATTGTTATTTTATTTTTATTTTTCTAATGTCTTATATTATTCCTAGTTATCCTGATACAGAGAAATGTTTAGAGGAGAAGACTCTAAAACTGTGATGAATCTAGTCTTCATAACAATGACCATAGAGAGAAAAGAAAGTAGACAAATTTTGTAAACATACTATTTTTAATAAAATATAATCTATAAGGGCAAACATGAATTAAGGATATGATAAAGTATTGATTAAAATAAATCCTACTGTTTCCTTTGTAGTGCATAGATTATTATAAGTGGTTACTTTTTATTTTCCAACTTGGCAACAGTTTAGTACGATAAGCCCAAGAGAAAAGTTAATATATTCAAGATATATTAATATCTGAGTTTGAATATGCAAAGTATTTTTAAAAACTAATATTATAAAAATGAAAGTCCTTGAGCATATGCTGACAGATCATTTGTCTATCATCTCATATTGAAAATAGATATTTAAAGTTAAAGACATGATGGTTTCCCCTAAATCTTCCATGAACACTGACTTATTTTTAAACTCCATGATTTTGCTTCTGAATGTTTCCAAAAATAAAAACAAGAAATAAAAATTTAGACAACATAAAACAATAGTTCAGATGCTAAACTATAAAACATCCTTTGAAAGTGTCTTATATTTAAGGGATTTGGAAACATAAGACCCACTGTGGTTTTCCCATATGCAATGCTGAGGCTTTTAGAGATTATCTCAATATAACAAGTACTCTTCTAGGAGCCTACAGACTCTGGTAGGTCATGAGCATACCTATTTATTTTAATCCTCCCAGAATTCATTTAATTAAGTATTGCTATTCTTATTTAACTGATGTGAAATTGATGTTTAGAGAAGTTAATCGCTCTTACATTCTAAAAAGATATCCCCAAGTAACAAAATTGTAACTGGGCACAGGGGTAGTGTAATGACTGGAATTCAGAGCTCCTGAGCCCTGTGATGTCCTTCCAGGGGTTTCTGCTTGCTCTGTGAGAAGCCTAGTTCTCTCCGGTCTATTTCACAACTAGGTTTGCCTGGATTCATTAGTTCTTGTCAATTCCATATTAATTCCCCAATTTATCACACATTTTAAACTGATAAATTGCTCATATGTCTGACCCAGAAACTTCTCCTTTGAATTGTGTCAATAAATTGAAGGATTAGCTATGTCCACATCTCTCTTCTTTTGCCCATGCCTCTCATGCCTGACCTGAACCTACTACCAATACATCACAAAAGGCTAGAGCTAGGGCCACACAAACAGCAGAATCATGTTGCAATATCATTTCTGTTCCATTTTGAAGGGAACTGTACTTTGAAAAAATTATACTTAGGAAAGTTGCAAATATAGTATAACGGAGCCCTAAGAATTCTTCACCTAGATCCCCAATTTTGCTACATTTACTTTTTACTTTATCTTTCTTTCTCTGAATCCCATACAATGTTGACAGCAAATCACAGTTAAGGGGATGGAAGTGTCCCTACTCCAAAAAAGTTTCCTTAGTTGAAAAAATACTAAGCCCTCCTCAAGAAAAAATTTATTCTTACATACAAATGCCTACGATATTTTGTAATTTTTTAAATGTCATAAAATAAATAGGCAAATTTTGTCTGCAGAGTGTGAAACAAGGGGCTAATTATTTAGCTGAGATTACGTTCAGTATAAATAAATGTCCCATTGGTTTTATGTCTTTTATATAGCCCTTGGCAATCATTTTAAAAGAAGACACCTTAATAGTAAACTTTTATAGACCTATTTAAAAGGGGTAAATATTAAATTACTACACTAAGATTGACTAATGGAAAAGGTTGATGCCCTTGTTTCATTGGTGCTTTCTTGGAACCTCAGAGTGATGTTTTCTTCATAAAAAAAATATATTTAATCAGTCTCGTGTTGGAAATTAAGCATGAAATAGAAAGGAAAATAAAACTGAAAAGTTTCATTTGACTCTCTAAACCACTTATATGTCAGCAACCCAAATTTATTTTCAAGTGGGCTCAGGTGTATTTAAAAATAAATAAAGCAGAATGCATCATGTGGTAAGTCTCTCCATACTCCACGGAACCACAGGAATATCTGGACTCCAAGAATTACTTGGAAAACATTGTGATTAAACAGCTAATAAGAGTTGGTTAACAGCTTTTATTTTTCTAGTGCTAAAGAATTTAAAACAAAAACTTCTATTTTTTCACAGGAAACAAAAAGTCCTCAGAGACAGACAGAAAAATTAAACCACACATTTGTAGAGAGCAAGACAGTTTGGGGAGAGCTAGAAACGGTTGTATTGACTTTTTTCTTCAAAAAAATCAGCTGAAAAGTTAGCAAAATATTTGGAAGCATTTTTCTCAGGGTAAAAAATCAACTCTAAAAATAACCATGAGTTGAATTAAATATCACATTAACAGAAAATTACTGCCAATGTGTGGCAATAACTAATAACTTAAAAGCATTATTATTGATTTACTAAATATTTTTATTAGACTCTTCACAGTTCTTGTCAAAGAATTACCTCGTACTGGCAAACATTACTCAAGAAAAGTGTAATGAAGAAATTAATGGGTCATTTTAAGTACACCACTCACTGTTCTGAAGTGAATGATGTTAAAGGTATTTTGGTATAATCCCTAAGTATGTATTCTGATTCCAAAGAAATATATTTAGAGATTTTTTCCCTATTATGCAGTCACAAAAGTAGACATATGTGCATGTATAAGTACATGTATGTATGTGCACCTAAACACATAGATAGATAGATAGATAGACTGGACTTATTAGGAACAGATATGTAGAATTTAGGATGCTGACTTAGGCAAAATAAAAAAAAAAACTGTGCATATCAAAATTAAGGGTGCAAGATATAAAGAAGCAGGTCTGATTCACTGGTGTGCTAGAGCTGGCTTGTATCATTTTGTGATAACTAATTGTTCACATCTCTTCCCATCTCAGTGTTCAGTGAGATAGCTTGAAATCTGTCATGAGGGTATCTGCAGCAGGGAAGTCAGCAAATGCTGTAAAATCAGGGATCTTTCCCTGCTACATCTCACTCACCCCAGACAGCTGGTTGTTAAACATTTACCAGCACACCAGTGGTTTAATCCAGCCTCTTTTTTTAGTATGGAAATTGCACTAATTATTTTACTGTTCTCTACATCACATTTCTCAGTTGTCAAGTGGAAATAGCAGTATTTATCTTAAAGCAATGTGGGGACAACTAAAGTTGGTGCATTTTTTTTTTTTTTTTTTTTGGTGGTACGCGGGCCTCTCACTGTTGTGGCCTCTCCCGTTGTGGAGCACAGGCTCCGGACGCGCAGGCTCAGCGGCCATGGCTCACGGGCCCAGGCGCTCCGTGGCATGTGGGATCTTCGCGGAAGGGGGCACGAACCCGTGTCCCCTGCATCGGCAGGCAGACTCTCAACCACTGCGCCACCAGGGAAGCCCCTGTTGGTGCATTTTTTAAATCACCTGATATTCATTAGATGCTCAAAATGAGTTGATATGTAAATTTAAAAGTCCTTTAACCACACAGAATTCAGAAGTCATTGTTCAATCTTAAGAATATCAAGCACAACATACTGAGAGAAAAAACACAGCAGGATTTAATTCATAAATCGATACTAAAGATACAGCTGTACAGTATATACACATGTGTATATATTGCTACAATTCTACGTACTGGCCTAAAATGAACCCAGTGCATAGTATTCAACAACATAATAAAAATATATTTTGTAATTTAGCAGAAAGTCATAACCCAAAGGGGTTAAATCAGAGGCTCTAAGGATTTATACTAGAGGACCCAAAAAAGAAAAAATGAAATAACATGTTTTTCATTCATACATTTGTTGTTTATGCAAGCACATTCAATGTCTATTATATATTAGGCATTACTCTGAATGGTGATAATGCAAAGTATAAAGCATTCAAATTTTGTAAAACCAATGCCACGTTATAGCTCTTGACGTATAGAAAAAACAATGATAGCTAACTTTTTTTATGTTTTTTATTTATGAGATACTACTCTATATATCTTATTACTATTAGCCACATTTTACAAATGAGGAAAATAAAGTAGTAGAAAGTTATTTAGAAGCTGGCAAAGTCTGGCTACCATGTTTAAAGAATAAAAAATCTAATTTTAAATCAATAAAATTAAATGTATAATCAAGCACAAGTTTTCTTGTTTCTGTTTTTTTTACTGTAGATTCACATGCTCTTATAAGAAATACAATTGCAAGAGAGATTCCATATATCCCTTACTCAGTGTCCCCCACTGTAACATCTTGCATTAGTGTAGTAAAACATCACAACCAAGAAAATGAGGTTGATACAATCCATCCACCTTACTCAGTTTTCATCAGTTTTACATGCAAACATGTGAGTGTGTTTGTGTATGTATTTAGTTCTATGTAGTTTTAACACATGGATATTTGTGTGACCACCATCACAGTCAATATACAGAATAATTCCACTACAATGATGGTTTGCGCTGTACTTTCACAGTCACAGCCACATCACTTCTGCCCTCCCTCCCTAATCCCTAGCAATCACTAATCTGTTCTCGATCTTTACAGTCTTGTTATTTTAAGAAGGGTATATGAATGTAATCAAATACGGCTAAACCTTTGAGATTCTTTTTCACTCAGGATATTTCTCTTTGGATCCATCCAAATAGTATCTTGAAGCAATAGTTTTTATTTCTGAATTGTTTCTCATGGTAGAGATGTATGACAGATTGTTTATACATTCATCAATTGAAGGACATTTAAACATTTAGCTTTTATCCACTACAAATAAAGCTTCTATGAACATTTGTGTACAGGATTTTGTATGAACGTAAGTTTTCATTTCTTTGGAATAAATGACCCAGAGTGCAATTACTTGATTGTACGATAAGTGCATTTTTAGTTTTGTAAGATACTGTCATACTCTTTTCCAGAGTGACTATAATATTTTGCATTTCCCTAGCAACAATGTAGGAGTGATTCAGTTTCTCCACATCCTTGTCAGCATTTGCTGTTGTCAGCATTTCTTATATTTAGCCATCATGATAGGTTTTTAGTGATATCACATTGTGGTTTTAATTTGTGTTTCTTTAATGACTAAAGATGATAAACATCTTTCATGTATTTATTTGCCACCTGTACACAATGCTTTATTGCTATAGGATTGGGGCAGTAGCTCAGCTCCCCACTGGGCCCCTTTGACATGAGGGGAAGGCAGGGATATAACTGCAGTCCAACTAGCCCCACATCCCACCACTTCATTCTTTTTTGATGCCAAATGAATGTGGAGTCTCAGCTCCCCATTGGAGCCTCCTGACACCAGTGGGGGACTGGTGAAGTACAGTGGTGCCTGGCCCTACCTCATCCTGGATCATTAAGTTTTACTGTTTCCAAGTTGAGGATGGGTGGCACAGAGGCTGAGATCTCCAGTGGACCCCACTGCTACTATCCTGGCAAGGGAATCTGAAGAACTGCCTGCTTCCACTAAGAAGTGTTGGAAGAACAACTGTCTTCAGCAATACTGACACTATCTTGACAGGGGAATTGGAGTGCTGTCTGCTTCTGCCAGGAGAGGACAGAAGATTAGATTCCTGCTTGGCTCCACTGATACCACAGAATGGGGGTATAGCTTCAAGGCCACCTGCTTCATTAGCCATCTGATTGGGATGAAAGATCACTTCCCCTCTCAGCCCCACTGAAACCACTGGGAGAGGAGGGTTGGTTTTTTCATTGGTGTTTTATTGGAGTAGGATGAGTATTGTTGTTGTTAGGACACCCTTTTCCCAGTCTTATGGTTAAGAGGAACTGACTTTTCTTGGAGCTCTTTTTGTGTCTACCTGTTGGAAAATCTGGATTGGAAGCTTCTGCAGAACCCCATTCAGTGACATTCACCCTCATGACATTCCTCCAATCCCAGTCTCCAGGCTGTCCCTCTTTAACTTCTACCCTTCATAGTCTCTCTATGTTTATTTGTTGTGTTATACCCAGCACTTTTATTTCATTTTGTCAGTTGTAAAAGAGTGGAACTGGAAAAAATGTGGCCACACCTTGGCTGAAATCCGCACAGGGTTATGTAGATTAATGAGGAACAAATTTTTAAAAATCCATTTTAAAGATTAATACCAACACCATATTTTCTTTTAAAATTAATACTTTCAAGTTAGTATTATAACTTGTAGTTTATATTTTCCTAGATATTAAATACCAAATCATTTTTCTGCATATCAAGGCATTTTCTACAATTTTACAGTAAAATGTATCTATGCAAATGGCTCACATCTGCACAGTAGGTATTGAATAAGAACAGAAATGTTCTACCTCTATAAAGATATTTTGAAAAACACTTTAAAATTTAGTTGAGCTAATTCATTTAATATTTTATAGTTTGTAATATATTTAATAAATTTCACTACTCAGTTATATAACTTTTTCATTTTTCATATCCCCAGATATTATTGATTATCCAATTTCCTTAGTATTTTAGTAGGCTTAAAACATTAAGCAACACAGTTCAGTTAATAAATGTCAAATGGTCAGGGACTCTTATTATGATAATCTGAAATTACTTATCCTGGAGAATGCTTATTATTAAAAGTATAATATCAGGTTGGAAATCATTTTTCACTATTAATCTAATTATATCTTGTAGTATTTGAAGAACTAGTAAATCTGAAATTTATGCTTTTATAGGTATTTAGCATATAATATTTTTATTAATTATACACCAGGGTAGACCTGGTAATATACTATAAATTATAAACCAAAATAGTATGGTTTAATATTTAATGAAAAATCTGAAAATAGTTATTTTACTATATAACAATAAGAAGATGATTTAATAATCTTTGTTAAAAATATTCCATAGTAGTAATGCTAATTTGGGGAGAAATAAAACAATTTAATGAATAAAGTTATCATTACTATTGGATAATAAAGTTATTGTTGCACACATTCCCTAATTCAAATTTCCTTAAAATATACCATCTTGTTATCTAGTGGCAAAATTACAAGTTTTAATTCAGTGTTTTTTTGCAAGCATCACCATTATCAGGCTGTGATAAACAGCAACGACAACAAAAAACAACTTAAAGTTTAAACTGAACATCTTACTTTGGAAAAACAACTTTCTAGGAAATTTTTCAAACACTCAGTTATTATTAACTTGCACCTTAACAAATAAGGTGAACTCAAAAAACGGAGGAGTACTGTGAACTCTTGTGACTTTGCTATTTATGAGAAACACTTGTATAAATGCTATAACATATGCTCATTTTCATCACCTAGAAATAAACATTATCTTTCATGATTGCTATATAATTATATTATATATAAATATATATTTGATATACTCATGCTCTTGGGTTTCTGTTTCATATAAATATAAACTGGATAAAATGTTTTCTAAACAAATAGAAAGGAGCGGAGAGAGGTTGACATTAAAAACATAATTGGAATAGTGTGGAAAATAAGACAATTTAATGTCTTCTTACTTCCAGCTTTCTTTTTATACAGTTTAAGTAGATACTCTACACTGACTGCCAGAAATACATAGTGATACTATTCAGATTTCCTTATCATCTATTTCAAAAACTTCCATAACTTAAAAATTCCTTTTCTTTTTTTTCAATCTGATTTATAAAATATCCCTGGATCCACATACATTTCATATTCCTCAAATTCACAATCCAATCCCCATTTCCTCATTTGCAATATATTATCTAAAAAATCAGGTTCATCTCACACGGTTGATTTCTCAATTCCCAGCCTTTCCACCTCAAAATGCCTTTGTGTCTTTATTCTTTGTCTCCACTGTAACATGAGGGGGAAGCATACTTCCTCCTCTTCCCTTCCCAAAGTTACTATCTTTCTTAATTCTATTCCCTCCATATTTCTCAGAATCTTAGCTCTGTCAAATTTCCCAATGCACTTTATAGCATCAAGCTCTGTGTCTATAATGCCTTCACTTGGATTTAATCTTTATAGAAACAACAATAACACACTATAACAAATAATACACTCTCCTTGATAATGGTATCCAATGGTTTCTCTATTTTCTCCCAATCCATCAGACATACTCTTCCTAAATTATTTCTGATAAGCAAAATCTAAAATATCATACAACTATTTGACCTTGATTTTTTATTTCAATTTTTAGGGGATTGCTCTTTTACACATAAATGAAATAAAGTACTATTCAGAGAATTCTAGCTTTGTGCCTATTTTCCCCTTCCTATGCCCTCCCTCCAAACAAAGCTTTTATGTTTTTAATTTATAAATTGTTCGTCAATTTTTTTTATTTTGAAAGTGTGTATATGTGTATGTGATAAAATACTATATTATTCTCCCCCACAATAGTTTTTACTTAAAAGTTTTATCCCAGTGTTAATACCATAATAAAGCATTTTTCAACCTTGGCACTACTGACATTTGGCGCTGGATAATTCTTTGTTTTGCGGGGCTGTCCTGTACATGGTGAGATGATTAACAACATCCCTGGCCTCTACCAACTAAATGTCAGTAGGAACCCCAAGTTGTAACAAACAAAAATGTTTTCAGACATGTTTTGGGCATGGGCAAAATTACTACCAGTTGAAAACCACTGAGAAAGTAATATGTAAAAGATATCTCTCATTTCTTTTTATAGCACTCATTCTTGAGGATGCACCACCATTTGTTGACTAGTCCCTTACTGGTGAACGTTTTGGGTCGCTTCCCATCTTTGTTATTGCTAATAGTTCTAAAATTAATAATAGCTTATCATATTTTAAGGTGTTTTTAGAATGGATTTTTAGAAGTAAGACTACTAAATTTAAAAAAATGTAACTGTGTAATGTCACTAGATGTTGCCAAAGTACCCTTAATTTGCATTCCCACCAATCATGTATGGGTCAATAAATTTTGAATGATATACCTTTACTGAGAAAACAATCACCTATTTGCTACTTGATGGAAAACAGTCATCCTTCATCCTGATTAACTCCCTTTCTTTCTTGTCACACTTTGGTGAATATAATGTTTATTTCCATATTTTGGTATTCTCATTGATTTAGTATTTTAATTTATAGCTAATTACTGAAAATATATTGTTAGAGTCTATATTAATGCTAAAATAAGAAAGTTTAGCTCTACAGACAAAAAAATAAAGCCATTAGGAAAACTGAACAAAATAAAAAGTACTCATACCAACTGCATCTCCCAATTGTAGCTTTAAAACAGACAAAAAATATAGAGCATACAATTCATTTTGGACTCATCTATTACCTCACTTATCTTTTCCTTTATTGGTTTTGTCACAAAGAGAAAAATATACTAGATGCCAAAAGTGTAAACAATAAATAAGAGGGTCTAGACAGAATTTGTACCATAGAAAACCTATAAAATTATAATTGGCATGCATTTCAAGTTATAATATGTCCTCATGTTTTAAGTTTTTCATTATCATTTTATGGTTACATAATATAGTGTCTCTGTCTGAAAGAAGTTCTTGAGATTTCCACCACAAGATCCCATTTAATGAAAATTTCACTCACCCATTTACACAGGGTTATTTTAATGTGGAGCAAGTCAAGTAACCTTTACTATAACCAAAGGCATTTCAAAAGAAATTAGGAATTCTTACTTACACTTTTAAAACAAAATGAAGCAAAATATTAAAACTCTAACACTGAACAAAATTAAGAATCACTTTTACTCTACAGGTTTTCCTAAGAATCAGTATTTTAACTAATATAAATTTAGGTTTAATTCAGAAAAACAGAAAAAAAAACCTATAGGATTTTAAAATAAGAACATCAATATAAGAAATTGGTAATGTGGGATGGAATAGCTAACAAGACAGAGAATGGCTTGAACACTCCTATACTGGCAAGGAGACAGTGACTAATCATGAGCTAAAGGAACAATGGGAGAAATATGTGGAAACTGGACCAAGAAGCCTGGACCTTTTGGGGGCTGATGTACCCCAGCTATATGAGAAGCTGCTTAGAGAGAGCTGGAACTCTGTAGGAATGCGTTCTCCATTGGCAGCTAGAGACACAGAGCATAGAGCAACTCCTGGAGATACCAGTGACAAAGAGAATACCTGTGATTTTCCATTCTTCCATCTCCCAATCTCCTACAAACCAGTGCCTTTTTTTTTTTAAGATCTTTATTGGAGTATAATTGCTTTATAATCGTGTGTTAGTTTTTGCTTTATAACAAAGTGAATCAGCTATACATATATCCCCATATCTCTTCCCTCTTGCATCACCCTTCCTCCCGCCCTCCCTATTCCACCCCTCTAGGTGGTCACAAAGCACCAAGCTGATCTCCCTGTGCTATGCGGCTGCTTCCCACTAGCTATAGGTTTTACATTTGGTAGTGTATATATGTCCATGCCACTCTCTCACTTTGTCCCAGTGTCGTCAAGTGTACTCAAGTCCATTCTCTAGTAGGTCTGCATCTTTATTCCCGTCCTGCCCCTAGGTTCTTCATGACCTTTTTTTTTTAGATTCCATATATATGTGTTAGCATACCGTATTTGTTTTTCTCTTTCTGACTCACTTCACTCTGTATGACAGACTCACTGGTCCCAGGTGGAACCTGCAGCGATCCACTTGTTAAACACAGTGGAACCAAGAAAGGATAAGAAAAATACCTGAAACCGATGAGGCAAACGCCTTGCACACAATTTCTTCTCATTCTTGTCATTAATGGTCATTAATCAACAGAGAACCCCTAACTAATTGAGAGCTAGCTTTTTTGTTGCTATTCTTTTGTAGCTTTTAATGTAATTTAGGGGTTTTGTTTTTGTTTTTTCTTGCTGTGACATTACTCTGTATACTTTTTTTTACTGTGACATCATCATTCTGCAAAAAAATGCTATGAGAAGAGGTATGATGTTTCTGTTCTGTACATGGCTGTGTCCTCGGTACTTAAAAAGAGCCTGGCTCATATTAGTTGGTCAACACAGTATGGTAAATAATAGATGAATGATTATATCCCAATTTATTAGAGAATAAGATCACGGGCAAAATATAACACTCTGAAATTTAACTATTGTTCTGGATGGTTTGGTTTCTTATTTGAAATTTGAAACTAATATTCCAATGAGGATGAACGTCACATCATCAGAAGATACATATGACATGCACATTTCTCAACATTTTAAATACCAAACAATATTTTGTTTCTATATTTATATCATCTTTATTTACCTCAATATATATTTATCAAAATTTATCCAAAATACATTTCTGAATCAAACTTTCTAAGTATGTCCTAATCCTCTATTGTATTACAAGAAATTTAAGATTCCATCTAAAATTTTGATGTCATACAATGTCATACATGTCATACATGATACTTAAATAGCTGAGTTACCAACAGATGATCCATAAGACAGCTGACTGTTCTCATTATAACTAAATAATATTAGAAAGATAATTAAGGTTATTGTATTCTGAAATATATACCGAGGATAAAAGAAAAAATTACTTACATAGATTTACAGATTACACTAGAAAGATGAAGAAGACATCCACAGAAAGAGAAAATTTGATATTTTCTAAATGCTTCAGGTAGAACAATTAAAACAAATAGCAACTTAATCATTAAGTTACTGAATTTACAGAATATGTGAAAATATTTTGACATAGGAGGACTAAGAACAAACTCACTGTAATATGTCCTCAGAAGTGATGTGTGTATTTAACACAATTGTGTCAACCATGTTTAATTGAACTCAATCATATTTGAATTAATTGATTGATTACCTCTCATAAAGCTATAGTTCTGAATATCAAGTTTGGTTTTACTGTCCATGACAGCAAGACATTTTATAGCAAATGCAATGTTGAACAAAATGTGATATTCCATGACAATACTTTTTTCCATTACCTCTCAGAATATTTTGGAACAGTGTTCTTCGACCATAAACAATTTAGGAATGTTTATAGTTGCCTTTTCTTTGCATTGTTGCAAAGGCATGGGGCACAAATATACATAATTAAGATAGTTCAATTTAAAATATATTCAGTTTCTCTCCATTACATATTCAGCTAGAATAATTATATGGTTAATTTGACATTTATTTAGATATCTGTCCCCAAGCAATTAGTAGTCATCACAATGATTTGAACAGCAATTCAGCTGCATTAAAAAAAAAAAACTTGTTGTAACTATTTAACTCGATCTGACTACAGAATCTCAATATTAATCTAATTATAGAGGAAAAGGACTGTTTGAGATAGACTGTTAGTCTCCAAATAATATTTAGGTCAAATACTAAAAAATGTAAATATGTAAAAACCTAATTATAATTACAACTAGTTGATTCACCTTTGACTTTGACATCCATATCATACAAGAGACAGAATAAACTTTAGAGTTTAGCCACTGATATAATGAGAAGTTATAATTAATTTGTTTCTCAGTTTGACTGAATCCTCACAGATATTCCTACCAATAACTCAGCTCAGTTTTTCCAGCTTAAAATGCTTCTTTGGTCAGAGTACAATCTATTCATTTCATACTATCAACAAATAATTTTTGAAAATAATTCAATTGTCCTTTAGGGAACAGCTTGGTACTCATTCTTGCTCACAAAATTGACATTTTCTGTTCTATTCTTGTTTATCAGAAGGCAGATGACTTCCTGACTCACGTTCTTACAAAAAATATAACAAAGAACAAATTATAAAGTAAATCAACCAATGTTCTTTACAAATGCAGCTACTGTAACCTGGCTCAAAATTATATTAGCATATATTCTGACATATAAAATACTGAATCAATCTGACCATATATAATATGTATACAGAAAAACTTTTGTTAATGCATTTATTATTTTTATTTAAATTATATAACAGTAAATTAAAAAATAAATTTCCCCATCATCCTATATTTATCTTATAACCCTTAATTATCCTATCATCCTATCATTAGTAAGTTATTAAATGTTATATTTTCAAGAATTTTTATATTTTTTATGTTTCCAACCTTAAGTACTGCTGAAGATAAATCTCAAATCACATTAGTTTGTGACTACTTTATAGTAGTTCTCAATTGTCTTCAAGCACTCATGTGGCCAGAAATCATCCATAAAAAACAAAACAAAAAATTAAATAAAAAACAAACCATGACTTTCCTAGGCTTTTAAAAATTTACAGAAGAAATACAAATGGCCAAGATAATATGTGAAAGGATGTTCTCCCTGACTAGTATACAAAGAAATGAAAATCAAGTTTACATTGTGACATAATTCCTTTGTTAAACTTGTAACATTGTAGAAAACTACCCCCAGCCTGTTGAGAGTACAGGGAACATTTACTATCTTTTATTGCTGGTAACAGAATATAGCATACTGACACTCCTTTGGAGGTACATGCAGTTTGAAGACTTAAAAAAATATTTATACTCTGACATAGCAGTTCAAACTTTAGGAAGTGACAATAAAAATAGGTGTGGTTTACCTGAAAAATGTTTGTTATGTTATTCATTATAATATTGTTTATAATTAAAGTGAATATGAATACACACCATTTTTATTTTCAAAAGCATCTCAGTTTGCACTATAATTTCCATGGCTACCTTATTTATAATAATGCTTTTAAAATCCAAAATCACTTTAATGTCCAAACAGAGAGTCTTGGTTCAGAAAATGTTGATAACACGTTCAGAGTAATTCAAAGTAGCTACTAAAATAGCTATATTGTGTCATAAAGAAAATATTAGTAATATAGGCTAAATTATCTTTTAAATGTGCATGTTTATATGGATATAAAACATGTCTAGATTATCTTTTTAAAAGTAAAAACTGTGGTTAATTAATGGTAGAATTATTAAAAAATAAGGCCTTTTTATCATTATGCATTTTCCATTTTAATTAACTTCACTTTTTAAAGCTAATGTCATTTTTTAACAAAGAAAAGTTAGAATGCTACTTAAAAATATTGGCTGTGTAGGTTAGTATCGTTAATAGTTGAGCTTAATAATGGTTTGCTCTATGAAACTTAAACTTTGATGAGAGTTAATAGAAAATTATTTGTATTCCATCCTGAGTTGGTGATTTGAGTACCAAATAGCTTATGTTAACTTATGTTTATATCAATTCACAAAACATTCTTTTATTTAATACATGCTGTACTTACTTTACCAAACCAAAAGGAAATCAGAATTCAAAGAAGAATAAGCCAGACCTATGTTGATTCATTCTGATATAAGGTTTTGAAAGACATCATGATTGAAATAACATTTAACTAAGAAATAGAGAATACACCCCCCACACACACACACAAAATAAGGAAAAATATATGTGCAGAAAACAACTTGGGCATGGATATAGAAAAGTACAAAGTTATCTGTAGGAATATTGCAGGTTTGAAATATAGACTGTGTTTTCAGGATACGGGAAGGGGTAAATTTAGCTAATCTTGGTTAGATTGCAGAGAATGCTAAATACATTCTAATAATTATATAAAGGAAAACATGGATCTTGGTTAGAAGGGTGGAATATAAGCAGAGCTGATTTAATTAAGATGGATCAGATTTCTTGAATATAATGGAGGAAACTGAAACCTGGGAGTCTATTTGGGCAGCCTTTTAGACTTTAGGCAAATGTCAATGAGACCCTAAACTAGGAGAATGGAAATCAAAGGAAGGATGTTGGTTTCAGGGGCAATGAATGGATGGACTATGAGATTTTATAACAGACTGGATTTTGGAGATTGGGGGGTGGGGAAGAGAAGCCAAAGCTCGCCTCCAGTGTCTAAGTTTAAAAAGTCACATGAGAACGTAGAAATGATTTAGTGTTTGCAATCACAAGAATGAGAAGGAATTGTAAAGAAATGCGGAAATCTGTCCCAAGAATGAGATAGTTTAAAACATAAAATTATATTAAAGAGAGCATAGACTGAGAAATGCTGGAACAAGACAGCCAAGTATTGAAAATAATAGTTACTCAATTTTAGAACCAGTAGTATGCCCCTCAAAACAAATTCTGAAGTCTTTTGCATTCTATTTGTTTTCGAACTTTAGAAACCTGTTATTGAGAAATAAAGGAAATTGATTAGGTTGGTCAAATTAATTGAAGGTTTCTTTAAAAGCACCTAATGCAAAATTTTTATGTAATGCTACCTCTAGCACTGATATTTCTAATAATCTAGCATGTCAAGATTTATTTAACCTCATTTAGAGTGCATCACTGTATACTTCAAAGACATTTCTGTCACTTTTTGTGTTTCAATGTAATACAGACTATTCTGACAGAATGGAATGACTCACTTTTTCTGGTTACTGAATCTCTCATGAGTCAGAATGTTGACAGAGGAATGAGTAAGTGGAAAGTAGTCTGAACTTTGGATCTTATAATTTTATTATTGTTTTCAGTTTCTTCTATTGAGCCTGAGAACTTTCTCTAGGTTATTTCTCTTAGAAACTTTGATGTTCTGGTGTATTGAATGTCTTATTCTTTTCATTTCACTAAAATTGTCCTGCCAAGCTTTTAATTAAAAAGCTTCCAGTTTTTGTTTATGTTCTCTTCCAGTCTTGTATACTTTTAATGGTGATAATCATATATGCAACTTCTATGCCTTGATCAGAATACTTGGAATTCTTAGTCGTTAACATCTCAATATGTTTTTAATTTGGCATGCTTACTGTATTTTAGATGCTTTACTTGGACATTTTCTAATGTATCTGGAGTTCCATTCTTAGTTATAAAAGCACAGGAATAAGTATTCTTTATTGTGCATTCAAATATCCTTTCATAAATTTATTATTTTTTCACACTGGATCCCTATTATACAGGATATAGTCTAAGCAACATTTCAATAATAATTTTTTTAAATCTATATGTTTTCTTTTTGTTAGACAAATTAGTGCCAGAAATTTTGAACTTAAAAATCACATAAGGTGTGTTCTGTGAAGAAAGAGGTAATTTGGAAATTTTCCAGGAACATTTTGTCATTAAGCTTGGATGCAAAGTTCCAAATGGCTCCTATCTTAAAATATCAACTTCCCTGATGGCATTGGAAGTTAGTCATAACTATATATAATGATATATAAAAACAAACACAATTATCACTCTATTTGGAATAGCACAGACTATGTTATACCTAAAGAAGATTTGACCATAGTGTTTTTATATATAATATTGCACTGTAATGAGAAAAATACAAAGTGTATGCTTTGGCATGGAATTATATAAAAAGTATATATATGTTAATTAAAAATATAATCAACTAAAATGACATATTTGTAATAAAAGGCCTTAAACTGAAAATATAGAGAAAACTTGACAGTGGTGGACTTTGGTGTGTGACTGATAGAAATGACATGGGGTGAGGAACAAATGATACTTTGTCAAAATAAAAAATTACAATTTAATATTTCAAAGTTTATTTATAAATATATTCTTTTAGAGTCTCTAAGTAAAAAACAAAATTTTAAATTACATATTTTCTTTTAATCAAATTTAAGTAGTATGTATCTAAGAATCAAGTTTTATTTTATATAAGAGTAACAGGTCTAATATAATATATTCTTAAAGGGATGTAATTTTACATGAAATATGACCAAATGTCTCATTTTGATTTTAACATGACATCAATTTAATATGGAAGGAATTTACAAACTATATTTTACTCTCATTAAATCACTGACTTTTCAATTAATTTTGAATCACTGTTTTCTGAAACCATATCCATGAAAACTCATTATTTTGGGGCTTTGCAGTAAATTATTACACAATTCCTTAATCTCAAATTCCAAAATTTCTTTATATTACATATTGATTTTCATCAAAATAAGACTGAAAATAGTAATACATTTTATAATATCATGAATTTGATCAACAATATTGTCTCTAATAATCATAAATCCTGTTCAAATAAATCACTAAACCTATATTAAAATGTACACTTTCTTATTTCTCATGTTCTTTTGATTCTAAAGATTTGATGTGATATAATTTTACTGATGCATATTTTTATTCAAATATATATGAATTAAAGCATTTTCATCTATGTACTTACTCAAAGTAGAATATGCCATGAATGCTGTACTTAGTTATATATCTGTCATTTTAATTTTGGTAATTTTTTCTATTATTTTGTTTCTTAAGAATTTTAATGATTTTTCCCTATAGAACCTATTGTTTTGTATAAGTTATAGTGTAATGGCTAATAGTTTGGGTTCTTGAATTAAACAATCATTCAAATCTTGTTTCTGCCTATTAATAACTATGTAATCTTTAAACGACATTGTGATAATTAAATAATTCCTGTGAGATATTTAATATAAAACATCAGTTTCAGTAAGCATGCAATCAATGCTAATATTGATATTACTTTTAATCCATGAGTATAATTTTCACTTAAAATTGATATTTTTCTCTATAATGAGTTATTCATGCTACATGTATACCTAATTAGTGGTTACATTAAGGTAAAGACAAAAGTGACATTATTTAGAGTATAGGAAGCGGTGAATGACTACTTTTAAAAACAATTATTTAACAAAAATACTGTAGGATATGTAAGGAAAACCATTAGAATTGTGCTTCATTGTTTGTTTTTAATCTATCTAGATCAGATGAGACACTGTCTTTCATTTTCCTTCAGAATTTCTAAATGTTTACATGACTAGGGTTAGAATGAGAAACAAACACTTAGCATAGCAGCAAGGACAATTAAATAGCTACCATTTTGCTAGTCACCTGGGAGATTATTGAAAAGTATCATGTTGGATAAAAGTTTTATTTATAAAACAGAGATATCATTTTGCTCATCTTTCAACCATATCAGTGTTATTTGGCTCTTGATCTGGCTTTGGTTTTAATGCCGGCAATATTTATATGATTTCCTTATCCTGTCTTTCGGCCAGTTGGAGGATTTTATCCTGTCTTTCGGCCAGTTGGAGGATTTTTTTCTTGTTAACAATCAACTTTTCCTTTGGCAGATCTCTGGGGCAAAAGATTGGAGCTCGAACTGGTGGTGATAGAGAGATAACAGTTGACAGAGAAACAGCCTATACCTGTTCATGTCTGAAATGTGCACAATTAGATGAGGACTGTACCTGGTTCCTTAAGGCATTATTTCCTTCTTAGGGTAAATCATATAATTTCTGCAAGTCTTGATGGCAGCTTCCTAAATAAAGAAACTAACAGGATTTTAGTTGTGACTGCTTATCATCTCTTGTGTGACTTTGGACAATTATTTAACCTAAGAATCAACATTCTCATCTGTAAATGAAGTTATTTGGGATAAATGATCTGTATATTCTTTTCTAGATCCGAAGTTCTATGAATTTAAAGAATGGATTAAAGGGCTGCTCTTATGCCCTAATATGCTCATTGGTTTCTTTGGTCCTATTCTAAGAAATACTTATATAAAAAATAATTCTTGAGCCTCACTAATAGTTGTTCAGTTTTTCATAGGGAATGAACATGCAAGTTCAGTGCACAGTAAATTATGACCCATATTCACATTTCCTTTCCTCAATTCTCTTAGGGACTTCTAGTATATGTATACTAGCTCATCTTGTATATGAGAAAAAAAAAGACAATAGGACTCATCAATCTAAGTGGGTTTTGTATGTGTGTGTGTGTGTATATATTCTTTTTTTATATATCCTTATAATATTAATTTTTATGCAGAATAATATTTTGCAAAATTTTTACCCTTACTCCTTCTTCAAATAACAGACCTCAGCCCACCAGTTTTCTCCTAACTACCTCCACAAAGCAGTATCCTGGGGGCAACAAAACAAAAGATGTCAGACAACTCCTTCCAAAAAATTTTCTGCTAAAATCAATGAGAGAAAACTTCTGGACTCTGAAATTATGATATCAAAAAAACATGACTCTGTTTTCTCTTCATTGCTCAGGTTGGTGTTTCTTACAGGACATTTGTGGAGTGTTAAAGAATGAGAACAACAAAAGAGAAGAGCTGGAAGAAGGGACAACAAAGATGGTTCTGATAATCACTTTTAAGCCCCGGATCCAGTTTTGCTTGAAAACAATGGTATCAACCTTTGTTCTTCCATGATATAATGAAAACAAATCAGTTTTTAAAGTTTATTGATTATTTTTTTAACGTAACTTAATTTGGGTTACATTTCCAATATCTAAAGGAGTCATGATTTTCCTGAATGTATATATTTGAATGTATATCAGGTATAAACCTTATTTAAAAGTGTAATTTGTTACCTTCAGTCTTTCAATTCCTGTGAGCACATTTAAAAGAACAGTTGGTGGAACAATTATCTACTTGGAGAGCAATCTTAAAATGCTAGTTTAAATGACCAAGTACCTACTATATGTAGGAGTAGAAGAAACAATATATATTTATATATTATTTTTCAAGTAGCTCAGCGTGGAAAAATATCAATCCCCTGTACTGTCTTACACTTTTAATAAATTTAAACTTTTATTCAAAAGAATGGAAGACCAAGAAAGTATTAATATAGGAAAACTTTTCTACTCTCCACAAGTGAATACAGATCATGAAGCTTTTGTAGTAATGAAAAAACATTGCTTTCCTAGTTACATAAATCACATATATCTTCAGGAAAGAGACATACCACTATTTACTAGTTTAAGATCATTCTCTACATTGGTGATTAATTGTTATTTCTTGACTACACCATAATAATAAAAACTGCTTCAAAGAAATTACAGTAAAATATGTTGTACACTTTCATAATATAGTAATTTGAGAAGGTAGATTCAGCTGTTCACTGAATGCTCTCCCAGGTTGATAGTACCATATATATAAATATATTTCAAAGACAGCCAACACATTAATTGATATGGTAACTGAATATGCTCTCAGAGAAACGCAAAGAGGACTGTATGTTAATATTAGAGAATATTTATTTTGCTTTCCATCTGTGACTGTTTTCTTGAAGAGTCTATATCTTTATCCACATGAGTAATATATTTAGACTTCATAAAACAAAATATCTCTTTTTTATCATTTACCCCTCTATGTGCCTTTGAAATAGAATATTAATTATGACTCTTTCACAAGACAGTTTTAAAACTGATGACTCTGATTTTTCAATATTTAAAATTTATAGTTTATCCCAATAATCATATTTGATATAATTCAATATTGAGGAATTATGATGATAATTCACAGATTATATTTAAGAAAAGAAATTACATGTGTCAAAGGTTAACAAAGGAATTTATAGTTAGAATAGTTGAAATCAATTAACTAGGATGAATGAAAAATGGAGTTACTAAACATCCAGCTAAATTTAAAAAAATTACGGTGACAATGTGCTAGAAAATCAAATTATTCATAGAAAGTTTGTTAAATATAAGATGGCCTGTAAGATTAAAAAACATGCAGTCTAATGTAGCAGTTTTGAGAGAAGAAGAACTGGATGATTACAATTTAGAAACTCTGTCATATTTTTTTATCAGGAAGGGTGCTCTGAAATTACTATAGTTCCTATTTCCAAAGCATTTCATCACACGAAATAGAAACCTCAACCCCATTAAGCAATTATTCACTACTCCTCCCTACCACTACCTGTTGATAACTACTAATATGCTTTCTGTCTTCATGAATTTACCTTTTATACATATTTCATATAAACGGAAGCATACAATATTTGGCCTTTGATGTTTATTTTCTTTTACTTAGCATAATGTTTTCAGGGGTCATCATGTTGTAGGAAGTAGGAGTATTTCACCCCTTTTTATTGCTGAATAATATTCCATTATATACTATGCTACATTTTGTTTATCCATTGGTCAGTTGATTAATATTTGTGTTGTTTCTACCTTTTGGCTATTGTGAATAGTGTAGCTTTGAACATTGTTGTATAAATGTATCAACAAAAGCTTACAATTCTTTAAAGTATATACTAGAAGAAAAATTGCTGTGTTGTACAGTAATTCTATGTCTCATTTATTGAGAAATCAAACTTTTCTAGAGTGGCCGCACTATTTTACATTATTATTAACAATGTATGAAGTTTCTAATTACTCCACATTTCCACCAACATATCTTAGTTTCTGTTTTTTTGTTTTATTTATTTATTTATTATTATTATTTTTTTTAATTTTATTTTTTGCGTTACGCAGGCCTCTCACTATTGTGGCCTCTCCCATTGTGGAGCACAGGCTCCGGATGCACAGGCTCAGCGGCCATGGTTCACGGGCCCAGCCGCTCCGCGGCATGTGGGATCTTCCCAGACCGGGGCACGAACCCATGTCCCCTGCATCGGCAGGCGGACTCTCAACCACTGCGCCACCAGGGAAGCCCTGTTTTGTTTTAAATTATAGCCATTCTAGTGGGTATGGAGTGGTATTTCATTGTGGTTTTGATATGCATTTCCCTAATGTCAAATGATGTTTAATATCTTTTCATATTTTCATGTCGGCCATTTGTTTATCTTCTTTGGAGAAAGTTCTATATAAGTGCTGTACCCATTTATTGTCTTTTTATTGTTGAGTTATATGGGTTCTTCATGTAGTCTGGATACTAGACCTTATCAGCTATATGATCTTCAAATAGTTTCTCTCTTTCTGCAGGTTTTCTTCCCTCTCTCGATAGTGTCTGTTTATGCATGTTTTTAATTTTGATGAAGTCCAGTTTAGCTATTTTCTCTTTTGTTGTTTGTGCTTTGGTGTCATATCTAAGACTGTTGCTGAATCCAAGGTTACACAGACTTACCCCCATGTTTTCTTCTAAACCTTCAAGTTTTTTCTCATATTTAAGTCATTGATTCTTTTTTAGTTAATTTTATACATGATCTGAGATAGGGTCCCTCTTTATTTCTTTTGCAAGTGGATGTGAAGTTTTTCCAGTATTATCTATTGAAGAGTCTATTCTCCCATTAAATAGTGTTGTCCCTTTGCTGAAAATGAAATGACCACAGACATATGAATTTATTTCCGTTCTTTTGATTCTATTCCATTGTTCTATATGTCTGTCCTTATACCAGAGCCATGCTGTTTTGAGTAATGTCACTTTGTAGTAACTTTAGGAATCGGGATGTGGATGTGTGAATCTTCTAACTTTGTACTTTTGTTTTCAAGAGGTTATTTTTTGGCTATTTTATTTTAAATTTTATGAATTTGAGGGTCAGCTTTTTAAATTCTGAAACAAAAGCCATCGTTTTTTGTTTGTTTGTTTGTTTTTTGTTTTTTTTTTATGGGGATTGTATTAAACCTGTAGATCAATCTGGGCAAAATTTCTATCTTAAAATATTAAGTTCTCCAATTCTTGAACATGAGACATCTTTTCATTTATTAGATTTTCTTAAGTATCTTTCAGGAACATATTGTAGTTTTCAGTGTATAAGTCTTAACGGCTCCTTGGTTAAACTAATTCCTAAGTATTTTATTCTTTTTATTGTTATTGCAAATGGAATCATTTCTTTTATTTCTTTTTCAGATTGTTTATTGCTCGTGTAAAAAAATACAACTGATTTTTGCATATTGATATTAAACCTAGAAATTTGCTGAATTCATTTTTTAGCTCTAATGCTTTCTTTCTGTGAATTTTTTAGGATTTTTAGGATCATGTCATATAAAATTAGATGTAGTTTTACTTCTTTCTTTCCAGTTAGGATGCCTTTTATTTCTTATTTTCTTGCCTAATTGTTCTGGTAAGAACTTCTGGTGCTATATTAAATAGAATTGATAAGAATGAGAAATTTTGTCTTTTTCTTGATCTTAAGGGTTGTCTTCATTTCCTAGGTCTGCTATAACAAGTCACCACAAACTGAGTGGCTTGACACAACAGAAATGTAGTCTCACACATATCCAGAGGCTAGAAGTCCAAATCAAGGTATCATGGCAGGGCCATGTTCTCTGTTCTACCTCCTGATGGTTAAAGGCAATCCTTGATGTTCCTTGGATGCAACAAAATAACTCCAATCTCTTCCTCTATTGCTGAATGGCTGTCTTCCCTCTGATTGTGTATGTCTTTACACGTCATTCTCTTCTCTCTGTGTATCTGTGTCTCTTCCACTCTTCTTATAAGATTACTAGTCTTATTAGATTAAGAGTACACCTTACTCAAAGACTAAAACTAGAAGCATAACCTCTCTAAACTTCAGACAATACTACAAAGTGACAGTACTCAAAACAGCATGGTATTGGCACAGAAACAGACATATAAATCAATGGAACAGAATAGAGAGCCCAAAAATAAATTCACACATCTACAGCCAATTAATCTTCAACAAAGGAGGTGAGAATATGCAATGGAGAAAAGATAGTCTCATCAGCAAGTGGTGTTGGGAAAGCTGGACAGCTGCATGCAAATCAGTGAAGTTAGAACACTCCCTCACACCATGCACAAAAATAAAATAAAAATGGCTACAAAGACTTAAATATAAGACATGACACCATAAAACCCCTAGAAGAGAACATAGACAAAACATTCTTGACATAAATTGTAGTGATGTTTTCTTAGGTAAGTCTCCCAAGGCAAAATAAATAAAAGCAAAATTAAATAAATGGGACCTAATTAAACTTAAAGGTTTTTATACAGCAAAGGAAACCATAAACAAAATGAAAAGACAACCTACAGAATGAGAGAAAATATTTGCAAACAGTGCAACCAACAAAGGACTAATTTCCAAAATATACAAACAGCTCACATAGCTCAATATCAAAACAAACAAACAAACAATACAATCAAAAAATGGGCAGAAGACCTAAATAGACATTACTCCGAAGAAGACATACAGATGGCCAACAGGCACATGAAAAGATGCTCAACCTCGCTAATTATTAGAGAAATGCAAATCAAAACTACAATGAGGTATCACCCCACACCAGTCAGAATAGCTATCATAAAAAGTCTACAAACAATAAATGCTGGAGAGGGTGTGGAGAAAAAGGAACCTCCTACACTGTTGGTGGGAATGTAAATTGGTACAGCCCCTTTGGAGAACAACATGGAGGTTCTTTAAAAAACTAAAATTAGAGTTACAATGTGACCCAGCAATCCCACTCCTGGACATATATCCAGAGAAAACTCTAATTTGAAAAGATACATGCACCCTAATGTTCACAGCAGCAATATTTACAGTATCCAAGACATGGAAACAACCTAAGTGTCCATCGACGGATGGATAAAGAAAAAGCAGTATATATATACAATGGAATATTACTCAGCCAAAAAAAGAATGAAATAATGCCATATGCAGCAACATGGATGGACCTAGAGATTATCATACTAAGTGAAGTAAGTCAGACAGAAAAAAGACAAATATCATATGATATCACTTATATGTGGAATCTAAAAAATGATACAAATGAACGTATTTACAAAACAGAAACAGACTCACAGATATAGAAAACAAACTTATGGTTACCAAAGGGAAAAAGGGTGGGGAGGGGTAAATTAGGAATTTGGGATTAGCAGATCCAAACTACTATATATAAAATAGATAAACAACAAGGATCTACTGTAGAGCACAGTGAACTATATTCAATATCTTTTAATAAACTATAATGGAAAAGAATCTGAAAAAGATTGTATTATCTGAAAAATATATATGTATACATAATTGAATCACTTTGCTGTACACCAGAAAGTAGCACAAATTGTAAATCAACTATACTTCAATTATCAGAAGAAACAAGCACACCCTCCTCCATTATAACCTCATCCTTACTTACTTACATCTTAATTACATCTGCAAATATGTTGTTTCCAAGTAAGATTACATTCCAGGTATAAGGGGTTCTGATTTCAACATGTCTTTTTCAGGAGCATAGTACAACCCACAAAAGAAAAACTTTCAGTTTTTCATCAGACCAACTTAGCTGTGAGTTTTTCCTTGATGTTATCAAGTTGAGAAAGTTCTCTTCTATTCTTAACGTACTGTGCGTTTTTCTCATAATAGGTATTAGATTTTTGTCAACTTTTTTTTTCTTTTTTTGCTTCAGTGGGAGTAATTGTGTGTGTGTGTTTAATCTTTTATTCTATTGGTGTGATGTATTACACTGATTATATGTCTTACAGTGAATCACTCTTGTATTCCTGGGATAAATGCCATTTGATTGTGGTGTACAATCCTTTTAACATGCTTCTAAACTCAGTTTTCTAGTATTATACTGTGGAATTCTGTTTCTATATTCATAAAGATACTTGTCTGTAATTTTTGTTTTTGTGGTCTTTGTTTGGCTTTGCTATCAGGGTAATGCTGGCCTCTTCCATTTATTGGAAATGTTTGAGAAATACTTGTATAAATTCTTCTTTAAATGTTTGAAAAAACTGACTAATGAAGCCATATATTCCTGGAATTTGGAATTTTCTTTGCTGGGAATTTTGAATACCGAGTCAATTGTTTTACTTGTTATAGGTCTGTTTACATTTTCTATTTCTTCTTGAGTCACTTCTGGTAGTTTGTGTTTTCTGTATATTTTTTTCTTTTTCATCTAGATATCTAATTTGTTGGTGTACAATTCTTTATAGAATTCTCTTATAATCCTTTTAATTTCTGTAAGTTGGTAGTAATGTCTATAAATTCATTTCTGATTTTAGGGAATTGAATCTTCACTCTTTCTTAGTCAATCTAGCTAAAGGCACATCAATTTGTTGACCTTTTCAGAGAACCAAATTTTGCTTTCATTGATTGTCTCTACTGCTCCAGTCTCCATTTCATTTATATCTACCTTGATAATTTCATTTTTTGCTATAGGCTTTGGTTTTAATTTCACCCTTCTTTTTATAGATTCTTAAGGTATAAAGTTAGGTTGCTGATTTAAGATCATTCTTTTTTTTTGAATGTTGGCATTTACAGCTATGGATTTATCTCTAAACACTTCTTTTGCTATGTTCCATAAGATTCGGCATATGCTTTAATTTTCATTCATTTTACGATTTTCTAATTTCTCTTTTTATTCATGCTTTGACACATTATTGTTTAAAAGTGTATTGTTTAATATTGACATATTTGTGAACTTTTCAAGTGTTTCTACTGTTATAGATTTTGAGTTTCATTCCATTCATGTGTGTGAGACAGAGAGCTAACATATGGCATATCCTGGAGAATGTTCTATGTATGCTTAAGAAGAATATGTATCCTGTTGTTAGGTAGAGTGTTATGTAAATATTTGGTAGGACTAGTTAGTTGGTAGTGTTTTCATGTCCTCATGCTTCCTTACTGCTATTCAGTCTACTGGTTCAGTCCATTATTGAAAGTGGAACATTGCAGTCTCCAATTATTATTTTAGAATGGTCCATTTCTCCCTTCAATTCTGTCAATTTCTGCTTCATATACTTTGGTGGTCTTTTATTAAGTGGGTACATGTTTAGAACTGTTATATCTTCTTTATGGACTGGCTCTTTTAGCAGTATATAATATCCTTTTGGTTTTTGTAACTATATTTGACTTAGAATCTATTTTGTCTGATATTAGTATATTCATCCGAGGTCACTTTGGGTTAATATTTTCATGGACTTTTTCATTTGTTCAATTTCTACCTATTTCTACCTTTGCATATAAAGTAAGCTTCTTTTAGAGAGCTAATAATTTGATCAAGATTTTTTTAACCCCTTTCAGCCAACTTTTTCATTTTGATAAAGATTATCCCATTTATTTTAAAGCAATTACTAATATGAAAGTTCCTATTTATGTCATTTTGTTATTTTTTTCTACCTGTCTTATATACTTTTTGTTCCTTAATTTCCTCATTTTCTTTTTGTTTACTTTAAAAAAATTTTTTTCAATTATTTTAAATTTATTGCTTAGATATTGTCAGTGGAAAAAAATATCACAAATTGTCACAACACAATGTGTGGGTTGATTAGCAAATTGAACTAATAAGAGTGAAAACTTTTATCCATTTAAAAGGAGGAGTCTGGAGATAATACACACACTGATAGTGCCCAATAGTCCTCAGATACCAGATACACAGTATAGGTAGACTGGCAATTCAATGGGTCTAGCAGGTAAGAGATTCCACAAAATACTACTAAGAAACAAGGTCAATGAGTTCTAATCCAGTGACAGAGATTATTTCCTTCTTGATCTGTTTTATCTTGTCAGTCCTGATGAGGGGGTGACATAGCCTCTAAGATACCACAGTACATAAGGAAAACCTGCCCCAGATTTTGGACATATTTGCAAGTGATATGAATACCTTCACAGGCACCAACAAAATTCCAATATTGAAATCACTAGGAGGTCTCTTTTAAATAAAAAGTTAGAAGAAATTTTATTTTATTTTATTTATTTTGGCCTCACCACATGGCATATGGGATCTTAGCTCCCAGACCAGAGATTGAACCCAGGCCCTTAGCAGTGAAAGTGCCAAGTCCTAACCACTGGGAAACCAGGGAATTCCCAAAAAATAAGAAGAAATTTTAAAAACTTACAAATGGCTTTCAGAACCTGACCTGTTGGCGTGGCTAGGATTGCTGTATTTTTTTTTAATTAATTTTTATTGGAGTATAGTTGCTTTACAATGCTGTGTTAGTTTCTACTGTACAGAAAAATGAATCAGCCATACATATACATATATCCCCTCCCTTTTGGACTTCCTTCCCATTCAGGTCACCACAGTGCATTAATTAGAGTTCCCTGTGCTATACAGTATGTTCTCACTAGTTATCTGTTTTACACATAGTATCGATAGTTTATATGTGTCAATCCCAATCTCCCAATTCCTTCCACCCCCACCTTTCCCCCTTGGTATCCATACATTTGTTCTCTACATCTATGTCTCTAGTTCTGCAAATAAGATCATCTATACCATTTTTCTAGATTCCACATATACATGTTAATCTTTTTGTTTACTTTTTAATTGAATTTGATTTCCTCCCAATTTCCTTTTCTATATAGGTATTTTTATTATTTTCTTAGTGGTCACTTGACATCTTAAATTAATAACAAGACACTTTGAATTAATACTGATTTACCTTCAATAGTATATCTCTAATTTTGTTGTAAGTTTCTTGAGTGCAGGTCAGACCATCTTTCTAAACTCTCTGTATGTGTCAAATATATCACATACACACACTGTGTATACATATCTGAATATATCCATAAAAATGGGAATTTTTGTCACTATTTTTAAAATTTTCTATCAAACCACTTACTTTATATTATATACTTCCCTAATCCAGACAGTAGTAGCTCTGAGCTAATGCCCACATCTCAAGTCCTACTGCTGATATTCTAATTCTTACTAAACATAACTCTAGATGTCACTGACACAAAGGGCATTAAATACTGCACTGTCCCAGCTCTGGAGATCCAAAGTTTGACCTTGAACTATTAGTTAGGACTACATATGAGTCTTCTGTATGGTATGTAGCTATCGATTTAGTTCTTTAGCACAATATTTTTAAAAAATTAGAGGCAGAAGTTAAATTATTCTCTTTCTTAAATTTGATTTTTCATATCAGCATCTTTGACACTGTCTCCCAGCTTTTGCTTGACACATAGTTAAAATGTCTGAAAATTGATGTATTTTCAATACTGGATGAATTTTAAGCAATACCTATATTTATGTGTATCTTATTGAATGAATACTAGAGCTCCCTAGATTGTTATGTGTATGCCCTCTAACAATGATGTCATAATTATTTCTCTAGCAGAGCAACTGACAAATTAGCCATGTAACACATACAAAGTTATGGTAATAATGTCATGATCTTATTTACATTATCATTTACAAATTAACCCCATAGCTTTGTGAGATAATAACACATGTTATAATTTCTATATTGATAGGATTAAATATAAATCCACATATATACAGATATGTAAATATCATACTTATTTACAGACTTGAATGCAGAGCAGCTCTCCTGCCTGAATTTACATAAACTTCCATTCTATGTCTATCAGTCAAATCTCAATGTAAGAAACAAAACTTCCTCTACGTATTTTAAGTAAAGGGTTTTATCTATTTAGAAATGAGAGATTATGAAAGACTCTTGAGCACGAAAGCCATACTTACCATGAAGACAGGGATTTCAGGAAGTGGTGCCTGGTATGCAGAAAGCACTCACCAAATATTTGCTGAATGAACATGTGGCTATATGAGATCTGATACTACCTGTTAATTGCGGGTCACCTGCTTAGTGTCAGTACCGTGTTAGTTGCTTTATGAACCTTACTTGGCTTAGCACTCAAAATAAATGTTTACGGTAGTTACTGTTAATTTCATTTATAGATGATCAAACTAAAGCACAGGTAACTTAAATGATTCTAAGGCCACATTGTTAGAAAATTAAAATATGAATGAAGCCAAAAGTCTTGCTTTTTCCAGTGTTTCTTGCTGACTCTAAATTAGCTTTTCCCTAAATTAAAAGACTTTTATTTTTTAGGGTAGTTTTAGGTTTAAAACTAACTGAGTAGAATAATTGAGTATAAAATACAGTTCCCATATATCATCTCAGCAACCCCCACCCTGCCCAGTTTTTCCTATTGTTAACATCATTGATGTGATATATTTGTTACAATTGATAAGCGAATATTAGGGCTTCCCTGGTGGTGCAGTGGTTAAGAATTCACCTGCCAATGCAGGGGACCCGGGTTCAAGCCCTGGTCCTGGAAGATCCCACATGCCGTGGAGCAACTAAGCCCGTGCACCACAACTACTGAGCCTGCGCTCTAGAGCCCGCAAACCACAACTACTGAGGCCAGCATGCCTAGAGCCCATGCTTCGCAATAAGAGAAGCCACCACAACGAGAAGCTCGCTCGCCACAATGAAGAGTAACCCCCGCTCGCGGCAACTAGAGAAAGCACGCGCGCAGCAACGAAGACCCAACACAGCCTAGAATAAATAAACTTATTTTTTAAAAAAAGCCAATATTAATACATTATTATTAACTAAGGCTCACAGTTTAGGGTTCATTCTTTGTGTTATACATCCTATGGATTTTGACAAATGTGTAATGGAATTTATGAACCATTACAGTATTGTATAGACTAGTTTTATTGCCCTAAAATTTCCCTGTGTTCCATCTATTCTTCCCCCCCCTTCCTATATCCTTAACCCCCTGGCAACCAATCATGTTTTTACTATCTCGATAGAGAAATTAAATTAACTTTTTTCAGCTTTTAGTTAATGCTTTTTATTTTATTAAATTCAGAAGTAATTATTTAATGAAATGTATTGTTACTTTATAATTTGTCATATTTAGAAAACATTAAAAGCACTTTTTCTATATGTGGCCCAAATCTTCACAAAATTTAATGATAAAAAAAGAGATAATGTGAATACAAATGAATTCTCTATAACATAATATGAAGAATCTTAGCAAGTATATAATTAATTAAATGGTTAATTAATTCTGAGATCATAATCATACATGAATCCTGACAGACTGGTAGAATGTATTTTCAGTGGTGAATATTCTATGTGGAGAATGTATAGATATGGTAACTGTGTAAGTATAAAAATTTAATGGAATCACACTTTATATAAACCAAGAAGAAGGCATAAATACTGGAATAAATTAAATATTTTATTAAGAATTAGCATATCATCTGAATAACTTTAAGGTCATGTGTGGCCTGTATACTTTGTGCAAAACAAAGGAATTCAGAAAGCTAAAATTAAGGGAAAAATAGGTCTGAGAGAAAGTGGTGAAATAAGAAATTAACCCAACATAGTCAAGGTATGTTGTGTTTTCTACCAGTAAGAGCATAAAATAACTGGCATTTAAAAAGTAATCTACGTCATTTAAAAATTCTGCAGTTTTTAGTGACACATATTGTAGGTTAAGCTGCAGTAAAATATACATCATAATTTCCATAACTCTAAGGTAAGATATAAAACTACTTTATCTCAACAATAAGATTACCATATTCCATAAAGTGTTATGTTTGTAAATAAACAATAATCCTTAAGTAAAGTACTGCAATGTTCAAGTGTATAATAAACTGGCACCCCCATTTGCTAGTATTTACTTGCTACTCAACTAAGACTTCTAAGTTAAAAATATTTTCTATATGAATTAAGAAAGAGTTGTTTAAATAAAATTTAAAATTTAAAGAGTCTACCCATTTCTTCTTCAATAATAATAATAAAGAAAATCTCATAGCAGTGTGCAGTTGTTCTAATTTAACTATCTTTTTCATTAAACAGTGTTCTACAAAGATTACCCCATATAAGTTTAGAGCAAAGTTAAAATTCGCATTATACCCAAAATGCAAATACAGTTTAAAGATTCTTCTGATAAAACTATTGACATAAGTGTAAATGCATGATTTACCCTTAATAGTTTACATGTAAGTAAAGCATTATTTCCTGGGAACACCACATGCTAGAAAGGAATTAGATCTGTAATATTGTTTTTAATTACCTAAAGTGCTGAAGAGAATTGAACTGCTGCATCCACAAATTTCTGTCCCTCCATCATTCGGTACATTTTAGAACTTCTTTAATGCTTTAAAGGCATTAACTAATCATTACAATCAAAAACTTAAGTTGTTATACCTTTTTACACAACCAAAAGTAGGAGAGTAAGTGCTTTTCACAGGTCGGCACCATTAAGTCAGCGTAATGCCAAACTAGAAGTATCCGATGTCTATGATATGATTAAGATGACTAGACTCATGTTTCCCAAAGTGATGTACACACAGGAGTTACAGATAGAGGCCAAGGGTGAGGGCCTGGCAGTGAAGGTGGGAGGAAGTCTAAAGAAATGCTTGACTTGGTCATTAGAAATGATACATCATTTCTCAGTAACATTTCATCATGCCTCTTCTCTATGATCAATAAGAATAGTTGGAAATTGAAAAGTAGGCACCAGAGCTTATCTAGAGATGAAAAATTAGTTTAACGTGCCTGGTGAAAATGACCTATATTTTTCCCTGGAAGGAATACTTAGTGATTTTTGCTGACATTGATCAAAGGGACCCTCATAATCATCTAGGGTTTGATACTTTACAAAACATGAATTAGTTTAGGATCATTATCACCATATTATATTATCCTTTTTTTTCTCTGATCACCTACTTTCACATCATGGTTCCTAATAATTTCTTTGAGACTTCCAAAGATAGATTATGTATTTTGGGCAAATTATTTTGGATCTACACTCACAATTTTCCATAGTCACATCCCCTCCTTTGGGTCTACCAGGTTTAGGAACAGTTGCATTGTGTAGGAGCTTTGCCATCAATTCGTAGCACTCAATTTCTGTCTGCCTTCCCCACTTGTGTTAGAATAGATCAGACCTAACATGCATAACAAATATAAAATTAATTTTATTCCCTTTCCCATATTCTATTTTTCTGACATTTTGCATGTGTCTTAGGTTGTGCCTCAAATATACACTTTAATAGTTGAGAATATTGCTCTAAAGTCATACTACTTACATACAATTATGTTTCCACATTGTTAATCATGGAAAAATTAAATCCTCTGGGTTCCTCATTACTCATTTGAAAAATGTGATAATAATAAGCACATACATTTCTTGTGCAGATTAAATGAGGTTTTATACATAAATTATTTAGAGTAGTGTTCCACATATAGAAAGTTCTCAATAAACGTTAGCCAATATTATTAGTAATATTATTTTAATTAACTTAATCTTATTAAACCGGTATTTTCCTGTTTCTTTTAGTTGAGATTTTGATACATTTTCACAAGTTATCCAAATTTCATTCCTGGGTAAAGCTCCAGATTGGAAAATGAAAGAATTGTTTTCTAGTTTTGCTTCTAATTTACTACTTTACCATAAAGAGTCCACTTTAACCTTCTGGTTTATTCATCTGAAAATATAGGAACACAAACTGTGTTTTTCATAAGTCGTTCCAGTCTAAAATTTACCAGTCAAGGCGTAACTTTGGGTTACAAAAGACCAGAGGTTTGAATATCTCCAGTCAAATTTTGCCTTCTGAAATAATCTGCAAATTGACTACCTAATTTGCATCATAAAATAGTCGTATTGATTTTTTAAATCTGTTTTTTTTTTTTTGCGGTACGTGCGCCTCTCACTTCTGTGGCCTCTCCCATCGCGGAGCACAGGCCCCGGATGCACAGGCCCAGCGGCCACGGCCCACGGGCCCAGCCGCTCCGTGGCATGTGGGATCCTCCTGGACCGGGGCACAAATCCGCATCCCCTGCATCGGCAGGTGGACTCCCAACCACTGCACCACCAGGGAAGCCCTTTAAATCATTTTTATGTTTGCAATAATATGGATGAAAAATTTTAAGCATAGGAGATTCTGTACATTTTACTGTGTATTACCACACCTACGAATACATTAAAGACCAAACTCTTGGTTAATATAGCCTCCTCAAAATGTCTTTGGATTTCAACTTTTAAATTATGTTAAAAACACAATTCATTAGTGGTATAAATTAATTTTTCTTGGAACATTTTTTTCTTTTAGAGAGATTATAAGACATACATTGTAAATAATGAGGGTAATCAAGTATATAGAGGTTGCCTAATTGAAAACAATGTGTGCTGACCAAAACAAGTAATACTGTGTGTATGTGCATGTGTATATGTGTGTATCTGACTCAAAGCAATTCCAAAAGATTATTCCCAAGAAAAGGAAGAAAAAACCCAAGATTGATGTCAGTGACAACACTGATTTAAGCTGTTAAAATTTGCAATGTTAACATTTCCAACGTTGGGAGTACATTCTTCCTCTCAACTACCTGAATGAGAGAACAAATCTCATCTATGTTATTACCATTGTGGAGCACAGAGTGAACCCAATAAATGAGTGAAGGTATGATAACAAATTAGTTTCATGTTGACTATTTGGTAGGATTCGTTTCCATGTGGAAGAAAAATAAAATTATTTACTTAATATGTGTGACTGATTTCATGAATCTGAGTAAGATATACATATATCATATATATGTATTATCTATCTATCTATATCATGGAGGGAATCTATTTCATATTTATAGTAAAACCTTGTGAGGAGAGACACTCCTTCATGGATCTCTCGTGCTCCTGCATATCTTGCTGAATGTGACTAAGAATGTAAGGTTCTGACAACTCTTTACCTGGCATATTTCTCAGGTCTGGATTTTCAGAGAATAACCTTGAGGAATAAGGTAATATCTGGGTTTGGGACAAAGAGGAAGCTTGCTTCTTAGGTGGTGGATCCTCAAAGGTGAGTATTCCTCAGCTGCCATTTGGACCAATACTGCTTCATCCCTATGGTACTCTGGGGCAACCAAACTATTAAAACCATGGGGATTTATCTGTTACTTATGCTGTGCTGTTAATATTAAGAATATTTTGTCTCTGAACCAGGAATCTTTTTCTTCTGTCAGCATCTATAAAATACTAACAGCCTAAATTAATGGCTTGTAAATAGGCTAAAATCTAATCTGAGACCTGACAAACTTAATGTTTTTGTGGATTTTTCTTTTTCTGTAAGACTTCAGAAGTAAAATTTTACCATTTGACATTGTAATCCATGATACCGTGTTTGATTAAATTTATGGCTCTATCTTATTAAATTTATTTGAAAAACATGAATACTAAAAAAAATCAATATGGAATTATAACTATTATATAGCTTTAGAGTAAAATATTGTAATTTTTATTTATTCTAAATTGATTACCTACTTTTTATAATGAATTTTAAGAGACTAATGAATGAAGGGTAAAAGTACATTTTATGATAAAGGTATTCTCCACGTGGTATCTAATAAAGATGTAAATATTACTTTGTAGTTTTAGTCTCAGGCTCTGTCTTTACGATGGTAAATTATCTAGTCTATTTAATAAAATAAATTAATTAATCTGTCTGGAATCTTGTTTTATTAGCCCTACAACCAAAGGTGCAAAACTACATCAGGATTTTAAAGATAGAAGTACAAGAAATATCAGGGCATAAAGAAACAAAATTGAATATATCTACAATAGGAAAATTTGTATTTTTCAGGGTAAATTAAGATAGTCACCCCACCATCCAGATGTTTTGCTCCCCGAATTCCAGGAATCAACTGTTTCATGGCTACAATTATTGAAATTCCAGAGAAACACTCTGTTCAAAGGACCAGGAGATTGAACTAAGTTGTTTTTGAAGCCTGTTGTTTTTGGGTGATGAAAGATGGTTCCATCTACAACAACAGATTCTGACAGGGCAAAAAAGATGTTTTCCCTGTAAATAGCAGTGTCTATACAGTGGCTTAATTCTTTTTCTTCAAGCAAGGAGAGGATAGTCTAGATAACAATTACATACTATATGAGTCTCTTCCTCATGAATACAGCTGATATTTATTTGCTTACAGAAAACATTTTAATTCTGTTTTTGAGTAACACATGATCTCCTTCCAATATCACATTACATCATCATGTTCTTTTATTCCAATTATTCTGCTTCTCAAAGTTTCCTATTATGTATTATCCTTTCTGATCATGAAAATATGCATTGGTAACATTCAAAACTCTATTTAGAAACTCATCAATCATTGTATTGAATAATAATAGGTTTATAATATTCCCCTGTGAAGTGCCATTTTCAAACATAAATTCATTAAAAATATAGTTTAAATCTCACTTTACAGAAGAGATATCAAGCCATTTGTTAATTAAGGACCACTTAAGAAAACTAAATAAGCACAAAGTGCCACAGGATGATGAAGGTACATTAACATGATGACAAGAAAGGAAAGAGCTAAAAGCATTTGTATATGACATGAATTTGAAGCTACCCAGAGAATGCATTCCTATTAACTTAGAAACAAATCACCAGTAATGATGTTAGACTGTATGAAAAACATTGCAGGTTGTTTCTTAAAACAAGAAAAAAACTGATTTTTTTAAATAAAGATTTCTACAGTTTATAATATTGTGATATTGACTAATATAATTGTCTCCTCTCCAAACTGCACTTACCCACTCCTGCATTCATAGGCTTTTAATTATTCTAAATTAAAAGTAATGTGTACAAAGGGAAATATTTACTTTTGAAAAAAACATGATATAAAATTTTCTTTATCTATACTGCAGAATTTTATTTATTTATTTGTTTTACTTTTATTTTCTGCTCAGCATGTATTCACTTTTCCTCTAATATCAGTATTTAAATTTTTCTGAAAGGGATCATTACTCCTACATGTCCAGTAATATGATTTAGATAAGACTTGCTACACTCCCAGCTCCAGGCCATGACTATCACTGCTGGCTACAGCCATGTTACTCTCTTAACTACTTTTATAAGTTAGAGTCCCATCAGAATGCTATTATACAAGGATCTGTTACAGAGATTAGAGTTTATAGATTCATCATACGCCAATTATTGGGCTGGCCAAAAAGTTTGGGTTTTTTCCTTAACATCTTATGGAACAATACATTCCCAGCAAGTTTTTTTAAAATACAGTAGAATTCAAAAAGTGATTATATTATGTGGAAAAGTAAATAAACTAGAGTAGACAAAACAAAGGCAGAAGACCGAATACTATCTGAATTCACAAACTAAAATAAAGCTAGTGTTATCAACACAGTATAGTATTGGTGAATGAATAGACTTGAATTGTACATTGTGGACTTATAGACCCTTACATAAATGGTCAACTGATTTGATACAAATGTGCCAAGCAACTCCATGAAAAAAAGGACATTTTAGTCAGCTAATGGTAATGGAATAATTTGATATCATATACAGTCACGTGAACTTCAAACATATACACTGTGCTACATAAAAAAAAAAAAAAAAAAAACTAAACTAAAAGTTGATCATAGACCAAAATGTAAAACCTCAAATATATACCTTCCACAAGAAAACACTGAAGAGATTCATTGTGACTTTGGGTTAGGCAAAATTAAAATATTCATAAACTAGACTTCAAAATAGAAACTTCTACTTTTCCGAAGTCACTGTAAAAAAAAACTAAAGGAAAGGCACAAAGAAAAAGTATTTTCAATAATTTTCAAAACATTTGTCAGATAAAATAGTTATATTCAGTGCATATAAAAACTCAAAACTCAGTAATAATATTTTTAAATAACAGATGACTTTCATAAATTCTTGATCAAAGAAGATATATAAATGGCAAATAAGCAAATGAAAAATGCTCATCATCATTTGTCACTAGAGAAATTAAAACCATGACACAACTAATAGAAAGACTGGAAGGAGAAAAAAAGATAAAGGCAATTTGACGATACCAATTGGGGAACAACATAAACTCTCCTCCATTAATACTGAAAATGAAAAATAGTATAGCTACTTTAGAAAATAGTTTGGCAGTTTCCTATAAATTTAAAATTGCTTAAATGATGTAGGAGTCTCAAATATCTTAGATATTTGCCAAAGGTAAATGAAAACATATGTCCACAAAAACATCAGTAGCAGCTTTATTTATAAACTCCAGACCTGAAACAACCTATATGTCCTGGAACTTGTAAATATGTAAACAAACTATAGTTCACTCATATTATGGAATACTACTCAGCAATATAAATAGATGTGCTACTGATACGTACAACCAAATCGTTGTAACCAAAAGCATCATGCTATGTAAAAGAAGCAGGACCAAAACATTTATGATGTATGATCCTAATTATATGACATTTGGAACAAGCAAAACTATAGAAATAGAAAACAAATCACTAATTGCAAGGGAATGGAATAACAGAGGGTCTGAATGCAAAGGACTTAAGAGAACGTTTTTGGCTTATGAAAGTATTCTACATCATGACTGTGGTTGCAACATGACTGCTTTTTTTGTCAAAATGTATTTTTTGAAGTGAAAAGTTGACATTCACTCTGTGTAAAGTTGACATTCACTCTATGTAAATTAAAACACAATAAACCTGATATTTTAAATAAAATTCAGTAAACAGTGAATAAAAGATCATTACCTTAGAAGATCTCAGACAGCTATAAATGGATTATTTGAACTATAATGTGGTAAATACCACAATACAAGTATAAGAGCTATTTAGAAGAGGATGTAATTACATTTGTTTGGAGAAACATGGGGAAAATCTTTAAAAGAGAAAACAGGCCTTAGGTGTTTTTTCAAGAGGAAAAAATGTAAGAGAAACATAGGTAGAGGGAATAGAATTTGCAAGGACAGCAAACCCTCTTTTGAAAGATATGTTTAAATAATTACTATTATTATTAATTACTGTTAATTAATAACATTAATATTATTAATTTATTATTAATAAGTTAATTACTAGTAATTGATAATAGTAGTTATTTAAACATATCTTTAAGTTCTGAGCAAATTATACTTGACCAGAAGTGGTAGTGGGAATGATTGAGAATAGTTATTTGATAATAAAGTTTCAAGATTTTAACTGATTCTAATTTATCTTGTACTCACTTACTGTTGCTTACTAGCCTCCATACATCATGGTCTTCTATAAGGTCACAGAAACTCTTTCTCAAATTAGGGTGCTTTTAGATGCTGCTCTTATGTCTGAAATACTGTTTCTCTACACTGTTGGTAGAGCTAGATCCTTCTCATTCTCTACATTTCAGCTAATATCATTTACTTAGAGAAGAGGATCCCAGGGCTCTGTTATTCACTGCTTTAGTCATTCATTTAGGTCCTTTCATAATACTTACCAAATTGTGTAATATCTTATTTGTTTAATTACTTTTTTTTGTTGTTTTTATCCCTCACTAGGATGTACATTTCAATAGAACATAAACCATACTGGTTCTGTTCATCATTTTACCCCAAGTGTCTTGAATATGAAGTGATGAGAGCTCAGTAAATCACAATAAATATTTAAAAAGAAAGAAGGAAGGACAAGGAAGGAGAGGAAAGGAATGAAGGAGGGTAAGAAGTAAGGAAAGAAGAAAGATGGAAGGAAAGAAGGAAAGATCAGAGAAAGGAAGGAAGGAGAGAATGAAGGACATAACAGGATTTTTGTTTTGGGCAGCCCTAGGTTTGAATTCTGATACTAATTACCTGTTAACTCAATTGAAATAATCAATTCCCTCATCTGTACAGCAGAGGCAATAATACACCTACTTAATTTTATTGCAAGTATTAAATGAACTAACACATGCAAAAACTTTCCATGCTGTCCTTTCCATAATAAACACTGAAAACTATTTTATTAAAAGGAAATTATAAGCAAAAATTATGAGGCAATGTAACTTACCATTTAAGCATACAGGCCCTGAAGTCAGACTGCTGGAGTTCAGATTCAACTTCTTTCATTTAAACTCTCTGTGATTGACAGATAATGTCTCTATCTTCATGGAATTTATACCTAGTAGGAGAGAAGAATTATAAGCATATAAATCACTAACCAATCAAATAACATATTTGCAGTGAGGAGTTCTTCCAGTAAGTAAAATTAATTCACTATGGGGACTTTCTTGTTCCAGCAAAAGTATAGATGAGAAAGTTCTCAAACTCCCTTTCTAGAAGTAATTAGAAATAAAGCCAAATAAAAATAAAAGAATAATAATAAGAAATTTGGCTGCCTTTCCAAGAAAGAAAGAAAAATTCCTAACTATAAAAAACCAAAGGGAATTTGCACAGATAAGCAGAGACATGGGCACATAAATTTATACAGCGCTGGTTCTGGGGATATTTTCATACCAACGTTTGGGATATAATGTCCTCAAAGACAGTACAAAAAAGTCTTTGGTCCATATCATTTGTCTGAGTTTTAAATGAAACATGTCTAATGTCATAGTCTTACCACCTAATTGTAAGCAATCCTAATAATTTCCTACTGCCTAGATCTATATCTCTGGCTTAGATCTTTTCTGTTTTTTTGAAGCTTTAGAAGTGCTCTTCCAAAACCCACAGGCCCAAGTGTGAGGAAATTACCAGTTCCTGGGATTAGCCCTCAATACAGAACTGATATATATATATATATATATATATATATATATATATATATATATATATATGTATACACACACACACACACACACACACACACACACACACAAATATACCTAGCTCCCCTGATCCTCAGGTGGGATACCACTGTTTCTTAGAGTTGGGGCAACACCATTCCTCATTTCCTGGCAGAATCAAGTTCCATTGGACCATAGCTTGAAAATGCATTCCTGTATGGGCTGCTTTGTCTTTCCTATGACCTCTACCTGCATTTCCTGCAATGGTCAAATAAATTCCTTTCACTTGAATTCCTGTCTCAGTATCTTGTTCTGGGAAAATAGAAACTAAGAAAGCCAGTAAAACATAAACTAATGACTCATCCTGCTAGTCCAGGAAAATGAATGGGAAGTGACAAAAAAAACAGGATATTTCCCTAAGAAATTTAGATAATCAAAAATCAATTTGAGAATCTATAAAATACGTACTCAATTTTCATTTTTAGAAATACAGAAAAATATTTTCACTTTTACTCATATCACTGAAACCTCAAAATTTCATTCAAAAAATCCACCACCACCTGGAGGTTAAATTTCCTTTAAAAATATTGGGAAAATATTGTTTTTCTTTTTGCAGAAATGATCTGGTTATTCTAAAGCAAATAAATCCTTAAGCCTGAACAATCTATCATCCTCATGTATTTGAAACCTAAATTTTAAAAATGATAATATTTGAAGGAAAAAATACATTATTTCAAAGATGTAAGTAGTTTTCTGCCTTGCAATTAAAGTGTACTTAAAAGCATTCTTGGGTTAATCCCCACTTTCTCACCTGTTATGATCTTGGGAAACAGCCATTTAGCTAGGAATTTTAAAACAGTGACTGAATTGAAAAGGAGTCATCTCAGAAAGACTCCAAAGAACTTGCTCACTCTGGGTGATGGTGTGACGTCCACTACACAGAACAGTTGTATTTCTGATTTCAGTGCCTTCACTGGAGAAATCTTTCTTGAACAAATAAAAATTTAGGTTGTGTTATGCCTACAAAGTGTTTCTTGTTCTTGTGGAGGTGTGTGCCATCTTATTTGAGGAATTTGCTAGGAAATTAAACCTGGGAGGTGGGAGGAAGAATGCAAACATTAAGCGTGGATTTAAATGTCTCCTGAGAAGAAAAAAAAAGTTGTCGTTTCTTCATTCACGATTGAATAAGGCCTTTAAGGTTTAACCAAACCTGAACCTTTTAGGACACACTTGCAAAGGATGAATATCAACTGCATGTTACTCATATAAGGATGCACAATAAAGAAATTACAGCACAAAAAAAAAAGAAAAAAAAAAAACCCTGAAGAATAGGATCACAGAATCAAAACATAATTGAAGACACCTCACCAGAAAAGATATTCAAACGTCAAATAAGACATGAAATGATGCTCAGTATGTTATTAGTTACATGCAAATTAAAACGTTAATGTGATACCACTACACACCTAATAGAATGTCTAAAATCCAAACAAAGAACAATACCAAGTGCTAATCGGGATGCAGAGCAACAGGACCTCTCACTGATTACTAGTGGGAATGTTAAATGATATGGTCACTTTAGAAGACACTTTGGAATTTCTTGCAAAGTTAAACATAGACTTACCATACAATCCAGCAATCACACTATTCCTGTATAAGGTAAACAACTTGACATCTCCACAAGCAATGCGCAATGTCTAACTACATCAAGGAGTCTGTCACCAGCAAAGCCCACTGGGATCTCTGGGTGGCGGGGGGAAATAAGATGGAAACTAGGTGATAAGGTCTCACATCTTCTTTTGTCCTTAGTCTACTTTCACTTGCATATAGGGGGCCATGTACAGAGGCCTCGCACCTAACATGTCAGATTAGAGTTCCCAGTACAGAACCACTGCGCCTGACACCCCAAACTGGCCGACTGCTGGCAGAATCGCGGCCGCGCAGCACACCTCAAGTCAAGATGGCGACTGCGTGCCGTGTGCGGAGAGACTGCGCAGAGCCAACTTCAGCCTGAGTTGCCATGAGCAACAGCCTGCGCTGAAAGGCACGTACTCCGCCCCTCCCTCCACTGACCAGAACCTTGTAAAGCAGCCCCACCATGGCCTGTAGAGGAGAGTGTGTACACTAGAGCCTGAGCTCACACCTCTCCATTTTTTTTTTTTTTTTTTGCGGTACGCGGGCTTCTCACTGTTGTGGCCTCTCCCGTTGCGGAGCACAGGCTCCGGACGCGCAGGCTCAGCGGCTATGGCTCACGGGCCCAGCCGCTCCGCGGCAAGTGGGATCTTCCCGGACCGGGGCACGAACCCGTGTCCCCTGCATCGGCAGGCGGACTCTCAACCACTGCGCCACCAGGGAAGCCCGACAGCTCTCCATTCTTTGATCGAAGAATAAAACTTTCCTTTGCTACTGACCAAACTCGGTCTCGTTCTGTTGTTAGGAGGACACCTGGCAGAAGGACTCTTTTTGGGGGCCTACTTGAAAGGGTTGGTAACAAGTCCTTACCGTGGCGTAAAGTACTTGATTAGAACTGGTAAAAGGTTTATAAAATTCTCTAGCCCTGGCTACAGATTTTCGACCTTCTTTCCAGTTTCATCAGCTATATAATCTTAATGGTAACTCTCTTAAACAAGCAGGAAATAAAATAAAAAGAAAAATCAGAATTTGAAATATAATAATATAAATAAGAATACAAATTTTTAAGTATATTGAAGAAACTTTACATCCCTAACATTTGTACCTTTGTAACTGTATTGCATGTAAAAATATTAATTGCAATTACAATCATTGTGTTGCTATTTAAGGTGTTCAAAACATTAAAATGTGTAATTTAATAGTATTGAAATTGCCATCAAATATTCAGAAGTATTTTTTGATTAAGTAAATCAACATTTTTAAGGTTTGGGGAAATATAATTTGTCAAATTCATGATTTTTTTTATTACTTTTGGTAGTATGTGATTAATGAGATCAGTGTTAATTGTTTAATAATTAACAAATTGAACATTAGTCAAAGTATAAATATATTACTTCCCATGAGAAAATGCTTTAAATATCAAAGAATATATCAAGAATAAGATGTTCATCTCACACTGAAAGCAGAAGTACTTAAAAAAAAACCAAAGTAGCAGTTTAGCAAATGTTTAGTGGCTGTATATCCCTTCACATAAATATGAATAGACAGACACACAGGTATCTCACCCTTTCCCTTCTTTTCTGTTGGCTAACATATTGCCACTTTTTTTTTTTTCAACCAAAGTTTGATTGTTTTGTTTGTTTGTTTTTTGGCCTCTACCTTGTCTTCTCAAAGTTTTCCATACAGGTTTCAAATAGTTAGACTCAGACTTGGCTGATTTCTATGGGAAGAGTCTCATAAATGCTTTGCTCAAAAAAAAAAAATTCATTTTATTCACTTAAAATAAAAAATATGTATATTTTAAGCACTATGGTATTTTTCAGGCAACTAAATCCTTTCCTGGAGCAAAAGATACTTTCATTTGCTTTCCCCTCTTTAAAATGTCCCAGTGGATCTTCTCACAGTATCAGGTAGAATAATTCTTTACTGAATTTATATATCATTCAACTAGAGGAAGTATTCTTTGTAGTGGAGGTAAAACATTTCAGTTTTCATTATTCTTCTCTACCTGCCATAAATATCTAATTGAATGCACTCTGTTCAGTGCGTTGCTTGAGAATGCTTCAAACATTTCTGAAATAATGTTGCCAAAGAAAAATATTAACAGTCTAGAAACTATGTGAAACTTAACTGTGTTCTGAGGAGATAAACTATGTAAAAACACATATGCTAGAGGTCCATGTAATACACATGACACTAGATACTGCATTCTAGCTAACGATCTAGCGTAATCAAATAAATACCTTAGTTCAAGGATTTCTTTCTACTTTTCAAATAACCTTGAGAAATGCTGAAGACAACTGTAGAAAACAGTGAATATTCTCCAAAATAGAGGCCATTCCTTCAACTCAGACACCAAATTTGGCACCTAAATGCACAATTATTTCACTGCAGTAGGCCCATAAGCATGAAAATGGGTATTTGCTTAGCTAAGTGTCAACAAGGGGACTCAAATGTGCAATTTACTTACACCTTTTAGATGCCAGGTTTTGAAAATTTCATCCTGAATATATTGACAAATTGTGACGTTTTTCACATATGTAAAGTGCTGATCTGACCAGGTCAAATATATCTTTGAGTATTGTGAAATTTTATTAAAACAACTCCTAAAGGACCAGCATAAGGGAACAAACATAAACATTAAAATTAAACACTCATTTCAATAGTGAGAAATCTATTTGAAGAGCAAATTTATGACTTGACACATACTAAATTGATTGTATATTACTGCACATTGTGCCATTTTATTCTCCCATCATTTTACATTGTATAATTCAGGTCTCTTTATAGTCCCAGATTTCAAGGTAATAAAACATCAGAGCTATTTTCTCATCCTTTCATTTATTCATTTTTTTTCATGTGCAGCACAATTCATACAAGCTGGACTGTACCCAAGTTAGAATTCCTAGGGGGAAGATAAGTGCCCTTTTTCATAATAATGGTGATGATGGCGATGGTGATGATGATGATGATAACAGTAGTAATAATGCCTTTTTTGTCTGCCAGAAGTTATACAGCACTCTGGTTGAATGATAGTGTGTGCATCTTCAGCCAAATGTGAAGTTCCTTTGAGTATTGCACGTGGCACTTCAAATGAGAATTCTAACCCATTTGCTGCTATTTGTTTAAATTAAACTTTTTTTTCCATCATTGAGGTAAAGTGGATGGGGGTAGGTGGAAGGGAGGTCCCAGAGGGAGGGGTATCTGTATACATATAGCTGATTCACTTCATTGTACAGCAGAAACTAACACAACATTGTAAGGCAATTATACTCCAATTAAAAAAAAAACTATTTGAAACAAAAGTTTTTTGATCCCATGGATAAATTATAGTTTTATTTATTGTGTCTTACCTACACTAATAGAGAAAAATAAATTCATTTATATTCTTATTCCAACTACTCTACCCTACTTTCTCCAATAATATCATGACAAATAAGTATTTTTGTTGTTGCTGTTAAGGCTTTATAGGAATTTCTAATTAAAAATTTTTCTTTTACTATCTACTATCTTTTGGAAAGTTTGAAACACATGAGAAATGTGTAATTCACATTGCCTCACTATTTAAGAAAACCAACAATGCTGACCAATATTAGTACAGGTGGTTTTAATTTTCTATGAGACTATCTGGAGGGAGAAGAAATCTGACTAACCTTGACTGAGAGCTTAATTTAGATACTTATATACGGCTATAAACATTGAGTCAGGTAGTAGAATCTACTCATTCCTTGGCAATCTGTAAGTAGGCATTTGTAGAAATCAATTTAACTAATTTTGATCAATAACATTGATTAACTTAACAATATTTAGTACCTACCCAGTACCAGAGGCTGTGCTATGCCTTGGGAATAAGAAGAAAAATAATTTGTCCATCTGGTACAAATGAAATGAAACATTTATGAAGAGATTAGTTGTACTTGAGAAAAATGTTTATTTAGGTAACTAATTGCATGTGGGGAAATGTCTTAGAAAAGATGGTCAAAAAAATCAGATATTTTGAGTATAGCAATATGTTTTCAAAGATCAAGTGAATTTAGAAATGTGACATTTTTCAATGATTGTAAAATTTTTATATTTTAACTGAACCCCAAATAGTGCTACATTGATCTTAATTCTAAATTATTAGGCTTGTGAATAGTATACTTCATCTAAAATATTATACATTTTCAGATTTTCAACTGAATTTATATCAATGAATAGGACTATGGCTAAAATCAAAATTTCTTTTTAATCTGTGCCACTGCTATCAATTTTAGATATCATTTTTCTTCAATCTTATGAATTATTTTAAAAATAACCATTGATTTTTTTTTTTTTTTTTTTTTTCGGTACGCGGGCCTCTCACTGTTGTGGCCTCTCCCGTTGCGGAGCACAGGCTCCGGACGCGCAGGCTCAGCGGCCATGGCTCACGGGCCCAGCCACTCCGCAGCATGTGGGATCTTCCCAGACCGGGGCACGAACCCGTGTCCCCTGCATTGGCAGGCGGACCCTCAACCACTGCGCCACCAGGGAAGCCCCAACCATTGATATTTTTAAGCATGTGTAAGAAACTATAAATTGGGAAAAGTAGAATATCAAATGTCTTGAAAAGTAAACACAATCACTGAGACAAATCCGAGCTATTTGGTTCTGGGAGTGTAACTGCAAGGCACAGCATTTGCCTCAAGGGACATTGGGTCTGTGACATAGGAGTTATGTCTCCTTCCAAAATATTTAGACTATAGTAAATTGACTAAGTTGTCTTTTTTATATTTCAGAATTTCTCTAAGCCTATAAAACATAAAAGGCATTTAAACTCTATTTCTCAAATTTATTTGAGTCTCTTCTTCACAGAAAACATTACAAGATTAGAGACCATTATAATTTTTCAGAAATACAATGTTGGAATGATTGAAATAATTTTTTAAAATAATTACATATTATTTGACAAGTAAAATACATGTCTGATAGGAAGATGTCACCTACTCACTTAATTTTCCTTAAGAATCATAGAGAGGTAGAGTAGTAAGGAATTAGAATATTATCTAGCCCAAACTCATTTAGAATATTATCTTAGCCCAAACAACCTAAGTCTGAATCAGGTTAATGACATCGTATAAATTTTCAAATCAATAAGTACATGGTTATTATTTGCAATGTTTAGTTCACTATATTATTGACTTTATTAATAAAGTAGTCTTTTAAAAAATTTAAAGCAAATGGCAAAGTGAGTCAATTCATAGCAGGATAATATATTTACAGCAAACTCTCAAATTCTTATTTGTTGTTTTGCTGACTTTTTACTGAAAAACTTAAATTGGCAGCATCCCAGTTTTCCTAGAAGAAAATACAAGTTATGGGAGCCAGTAAAATGTCACTGATCTGACTTGGGTTTTATTGAACCCCAAAGACATATAGTTTCATGTATTGTGAATTATCTTTCAAAACTTAATAGAAATAATAATTTGGTTAGAAATTAAATATTTGAAAAGAAAATCCTAGTCATAATTTTACCTAATGTATTTAAGATATTTTGTAATATCAAAGGAAAATCTATTGACAAAACAAGTAAAAATCTTATTTTCAAGGACTATATACTATAAATTAGGCCCTTTCTACACTAAAGAGATCACTCTGATTCTCTAGCAGGGCTCTCAATTAAGCTAAGTGAACATTGAAGGCAGAGCCCTTTTCAAATTGTTCCAAGCAGAATACCTTTGTTTTCCTCAATTGCTTTTCTCCTCTGACTATTGCCCATTTCACTCTTATGAATACAGATTTTCATGCAGTGAAATTAAATGAAGATAAATGCAACTGATATGATGAATACTCCCAAGTAATTCAGAATAGAATATTGACCAGGCAGACTAGGGAGAGGCAAAAGAAGTAAGAACAAATTATTTATATGCATTATAATAATTACATGATAGGACATGGATTAGCAGCATATTTAAAATTCATGGAGAAATATGTTCTCTCATTTTTAAGCTTAATTCTATGCTTCTTACTCTTGAGGATTCTTGCTCACATTTATCTTTTCTCTACCATATTTGATCTGTTACTATTTGTTATTTCTTCTGCTGATTTTTCTTTTTAAAAATATTCATTTCAATTTATTTTGATTCTACTGATTTTTATAATATTGTTGTATTTCTCTATTTCCTAAGACATTTTGGGGACAAATGAATAATAATAATCTCCTTTGTTTATTTTTAAATTGTTGTAAGATATAAAACAAACATACCTAACCTATGAACCTATTCAGTTTCTCCAACTGCAAAACTTTATTTTGGGGTTCTACTCTTTTAGTTATTCTCTCACAAGAAATATAAATATTTTGCAAATTTCTAAGCCTTTTAAAATTTTCATTAATATTTTGGTTTAAATTTCATTCGATTTGTTAAAAATTGGTTTCTTAGTAATATTCAGTATTCCTGATAAGGAGCATAGTATATTTATTTATTGATTTATTTATGTTTTACTTCCTGACCTAGGACAGATTTTTATACTGATTAATTCTTATGGATAGTTCATTTTATATATGCATGTATAAATGTATGTTGATTTTGTTAACAGGATTTTTTTTTTACTCCATTGTATTTTTTTTTTGCCTGGTCATGAATCTTAAACAGAGAGTTTGAGGTCTCTATGCTTCCATTTATAGAATAAACACTGCTTACATTTTTGGTTATTTACTGTCTCCTTTGGTCTTGAGATTGGGGCTATAATTACCACCTTGGTGAAGATGAAGAAAAGAAAGTTCAGAGGTGAAATAATTTACCTAAGGTCTATTGCCTAGTAAGTTGCAGGACTAAAATTCACACCCTGGTACATTGCATTATAAAATACATTAAGAGAGGGAGACCTTCAGGATGGCAGAGGAGTAAGACATGGAGATCACCTTCCTCCCCACAAATACATCAAAAATACATCTATATGTGGAACAACTCCTACAGAACACCTACTGAACGCTGGCAGAAGACCTCAGACGTCCCAAAAGGCAAGAAAATCCCCACATCGCTAGGTAGGGCAAAAGAAAAAAAAAAACAGAGACAAAAGCATAGGGATGGGACCTGCACCTCTGGGAGGGAGCTGTGAAGGAAGAAAAGTTTCCACAAACTAGAAGCCCCTTCACTGGTGGAGATGGGGGGCGTATGGGGGGAAAGCTTCGGAGCCATGGAGGAGAGCACAGCAACAGGGGTGCAGAGGACAAAGCAAAGAGACTCCCACACAGAGGACCGCTGCTGACCAGCACTCACCAGCCTAAGAGGCTTGTCTGCTCACCTGCCAGGGTGGGTCAGGGCTGGGAGCTGAGGCTCAGGCTTCAGAGGTCAGATCCCAGGGAGAAGACTGGGGTTGGCTGCATGAACACAGCCTGAATGGGGCTAGTGCATCATAGCTAGCCAGGAGGAGGTCTGGGAAAAACTCTGGACCTGCCTAACAGGCAAGAGACCATTGTTTCAGGGTGCGCGTGGAGAGGGGATTCAGAACACCACCTAAACGAGCTCCAGAGATGGGTATGAGCCATGGCTTTCAGCTCCGACCCCAGAGACAGGCATGAAACACTAACATGCAGCCATCAAGAATCCCATGTGCAAGCACAGGTCACTATCCACACGCCTCCGCATGCCCCCGGGAGCCTGTGCAGCCCACCACTGCCAGGGTCCCGTGATCCAGGGACAACTTCCCCGGGAGAACGCACTGGCACGCCTCAGGCTGTTAGAACAACTCACTGGCCTCTGCTGCCACAGGCTCACTCCGCATTCCAATTAAAACTACCGTACCCTTCCCTCCCCCATCCCAGCATGAGTGAGCCAGAGTCCCCTAATCAGCTGATGCTTTAACCCTATCCTGTCTCTGAGGGCAACCTACACATAGAGGTGGGGCCAAAACCAAATCTGAACCCCCAGAGCTGTGCAAACAAAGAAGAGAAAGGGAAATTTCTCCATGCAGCCTCAGCAGCAGCAGATTAAATCCCCACAGCCAACTTGAGGTACATTGCATCTGTGGAATACTAGAATAGACAACGAATCAAGCCAAAATTGAGGTGGTGGACTTTGGGAGCAACTGTAGACTTGGGAATTGCTGTCTGAGACTACCCTGTTTCTGATTTTTATGTTTATATTAATATAGTATTTAGCACTTGTTATCACTGGTGGATTTGTTTATTGGTTTGGTTGCTCTCTTCTTTTTTTATTACGTTTTTATTCTAATTATTTTTTTATTTTAATTAATTTATTTTTTTATTATTCTTATTTTTTTCTTTATTTCTCTCTTTTCTTCTGAGCCGTGTGGCTGACAGTGTCTTGGTGCTGCAGCTGGGTGTCAGGCCTGAGCCTCTTAGATGGGAGAGCCGAATTCAGGATATGGAAGCGCCAGAGACCTCCCGGCGCCACATAATATCAATCAGCAAGAGCTCTCCCAGAGACCTCCGTCTCAAGGCTAAGACCCAGCTCCAACCTATGGCCAGTAAGTTCCAGAGCTGGACGCCCCATGCCAAACAACCAGAAAGACATGAACACAACTCCACCCACTAGCAGAGTGGCTGCCTAAAATAATACTAAATTCAAAGACACCCCAAAACACACCACCAGATGCAGCCCTGCCCACCACAAAGACAAGATCCAGCCCCAACCACCAGAACACAGGCACCCTCCACCAGGAAGCCTACACAAGCCACTGAACCACCTTACCCACTGAGGGCAGACCCCCAAAACAATGGAAACTACAAACCTTCATCCTGGGTAAAGGAGACCCCAAACACAGTAAGTTAAGCAAAATAGGAAGACAGAGAAATATGCAGTAGATGAAGGAGCAAGGTAAGAACAAACCAGAACAAACAAATGAAGAGGAAATAGGCAGTCTAACTGAAAAAGAATTCAGAGTAATGATAGTAAAGGTGATCCAAAATCTTGGAAATAGAATGGAGAAAATACAAGAAATGTTTAGCAAGGACCTAGAAGAACTAAAGAGCAAACAAAAAATGATGAACAGCACAATAAATGAAATTAAAAACTCTCTAGAAGGAATCAATACCAGAATAACTGAGGCAGAAAAACGGATATGTGACATGGAAGATAAAATAGTAGAAATAACTACTGCAGAGCAGAATAAAGAAAAAAGAATCAAAAGAATTGAGGACAGTCTCAGAGACGTCTGGGACAACATTAAATGCAGCAACATTCGAATTATAGGGGTCTCAGAAGAAGAAGAGAAAAAGAAAGGGACTGAGAAAATACTTGAAGAGATTATAGTTGAAAACGTCCCTAACATGGGAAAGGAAATATTCTATCAAGTCCAGAAGTGCCTAGAGTCCCATACAGAATAAATCCAAGGAGAAATATGCTCAGACACATATTAATCAAATTATCAAAAATTAAATACATAGAAAAAAATATTAAAAGCAGCAAGGGAAAAGCAAAAGTAACATACAGGGGAATCCCCATGAGGTTAACAGCTGATCTTTTAGCAGAAACTCTGTAAGCCAGAAGGGACTGGCAGGACATATTTAAATTGATGAAAGGGAAAAACCTACAACAACGATTACTCAACCCAACAAGGATCCCATTCAAATTTGATGGAGAAATTAAAAGCTTTACAGACAATCAAAAGTTAAGAGAATTCAGCACCACCAACCAGCCTTACAACAAATACTAAAGGAACTTCTCTAGGCAGGGAACACAGGAGAAGGAAAAGACCCACAAAAACAAACACAAAACAATTAGAAAATGGTAATAGGAATGTACATATTGATAATTAACTTAAATGTAAATGGAATAAATACTCCAACCAAATGACATAGACTGGTTGAACGGATACAAAAACAAGACCCATATATATGCTGACTACAAAAGACCCACTTCAGACCTAGGGACACATAAAGACTGGAAGCAAGGGGATGGAAAGAGATATTCCACGCAAATGGAAATCAAAACAAAGCTGGAGTAGGAATTCTCATATCAGACAAAATAGACTTTAAAACAAAGATTATTAGAAGAGACAAAGAAGGACACAACATAATGATCAAGGGATCAATCCAAGAATAAGATATAACAATTCTAAATATTTATGCACCCAACATAGGAACACCTCAATACATAAGGCAAATGCTAATAGCCATAAGAGGGGAAATCAACAGTAACACAATAATAGTAAGGGACTTTAACATCCCACTTTCACCAAAGGACAGATCATCGAAAATGAAAAAAATATAAGGAAACACAAGCTTTAAATGATACATTAAACAAAATGGACTTAATTGATACTTACAGGACATTTTATCCAAAAACAACAGAATACACTTTCTTCTCAAATGCTCATGGAACATTCTCCAGGATAGATCATATCTTGGGTCACAAATCAAGCCTTGGTAAATTTAAGAAAATTGAAATCATATCAAGTATCTTCTCTGACCACATGCTATGAGACTAGATAGCAATTACAGGAAAAAAAAACTGTAAAAAATACAAACATATGGATGCTAAACAGTACACTACTAAATAACCAATAGATCACTGAAGAAATCAAAGAGGAAATCAAAAAATAACTAGAAAGAAGTGACAATGAAAACATGATAACCAAAAACCTATGGGATGCAGCAAAAGCAGTTCTAAGAGGGAAGTTTATAGCAACTCAATCCTACCACAAGAAACAAGAAAAAGCCCAAGTAAACAACTTAACCTTACACCTTAAGCAATTAGAGAAAGAACAACAAAAAAACCCCCAATGTTAGCAGAAGAAAATAAATCATAAATATCAGATCAGAAATAAATGAGAAAGAAATGAAGGACACAATAGCACAGATCAGTAAAACTAAAAGCTGGTTCTTTGAGAAGATAAACAAAATTGATAAGCCACTAGTCAGACTCATCAAGAAAAAAAGGGAGAAGACTCAAATCAATAGACTTAGAAATGAAAAAGGAGAGGTAACAACTGACACTGTAGAAATACAAAGGATCATGAGAGATTACTACAGTAAACTATATGCCAATAAAATGAACAACTAGGAAGAAATGGACAAATTCTTAGAAAAGCACAACCTTCTGAGACTGAACCAGGAAGAAACAGATAATATATACAGACCAATCACAAGCTCTGAAATTGAAACTGTGATTAAAAACCTTCCAGCAAACAAAAGCCCAGGACCAGATGGCTTCACAGGCGAATTCTATCAAACATTTAGAGAAGAGCTAACACCTATCCTTCTCAAACTCTTCCAAAACATAGCAGAGGGAGGAACACTCTCAAACTCATTCTATGAGGGCACCATCACCCTGATACCAAAAGCAGGCAAAGACGTCACAAAGAAAAAACTCCAGGCCAATATCACTGATGAACCTAGATGCAAAAATCCTCAACAAAATACTAGCAAAGAGAATCCAACAGCACATTAAAGGATCATACTTTAAAGTAGGGTTTATCCAAGGAATGCAAGGATTCTTCAATATACGCAAATCAATCAATGTGATACACCATATTAAGAAACTGAAGGATAAAAACGATATGATCACCGCAATAGATGCAGAAAAAGTTTTCAACAAAATTCAACACCCAATAAAAACTCTCCAGAAAGTAGACATAGAGAGAACCTACCTCAACATAATAAAGGCTATATGTGACAAACCCACAGCCAACATCATTCTCAATGGTGAAAAACTGAAACCATTTCCTCTAAGATCAGGAACAAGACAAGGTTGCCCACTCTCACCACTATAATTCAACATAATTTTGGGAACTACAGGCGTAGCAATCAGGAAGAAAAGAAATCCAAATCAGAAAAGAAGTAAAACTGTCACTGTTTGCAGATGACATGGCACTATACGTAGAGAATCCAAAAGATGCTACCAGAAAACTACTAGAGCTAATCAATGAATTTGGTAAAGTAGCAGGATATGAATTAATACACAGAAATCTCTTGCATTCTTATACACTAAAGTATGAAAATTCTGAAAAATTAAGGAAGCACTCCCATTTACCATCGCAACAAAAAGAATAAAATACCTAGGAATAAACCTATCTAAGGGGACAAAAGACCTGTGTGCAAAAAACTGTAAGACACTGATGAAAGAAATTAAAGATGATACAAATAGATGGAGAGATATACCATGTTCTTGGATTGGAAGAATCAACATTGTGAAAACCACTCTACTACCCAAAGCAATCTACAGATTCAATGCAATCCTTATCAAACTACCAATGGCATTTTTCACAGAACTAGAACAAAAAATTTCACAATTTGTATGGAAACACAAAAGACCTTGAATAGCTAAAGCAATCTTGAGAAAGAAAAACGGAGCTGGAGGGATCAGCCTTCCAGACTTCAGACTATACTACAAAGCTACAGTAAGCAAGACAGTAATGTACTGGCAGAAAAACAGAAATATAGATCAATGGAACAGGATAGAAAGCCCAGAGATAAACCCATGCACATATGGTCACTTTACCTTTGATAAAGGAGCCAAGAATATACAATGGAGAAAAGATATCCTCTTCAATAAGTGGTCTGAGAAAACGGGACAGCTACATGTAAAAAATGAAATTAGAGCACTCCCTAACACCATATACAAACATAAACTCAAAATGGGTTAAAGACCAAAATGTGAGACCAGACACTACAAAACTCTTAGAGGAAAACATAGGCAGAACACTCTATGACATAAATCACAGCAAGATGTTTTTTGACCCACCTCCTAGAGAAATGGAAGTCAGAACCAAAACAATTGTGACCTAATGAAACTTAAAAGCTTTTGCACAGCAAAGGAAACCATAAACAAGACAAAAAGACAACCCTCAGAATGGAAGAAAATTTTGTAAATGAATCAACTAAGAAAGGATTAATCTCCAAAATATATAAGCAGCTCATGTAGCTCAATATCAAAAAAACCAACAACCCAATCCAAAAATGGGCAGAAGACCTAAAGAGACATTTCTCCAAAGAAGGTATACAGTTTGCCAACAAACACATGAAAGGATGCTCAACATCACTAATAATTAGAGAAATGCAAATCAAAACTACAATGAGGTATCACCTCACACCAGTCAGAATGGCCATCATCAAAAAATCTACAGACAATAAATGCTGGAGAGGGTGTGGAGAAAAGGCAACCCTCTTGCACTGTTGGTGGGAATGTAAACTGATACAGCCACTGTGGAGAATAATACGGAGGTTCCTTCAAAAACTAAAAATAGGACTACCATATCACCCAGCAATCCTACTACTGGTCATATACCCTGAGAAAACCATAATTCAAAAAGATACAGGTAGCACAATGTTCATTGCAGCACTATTTACAATAGCCAAGACATGGAAACACCCTAAATGTCCATCAACAGATGAATGGATAATGAAGACGTGGCACATATATACAATGGAATATTACTCAGCCATAAAAAGAAATGAAATTGAGTTATTTGTAGTGAGGTGGATGGACCTAGAGTCTGTCATACAGCATGAAGTAAGAAAGAGAAAAACAAATACCGTATGCTAACACATACACATGGAATCTTAAAGAAAAATAAAATGGCTCTGATGAACCTAGGGGCAGGACAGGAATAAAGACGCAGACATAGAGAATGGACTTGAGGACATGGGGAGGGGGAATGGTAAGCTGGGACGAGGTGAGAGAGTAGCAGTGACATATATACACTACAAAATGTAAAATAGATGGATAGTGGGAAGCAGCTGCATAGCACAAGGTGATCAGCTCGGTGCTTTGTGACCACCTGGAGGGGTGGTGTAGGGAGGGTAGGAAGAGTTCCAAAGGGAGGGGATATGGGGATGTATGTATACATATAGCTGATTCAGTTTGTTATGCAGCAGAAACTAACACACCATTGTAAAGCAATTATACTCCAATAGAGATGTTTAAAAAACTACATTAAGAATAAATATTAATTCTAAGCATTCATTAACGTTTTTTAATTCTTCAAGTATCATTTGTGTGTGTGTAATAGTATTATGTTGCATTATCTTTACCTCCTTTAAAATAATTTTAGTGCTTATTTTGTTTCATGTCTGTTATATTTTCCAATTTCCAAAACAAATTTAATTAAAAAATTTGTTTGTATAAATAGAATGACAACATAAATAAGCAAGCAAAACTTTAAAAGAGACTGAAAGAAAATGTTTATAACACATATGTCCAAAGTTTAATATTTTGTTTTCTAACAATAACTATAAAAAGTCATCTAATATATAAATGAGTAAATAATATGAACAATTTACAAAATATTAAATGTTCTAATACACAGAATTTTGAATAATCAAATTGAAATTAAAATACCATTTCTCAATTATAAGACCACCACAAAATAAAATAATAATAAAACATTTATTAATTATGAGTCCATGAAGAGTGGTGAAATCTCAAATGCTATTTGTGCTAGTATGATTATCTATAACACTTTTAATAAATAATTTGAGTAACATTTAAATATTAAAATAAATTTGGCCACTTACCTAGCATTCTCCCTTATAGAAAACTGTTCAATAGAAATAGTTTAGGCACATAGAGATATATCTAGAGTGATATCGGTGATATACATATCAATGTATATTCATATATGGATACAATTGATGAAATAGATGTGGATGTGATATTATCTATTGCCAAATAATTTGTAATAAAAATTGGGGACATTCTGAAATCTTATCATTATGAAATGGTTAAATAGAGTATGTTTCACTCTTACAAAGGAATCATAAAACTAATTAAAGGAATGAGAGAAACTATACTTATAGTTATGCAACAAGGTTTAACCCACATTCATTCATAGGAAATTCACATGTAAAACATAAAGATATTTCTCAGATATCTCTGAACAGTATAGAAATAAATATATTTTTGTCAACAGTATAACACGGGGACATGGAGATAAATGGGCAGAGGTTAACGCTTTAAATTCTTAATTAAATAAAAAAGAAACTATATGTGGACAGATTATTTTCAAAAAGATTTTTAAGGAAGCATTTTTAAAATCCTGAGTGAGAAATGAAAAGGGAGGGGTAAGTCCATTTGGAAGCATAGCAGATGCTCCACCTAGCACAATTTTTTTAGTAAAATCTAGAAGTATCCTAACACTTGAGACCATATCAAGTTGAAGTTGCTGAGCTGCTCATTAATGCTATGCATATGGTGTGTTATTAAAGGTAACATTGTAAACCGAATTATTTAAAGGATGGCTTGAAATTTTCTCAAAACTTTCAATTAGCTACTATTCTTTTACTTTGCCAACATAGAGAGTAAAATTCATATTTAAAAAAAAAAAGTTATGGTTTTATTTTAATCTTTGCTTCCCAAGCTGAAAATCTTTTTTCCTTTCTTATTTCTGAGATTCTACAATTCTCAAATTTCATTCACTCATTATATATGCATGACCTAATTCTCATAATTTCAGTGCCAGTGTTGGCACTGGATCCTGGCTGGAGACTAGGATTATATAGGTGGATAAATCCAGGGACTAAGTAACTCACAGTCTAGTGGTGGAAACATGATCCAGTGCAAAACAATGCACCATGTTTTATAATAAATGCATATACAAATCACATAAAAACACAGAGCCAGTACCATATATAAATCAGAGCATGAAGTGGAGCTAGACTACCACAGTTTAAATCCTGGCTCCACCACTAACTCATTGGGTGATTCTGGGCAAATCACTTAATCTTTCAGTGCCCTAAGACATTTGTCTGTAAAATGGAGATTAGGATTAAGTGACTTGGCACATAGTAGTAACTATATGTGACAGCTAAAAACAATAACAACCAAAAGAATAAAACATCAATTAATATATCACTTGATAAAAGGATGTGAAAGAGAAGGAAATGGAGCCTTGTGTATTTAACATAAGTAATATTCCTATTATATCACAGTTATTTTCTTGTCCCAATGACATTTCAATTTTTCAAAGTGATTTACCTTTTACATAGTTAAAAAAAGTGGTTTAAAAATTTTTTATTTTTTCTATTCTTTCAGTGGCATCTGTGATAACTCTTTCCTGATCTCTGAAAAACATAAACAAAAACAAGCAAACAAACCAAAAACCCAAACATTTATCTCTTATTCCTTGTATCTTCAGCTATGTCCCAAACTGAATCATCATCCATACTTAGTACAATCTACAACTTTAGCAAGCATTGTTAAGTGTACCTTTCTGCTTTAGTTCCAATTTAACTATTAATTCTAGAGACAGTGAATTATAAACTATTATAATTATAAAGAAAATATAGGCTTACTTTTGTACAGCAAAAATGCAGAAATGTCATTCAGAAATCTCCTTGCAATAGGTCTTAATTTTTGCTGTGCTATCACCAGAACATAATATCCCTGAAGCCTAGGATCATTTACGAAGCTACCTTCTTTATGTTTCACTTAAGTCATCTCAAAGTGAATTTGTCCAAAACCAAAAGTTTCATTTTCTGCAGAAATGTCTTTCTCCCTCCTTACCCATATGTCAGGAAATAGCATCAGCATTCATTTAGCTAATTAGGCTGTCTTCAGACTCAAACTTGACTCTTTTTCTCATCTCACAACAATTCTTTAAACGCAGCTTTTAATTTCTTAGCTTCAAGATAAAACCCACATCCAACTACTTTGCATGACATGCATCATCACCCTATGTCAGCCATTATTTTCTTTCACTGTGAATTCTAAAAAATCCAACTGTATCCCATGGTCCTAATTTTGCCCCTCAAAGTCAAGGGTCTATCCTACATCCAGAGTGATACTTTTTAAATACAAATCACATGTTATTTACATGTTTGGTCACCTCCAATACATTTGGACCTACCACATTTGGAATAAATCCAAATAACTTTAACTACGGTCTAATGAGACCTACATTAATTGACCCCTGGATACCTATCAGACTTTAACACTTATAATTCTCTCTATATGTGCTCAAGTTACATTAGCTTTCTTGCTATTAGTTAAAACTTCCAAGAACAATTCTGTCGTGTTCCTCCCTCTTTCCCCAGTTTTTTTTTTTCACTCAGCTCTTTCCTTCAATATGTATTCTCTTTGTTTGTTTTCAAATGTTACCTCTTTAGGGAAGCCTTCTGTTGCTTTGCAAACTGGCCCCATACATGGAGGGCAAAGAGAAATCAAAGAACAAGGCTGACCACTCGAGATTGGTAGGCTACAGGTTTAATAAGCAAGGGAACTTACAGAGGAGACTTGTCTTGGGCGACTGAAAGATGAGTAGATCTCTGCACCCTCCTGTCAGAATCTTAAAAGTTTACACAGAGGGCTTAAATGGGTTCAGTCACTTATACTGTCCAGATGGTCTCACCACCATCTTACTTTCTTAAGTCTACATCCTTAAAAAGGCTCCTAGTGTGGGAATGCTGGGCAGAGTGTACATTCAAAAGACAGGGGATTGGGTGAGGAGCCTCCAATTGACTGGGTCCAACTCTTCTTTTTTTAATTAAAAAAAAAATTGTGGCAGCCCCGCACTGCATGAGGGATCTTACGGATGGAACCAGTGTCCCCTGAACTGGAGGGGCAGAATCTTAACCACTGGACCACCAGGGATGTCCCACCTGGGTCCAACCCTTGGGTTAACCTGCAGTCATGTCCTCCCTATCACCTCCTACAACACCTCCCCAGATCATCGCATCTAAAAATAACACTCCGTGTACTCTTCATGTTTTCCTATTAGAATAAAAACTCCAGTAAGGCCAGAATTGCTCTGCAGATGCTAAATAAATTGTATCAAATGAATGAAACTAATGATTTATATTGCTTGATATAATCATCAATCAAATAGAAAATGGTCATTTATTCATGTTTCATATCTTAATAGTTTAAAATAATAAAATGGAGTTATAGTCACAGCTATAAAAAGTCACGCAGCTTTTTAGGCATTCTGCCTCTCAGTTCTCCAGGGTCACATATGAAGATGGACTTTTTCAATCAATGTCATTGGTGTTTTAATGAATGCCAATTTCATGTCATTTTAGTCAATGCCAATACGGAAATACTGATAGAAAATGGAGATGAAAATAATAGATTTATTGTTGATAATTAGCGACTGTACATTTTTAGTATCAGTAAAACTACGTTGAGCCTTATATTTATACTTAAGACTGAAGAGTTGGAAAATAGGAAAAAAGTAGTAAATTTTGTTTAGGGGATACATATTTGATAGGTTTCCACTCTTCCCTTTTTTCCTTATGTAAATAAAGTATCTTTCATTTTCTGCTTTATTTTTATAAAAAAAAGTTTTTTAAGAAATAGATATTGGATTCCACAATTTTTTAAGTCTAAGTGGACAATCATATTTTCCCTCATCGACTTATAACTTCGATTAATTATATTAAAATATTTTCTAATTTTGGATAATTTTCCATTCTTGGGACAAACTTCACTTTGTTAGATTTAAATATTTTATTTATTTATTTATTTATTTTGGCCTCACAGCAAGCAGGGATCTTAGTTCCTCCTGCCCCCTTCAGTGGAAGCACAGAGTCCTAACCACTGGACCACCAGGGAATTCCCCAGATTTAAATATTTTAAGTCTTTATAGCTAGATACAATTTTATTGTAGATCTTTTGCATCAATTTTAAAATGATCTGTAGTTTTCTCTGTGCTGTTTTTGCAAAGATTTCTTTTTTTTTTCTTTTTTTTGCTGTATGCGGGTCTCTCACTGTTGTGGCCTCTCCCATTGCGGCACAGGCTCCGGATGTGCAAGCTCAGCGGCCATGGCTCACGGGTCCAACTGCTCTGCGGCATGTGGGATCTTCCCGGACCGGGGCACGAACCCGTGTCCCCTGCATCGGCAGGCGGACTCTCAACCACTGTGCCACCAGGGAAGCCCTTGCAAAGATTTCTTATCACTTATTCTGATTATGTCAAAATAATGTGGAATCTTTCCTCTTATATCTTCTGAAAGGATTTAAATACCATTGGAATTACTATTAACACAAATATATTATTGAATACATCTGTGAAAATAGCTGTGCTGGTGTTTTAATGAGGAAAAGTAAATTCATTACTTTAATAGTTCCCTTTATATAATTTGATTTGTAAATTGTTTTATTTTCTGGTATCTATTTCATGATTTATATATTTGTTAAAATATTTTCATCAAAGATTTTAAAATAATTTTCATAAAGTGGAGGACATCAATTTCATATAATTATTTTATTTGCTTTTTATTTATTGTTATAACCTTATTTTCACATATAGTTTTATGTCATTTGCTTATTTTTATCTTTTTGAGGAGATCAGCTAAATTTATTTTATGGTTGTTTATTACTGTTTTTAAATGAGCCAGCTCTGGGATTTAGTTTTCAATTGTACTGTTAATTCAATAATTTCTCTTCATCACTTAGAGTTTAACTCATGGATTTTTGTGTGTTTGTGTCTCTAATAATTTAAATCATTCTTTTCAGTGGCAATGATCAATAGCTATAGTGCTGCTTGCCAAACACTGTTTCTCTTCTACATGTTTCCTAAGTATATCTTACTTCCAGGAAATTTGATATTTCTCAGGCTGAAAAGTTTGACTGAACACAACTTTTCTGAAAGATTAATTTTTGAAAATGATTAATTTACTTTACAAAAACTATATTTAGTTGGTATAAGGTCTGTGGTAATTTAACAGTTTGCATAGGATGGGATTTCTTTATACAGTTGTCCTGCAGATACTGTGGGGGATTGGTTCCAGGACCCCCTAAGGATACCAAAATCCAAGGATACTAAAGTCCCATAGTGTGCCCCCTGTATCTGTAGTTCTGCATCCACAAATTCTACCAAACTCAGCTCGTGTAGTACTGCAGTATTTATTGAAAAAAATCCATGTATAAGTGGACCCACCCAGTTAAAAACCATGTTATTTGAGGGTTAACTGTAGGTTTGAAGATGTCTGTGACGTTTTTGCTTTTCTCCGTCTCATTTTACTGGCTTGAGAGGAAAGTGTTTTCCTGGTTTGAAGAAGATGAGTCATGACATAGCAGAGTCTTGGTACCTGTCCTCAAAATGGGGGTGTGCATGGGCAGAAAATGTTGACTCAGATGGTCTGAGAAATATGGACAACACTTGGAGCAGAGAGGACATGGGAGTTGAAAGCTAGAAGGTGGACTATGGAGGAGGGAGATAGGATAGTGAGAAGGGAAGATGGAAAGGCATGAAGACTGGAACTGGATACGAGAGAAGAAACTGAAGGTACACAAGAAGAAAACTGGAAGCAAGAGAGAGTGTGAGGTCCCATGTCTCATATGCTCTGACTTTATATCCATTATAATTGTTAGTAAACTTTATAAGTAAATATAAAGTTCTTATTACCTATGTGAATTTGTTAAATGTATCATGGGTATCATTCTCTTTATGGCTGAATAATATATATATATGATATATATATATATATATGATATATCACAAAATTTGTTTACTCACTCATCTATTGATGTACATTTGGCTTTTGTGAATAGTGCTGCTATGAACATTTATGTATAAGTATTTGAGTACCTGTGTGAGTACAATTTCTGGGTCATCTGGTAATCTTATTTTTAACTTTCTGAGGAGCTGCCAAACTGTTTTCCACAGTGGCTAAACCATTTTACATTTCCACTAGCAATTTATGATGGTTCTTATTTATCCACATCCTTGCTGATGCTTACTATTCTCCATATTTGTTTGTTTGTTTTTGTTTATAGCCAAACCAGTGAATGTGAGGTTATATCTTAAAACTGGCTTTGATTTACATGAATAATTATGTTGAGAATCATTACATGTGCTTATTGAGCATTTGCATATTTTCTTTAGAGTAATGTCTATTCATGTCCGTTGCTCATTTTTAATTTGTCTTTTTCTTGAATTATAATTTTATTTATACATATACTAGAACCTTATCAGATATATCATTTGCAAATACTTTCACCCATGCTGTAGATTGCATTTACAATTTTTTGATAATGCTCTTTAATACACAAAAGGCTTCAATTACAATGAAGTCCAATTTTTCTATTTTTTTGTTCTTACCCTTGCTACATGAGTAACATGTTATCATATTTAAGAATCTGTTACCAAATTCAAAGTCATAATTTATCCCTATGTTTTCTTCTAAGATTTATAGTTTTAGCCCTTACATTTAGTTCACTAATCCATTTGGAGTTAATTTTTATTTAAGGTTTTAAGTAGGGGTCAAATTTCATTCTTCTCCATATGAGTACATAGTTTGTCCCAGAACCACTTGTTGAAGAGATTATTCTTTCCTCATGGAATAGTCTTGACAACTTTGTCAAAAAATCAGTTGGTTATAGATGTACAGATTTTTTCTGGACACTGATTCTATTCCATTGATATATATGTTTATCCTAATAGTAGTACCACACTGTTTTGATTACTGTAAGTTTGTAGTAAGTTTTGAAATTGGGAAGTGTGATTCCTTCAACTTTTTCTTTTTCAAGATTACTTTGCAATTCATGGTACTTTCAATTTCTGTAAGAAAAGCCATGGGGATTTTGATAGGGATTGAATTGAATCTGTAGATATTTTTGGAGAGTATTGACATATTAACAATATCAAGTCTTCCAGTCCATGCATATGGAATGTCATTCTATTTATTTAGGTATTCTATAATTTATTTCAGCATTGTTAGGTGTTGGTGTACAAGACTTTCACTTCCTTTGTTACCTATATTCTTATGCATTTTACTCTTTTGGATGCTATTTTAAGTGTAATTGGTTTTCTTAAATTTCTTTTTGGATTGTTCATTGCTGATGTATGCCTGATTTTTGTGTGTTGATCTTGTACTCCGTAATTTTGTTAAATTTATTAGCTCTCATAATTTGTGTATGTGTGTGTCTGTTTGTGTAATGGATTTTCTATATAAAAATCATGTCATTTAGAGGTAGATACACAGTCAGCCCTCTGTATCCATGGGTTCCATATCCAAGAGTTCTGCATCCACGGATTCAACCAACTATGGATTGATATTAAAAAAATCTACATACCTTTGGCACTAAATGTTTAGTTAAGGAAAAGAAAGTGATTGTCAGAAAAGTAAAAGTGGAAAGAAGGAAGGCTATTAATTTGGGAAGGAGTATGGGTGAGCTTCTGATTTGCTAGTGTTTGTATGTACCTCTTAACTAGAGTGGGTTGTGGTGGTAATTTTATAAAATTCATGAGGCTGTACACTTTGTACTTTATGCATTTTTAGTTTTCTTATTTACACTAAAACATGTAATAAAGTAAAATAGGATATTATTTACATAGAAGAAAAAAAGTAACTTGTATACAGTTAAGGGAGAGGAATTTTATGGCAGCTTAAACGTCATCATAGAGCATAAGTTCAGTGAGACAAGAGTGAAACTATTTTAAGTCTAGAGAATGTAATTGCTTTTACAAACTGCATTTAAAAAAATGTTCCTTTCAAAGCAACTTATTTTGATTTATTTGTATAATGGTCATGTTATATTTTTCATATATTCATATATACCTCATATTTGTAGAACTTACTATAGAAAACAGGTGTTTTCTAAAAGTTATGTGTTCAATCTTTGTAATGTACAACTTACATGTAATGATTTTGATAACTGCAAACAGAAAATTATTCTTATGTATGATTTATACTCTATGTGTGTATATAAATCTATATTTTTTGGTTTTCAATACTGAGTATTTACAATGTAACTTTTAAGACACTAATGGAAGTAATTTGGTAATCCTAAATTTAATAGTGTACAAATAATTGTGTTTTATATATTTTTTTGTTTATAACTGGTCTGACATAGACTTCTTCTATGACAAACTGACACAGATAGATGTATACATGAAAATGTAAATAAAATATTAAGCATAGGTGGTAACAAGAAAAATCAGTAATTACAATATTTATATTATGTAAAATTAGTTATAGAGGAACACTTTCTTAACTCTCTTGCACCATGATTCACACACATTATTGCCCTGCATATAGGCAAAGGACAATTTGGTTAGGCCCAAAACAATGACTTATTTATGCTAACAGAATGAGATGCATGTAAAGAATTATAAGAGGCTTCCTGTAGAATGTTTCCTATTGTCAATTTTAATTAAACTATATGTACATATGTTTTCTATACCTCTGTTCATGAGCAGTTTTATGGCCTTAATCACATTTCCATATTATGTCTCAGTGTCTGATCTCAATTCTCTGTATATTTGATAAGTACCATGATACACAATGAGAAGTGGCTGATCATACTTCTTAAAGTTCTGTCACAAGTTTTCATATTTTTAAATTATTATTCATAGCATACAATTGCAAAACATCATGTTAAACATCATCCATGTAAGCTATATTTCATAGAATAAATTAGAAAGTTTATATGCATGATACTAGCTAAAATATATTTAACATTTACTAAGTGCCAGAAAACTTTGCATGCATTCAATTATTTAATATTCACAACAAGTCAGAGGATTGATGCAGTTATTACCTCCATTAGGTAATTAGCAATTTTGAAAACTATGGTTGGTTAAATAATTCAAACAGGAAGTGGCCAACTTAGGATTTGAACTTGATTCTCCTCTGACACTAGAATCCATTTTCTTATTTATGGAATACACTATAGCAAAGCTAATTTATGACTGAAAAATAGAAAATCAGTTTTAAGGAGTAGATATCACTTAATAAAATATATTGGAATAAATTGAGAGGGGAATAAAGGCCAGTGCTATGCCAAAAGTAGAAGTAAACTAAATTGAAAGGTTGATTTTTGCTTCTGGCTGTAGTGGATTGGCTTGCTTCAGACCACTCCTCGTAAGACAACAATGAGAAAATTTGGATAAAATTTTAAAAATAAATTCAAGGCATTATAGGTCTGAACATGAGAGACAATGTGAACTCCTCAGTCACTTCTATTAGGTTGGCTTAACTCTGCCATCAAGCCTGAAAAGGAAACACACTAAAATAAAAGTAGGCACCCATATACTCATGCAAACACACTCGGTCCAAAAGCAATCAACAGATATGAGAATAAAAATAAGAGTTAAAATTATGTTGCATTAAAACAAACTACGTATTAAAAATAATACATTTTTCTGAGAATAAGACAATAATTTTATCATGAAATATATTACTAATATTCAGTGTTCAGTATAACATCTAATTATATTAGAAAATCACCTCAATACATTACAACTAAACATTTGGAGAAATTTGATTAAATGACTAAGCAAGCTAACAACTGATGAAGATTTTCTTGACTTGAATTTAGATATCTGATAGGGAACCACTGGATCAGTGTTCTGGATAATGTACCAGTCTACATGTTAATTAGATAAAATATTTTAAATACTGATATGACAAGCAATTTTAAATTTATTGGATGATTCTATTTTATGTGTAATGACATGTTTAATGACATTCTTTAATATAATGCATTTTCCTTAATATATTAACACATTCATAGGTTCTAGGGGGAAAAAGTAACAATCACAATGATACATTTCATCTAATACTTATTGTGATACTTCACATGGTAACATATCACAATGTTTTATATTATTATATAATAATCTGCCTTTGAAAATGACATGCTAGAAGGTAATACATCTTCTCTTATAGCTTCTGCAATGTTGTGATATTACTAAAAGTGTTGCATGTTAAATATATAAAATCTATTTTGAATATTTATTTCAGGTTTGATTCATTGGTAAAATCACTTTCTGCATGTGTGTATGTATGTGTTCCCAGTATTCCATGAGCTTCTGTTGCTTTATATCTTTAATACACTTTAATAATTAAATTTGTTGGTAAGCAAGTTTTAGAAACATCTAAATATGAATTTAAATATGTCTGAGAGTTGTAGCAATACCTAATCAATGAAAACTCTGAAAGAAAAATATGAATCATACAAGCTCTAACTACAGAGCCCTAACTGACCAAATGAAGAGTCATTTACACTGCCTCTACTCTTGATTAATGCCATTACTGAAGGATTCTCACCCAAACCCATCAGTTTACAAGTAAGTAAACTCAAGGAAAAGAAAATTAGTGAATTGCCCAAGACCAGAAAACTAAATTAAATATAGCACCCGGAAAGAATATGTTTCCTCTTTGGTAACATTGCTCAGAAAGGAAATATATTTTATTGAAGAAGTTAATAGTTAAAAATAAAATATGTTAAATGAACAACTTTATGGGAGGCGCTGGGGGCAGTACATAACATAGTAAGAAGAAAGCTGCAGTGTTAAGTCTTGGGAAGAGGCGAGCCCAGAACATAATTCGCCAGTGGAACAGAAAGCTGGCTGAGACTGGACTAAGCAAGCCCCATAGTCAAGGATGAATCTTCATTGGCTTAATGGTATTATGCTGAGAAAAGCCATCCACAAATGAAGTAAACAGCAAAGACCAACAAATGAATTATCTAGTTATCTCAATCTTGGGAGAAAGTCAAAAAAGAGTTTGGTAGAAGTTTGTGGTACAAAAACGGATGATAGCAAGAAGGGGTATATTTAGGTTGTAAATAGAAGAAAATTATACTTGGCTTGTTAGCACTTCTTGGGTCCTGTGGACTGTTTATATCCCACTGATGAAGAGGTAGCCTGCATAAACACCAAATGTTAAAGGTGAGACTTTACGGTCTCAATAATTTTCTTAACAATACATTGTACTCCAGTTCACATTAAAGAGCATTATTATCCTTCTACAGCTAAAATTACAGTGACATAAAATTGTTTAGGTTGAGAATGACAGTCCAAAGCACTGCAAATGTGCATGTTGTTCAATAAAGGCACATTTTCTTCATTACACTAAACTGTCTAAGGTGAGAAGTGAATAATAAATACATTATTAAAAAGTCATAAGCAATATTTGAAAAATATATTTTTGATTAAGTCATTTTTCATTAGTATCAATCATATTATACATTTATTGTTTTAGTTGACAGTATAATCTTACATATAACCTAAATATTGTTCAACCCATAACTCCTAAAGTAAGTCCATATTATTAAAACCTTATTTGACAGTAATGATAATATCAGTGTTCCATTTCAACATTTATATAATTAAATGATACATTTTCAATGTTACAGTTTGGGGTTTTTTTCCTAGTTTCAAAAGGTATACCAAACCCAGTAAAACAAGACCACTGATTACAATGGTCTATGGTGCAAACAGTGAAATTCTCATATTACACAATATTCCCACCAAAAATACTTTCGGAACTTCAGTGTACAAAGGTGGCAGTAATTTTTTAACAGACTGTTTGAATTATTAGCTGTAGATTTTAAATGAATATACATGGACTGTGCTTTTGCCTATAACTCATAGTTTCTTTGCCATGCCAGTTATTAGCTAAGGTTCAGCTCTAATTACTGTGCCATAAGTTAAGGAAACCTACAGTAAATTCTCCATGGAAGAACTCTACCTTTATCTGAATATCAATTAGCAGTGTAATATTATGCCAAATATTTTTTAAAACTCCTTTTAGGTTTTACTATTTCCTTTTGCTTTAATATATTTCAGGCCAGAGACAGTAACGCTTCAGATATTTTCCATTATCCATCCTATGCACATAACTTATCCTTCAAAGTTATGGTATAAAAATCATTTCACTTCTTAGAACACTGACTCTATTTTATGTATACTTATTGGGGATAAAAATTGTGGTTAACAAAGATGGCATTGGAGATGTGATCTATCTACACGTATGTATATTTGTATGTATATGTGTGAGTATGTATGAGTGCATATACAAGAATGGACTTATGTCTACCTCTACTGGAAGAGCCAGGAGACTTACTTGAAATATGAACAGCACTATCTTCTGCAACTCATTAAAAGTTTTGCTCTTCACATATTTGGTGTATTATATCCATTTATTTATTCATTCATTTAATAAACATATTTTAATACTTTGTGCTAGACTTTCTCTCATCTTCCTTTTCTTATGTAGACGTCTGGGTAGAAGAATAGGTGAGGGCTCTGGAAGTAAGACCTCTCTTACTCATGGACCTGGTGAATGGGGCATTGTAATAAATGTCAGATATTTATTTTCAGTTGATTCTGATATAAAAGTTAGGAAGAAACCTATACCTGCTCCTCAAGAAAAATATGTTAAGAAAATAAAAAGTTGTCAATATAAACCAAATAAAATTATATAGAAATGAATAAACAGTGAAGATGTAAAGGATAATCTATACTACTTAGGAGTAATTTTCAGAGCCTATGTCTATTTAGCCTGTACATCTTTGGACATGCTATGCACATTTTTAAAAATCAGATTAGAATATTTGGCCTCCAATGAAAGGTACTTGGAGATACAAAAAAAAAAATCTTCAAGTGTAATATCTTTCATTGACAAGGATAGATAAACAGATAATTATAATAATGGAGGATAAGTACAACGGAAAAAGAAAGAAAAGGGAGAGTATCTTTCTATTCGGTGATTCAGAAGGAGATAATAGACAGATAGAAGAAAATTTTAGAAGAAGTGAAAAATGAGTGTATTTCAGATTTGAAAAAAAAAATTCCAAGGAGAATACTACAAGGAATCCACACTTAGACATACATTAAAACTGAAAATCAACAAAGAGCAGGCTGATAGAAAGTAAGCCTACATATGTCAAATTACAGTTTAACTAACTGTTGATTCTTATTGTCAACCTTGGATGTCAGAAGACAACAGAATGATATCTTAGTATTGTTTTAAGGTACAATTATGTCAAATACTTTATATGTAATTAAAAGTTCTTTCACAAATGAAATAGCATTTTTCAAATAAACAAAAACTGGAAGATTTTACCACAAATTCACCCTCATCAAAGGATGTGCTTCAGGAAAAGAGACAATGAACCCAAAATGAAGATTCCAGATGAAAGAAGGGATGATAAGCAAGGAAAATGAGACGCATCTGGTTGAACCAAAATAAACATTGATTATGTACAATTGTATCCAATTTGGAAGATCACACATATAGACTATGGCACAAAATAAGATGTAAGTTGGAAGGCAGTGATTGGAATAAGCATATCCTAAGGCCACAATATTCTGGAAAAGCATAAATATACTGACTTAAATTAGGTATTGTTATATTTTTAAAGAAAATAAAAAGTACCATAAGTAGAAAGTAGTAAATAGATGATAAAAATTAAATATATATAAATAATTGTAGTACACATAAATGAACAAGACAATGAGAGGGAATAATAATAAATATAATAATTTCGATTAAAATGGTTAAACAGCAAAACACTAAAGAAATTTGTCACCAAGTATGTCACCAAGGAATCTAGACTTAATGCATTGTAAAGTAGAGATGTGAAAATGTTTTAAGTTAATACAAAATGATCATCTTTATATTTAGAATGATCACACTGGATATGCTACCTTTAATACACTATGTAATTTGGAACGATTTTATATTGCTGGACAGTTAGACAAAGCCTTTTAAAAATAATCTTAAAAAAATTAAAACAATAAACAGGATGGGAATTTAGGTAAAAAGGAATTCACAGTTTCAAAGCCTCCTTTTTTTCCTACAGGCAGTTTCCTATTCTGGCACATTTGGGATTTGGTTTTAATAGTTTGTTGTAATGAGTGCAAAAGAAACAAAGCCCCAGTTATGTACAAACTGGAAACTCTACTCAGGGGCCCTTTTCATAATAGTTGTACCTTCAAGGGACACAGTTTCAGAGTAGAGAGATTTGGAGGTAAATCTTCCCCTGCCCCTTCACTTAGGATGTTGTTATAAAAGTTGAGTTGGTTTGAAGCAAGGAGAATGATGTGTTCTTGGGCAAATTTCAACCCTGATTTATCTCACCTGAGAGCTCCAAATAACATTAAGTGAATAATTTACTTTAAAGTATTCCAGACCTGGCATGTTCCCAGGCACTTAAAGAAACTTATGCAAAGGATGAAGGATGAGGGATCATTATCCCAGTTTTCAAAGAATTCACATAGATACATTTTTTAAATGGTTAGACAGAAAACATTCAAAGATAATCAAATATATAAGGTAACTAGGCCCCAAAGTGAGATTCAGCAGAAACAACATACATAAAGAGACGTGAAAAAGAACCTTTATAGCAATATTGTTAATTTTTTTAAGCAAGACAATGAAAATGACAATAAAAAAGATAAATTGTGGCATATGCCTACATGGAATGTATTAGCAAAAAAGGCAAGTCACAGGAAATATAGTACAATTCCATGTAATTACAGTTAACATAGGCAAAAATATATATTGCTTTGCAATACTTATGTCTGTAGAAAAATTTTAAAGAAACACATGGAAATGATAAACACCCAATATGAGATAATCGTATCTCTGGGGATGGAATCAAGGAGGAACACTCATGGTGCTTGCTGTTAGGTGAGTACTTGGGTGTGTATTGCATTACTCATTGTATCATTATGTTTTTTCTGGATGTTTAATAGTACACATAAAAAGAAATCTGCGAGTGAATGAATAACTGAATAAAATTCACCTAGAAAGTGTCTTTAATTTTTTGAAACATTAATTTATTATACACAGAGTAAAAGTTGAAATTTAACAACTATACTAAAAGAATAAACTATGATTCTTGTTTTCAAATAAATAATGACCTTATAATTCTGAGATATTGAAGCTTAGTAAAATTCTGAATGTTGTATATTAGTTATTTTCATGACCATGTATCAATGTAATATATGGAAAGGTAAATGATATGCCCATCTTAGCAGTTAGTATATAAAAAGAGACTTTATTGTTATAATAAACTGGGGGGTTCAATGGTGTGCTTAAACTCTAGATCAACTTCTGATATCCATCTGTGTAATGCACAGCTACATATTCATAGAAACTAACCTCGAGGTTCATGTCATATCACATAAATTGATACACATATTATTATATACATTTGACTGTTTAAATAATTAGGTGGGAATTGTTTGATTTTTTTTCATCAGATGAACTTATGCCATAGAATATTGCAGATGAGGGGAGAAAATATATTCTGCTGTAAGTAGTTTTTTTAACAAAGTTTAACTGATTTTTATAAAGATCCTTTGACCAACTTTTAAGACTAAAGATTTCTTTCCTCTTAGCTCTAAAAGTAGGCTTCAAACAGTTCCATACATTTGGTAAAGGCCAGTATCTACCCCAAGATATTTTTTAGCAGGGAAGGTCAGTCATAATTTCAAATATTTTCCACAACATTACATTTTGATATTAAGTATACATAATTATTGTTACCATGACATTCTCTTATATTTATAAAGACTAAGGAAATAACACTACAAATTATACTGAGTTACTAACAGTGACTAAATTACTGTTTATGTGTGTTTATATTAAAAGAAAAGCATTATTCTTATTTTAATCAGAGTTGCATTAATTACTGCATTGTGGATATGACCCTGTAGGGAGGATAGTTTCTGTTTATGCACAGTTTGGACATGCTGAACAAATTTTACTGAAACTTGAGGTCTGGGCAAAAAACGTGTCTTGAAAGGTAATTTATGACTAATTAGATAGCTCCAGAGAGATTTATCTCCTGAGTTGTGTATTTACATTTCAAGGTAGGCTGAAACCTGGGACCTTAAAAATCCTCTGGGTTGTAAATCAGGAGACAGTGAACTTATTTATCTTTGCCATGGAGAGATTTATTTGTATTCCATGGAGATGGAGTAAGAAGCCTGTATGTTTTCCATTATATTTCCAAGGAGACTCTTTCTGGATGGGAGGGATACAGCATGTAAATAAGTGTCCATATTCATTTTATTCAGGGTTCCTCACTGGCAATACAGACTCCATATATGTTGCATGACATTTGGCTCCTACTGTATCACCCCATGGGTAAGAATTGGGGAAGAGGAAACCAGTAGTTAATTGTTTGCTATAAATAAAGAACAATGATCTACTCTGCTCTAGCAACTTATGTGAACATTCAAGATAATATTAATAAATACAGATTTTAAAAAGTTAAGAGCAGGTGAATTGAATAATAATCTACATGTGATTAGCTAATTAAAATGTTTTTTTATTAGTATATTAATATATTGAGTCATACATCTGAAATTCTTGAGATGTAAGAATTCTGCTAATGAAGTACCTATACGCATGTTCTAATTTGGTGAACTATTGAACAGACTTGTATATTATTTCTTTTTCCAGCTTCTCTGAGATATAGTTAACAGTCATATATTCGTTATTACTGCAGGACTTCTTGAAACTTTTACTATGTTAGCATGCAGTATGTTTCGAGGAAGAAGGCATTGAGTGACAAGGGTTAAATATTTGTGCATCCTGACCATGGTTGCCTTCAAAAACACTTTTTCCATAAAGTATCTATTAATATGTCTCAATCTAGTATTCTGAAGACCACACTTTGGGAATTGTTTTACTTACTTTACCTACCATACACAGTGTTGACTAAGTAAATTGTCTTCCATGTGAAATTTCGGTTACTATCATTAACACCACCAAAAGGTAAATATAAGATTTAAAAAAATATATTCAATCCACTTAATTCCCATTTTTCTTGTTTTTGTCTAAGAAGACAAAACAATCCTTAAAGTGTTTGTACCTAACAACAGAGCATCAAACTTCTTGAAGGAAAAACTAATAGAACTGCAAAAAGAAAGAGATGAATTCACTATTACAGATGAAGGCATAAACATGTCTGTATCAGAAATGGACAGATCAGGCAGAAAGAAAATCAGTAAGGACATAGTTAACCTCAAAACACAATCAACCAAACAGAAACAATTGGCATCTGTAGACTACTTCATGCAAAACCAGCAGAATACACATTCTTTTCAAACTCACATGGACAATTCACTAAGATAGACAACACTCTGGGCCACAAAACACAAATAAATTTAAAAGTATAGAAATCGTACAATGTCTGCTTTCAGATCACAGTGGAACTAATCTAAAATCTCAAGACAAATTAAATGAGTTTTGGAAATAAAAATATAAACACAACTTATCAATATTGGTGGGGTGGAGTAAAAGCAGTACTTAGAGGAAAACTGAGAGCAATGAATGCATATATTAGAAAGAAAGATGTAAAATCAATAATCTAAGTTTCCACCTTAGGAAGCCAGAAAAAAAAGTGCAAATAAAATTCCAACTAAGCATAATAAAAGAAATTAGAATTAGTGCAGAAATCAATGAAATTGAAAAAAAGGAAATAGAGATATTCAACAAAACCAAAAGATGGTTCTTTGAAAAGACTACTAAAATTGATAAATATCTAGCCAGGCTAATTACAAATGATAAGAAATGACACAATTAATAAGATCAGAAATGAAAAAAGGGACATCACAACAGACCAATGGAAATTAAAGGGATAATAAAGGAATACTATGAGCAACTTTATGCCCACAAATTCAATATGATAACAGAAAGAAATTAAAAGTATCCATATCAGAAAGAGACAGTAAAGAGACACTATTATTATCAGATCATATTCTTGTATTGTTGAAAACTTACAGTAAACTATAATAAAACTGATATAACTAACCATTGACTATAGCAAGGTTTCAGGATGCTAGTGAAATATATAAAAAATAAGTTATATTTCAATATACTCACAATAAATGATCTGAAAATGAAAATTTTAAAGCAACTTAATTTACTATAGAATCAAAAAGTATACAATTCTCAAAGATATATTTAACAATGGAAATGTGATTCTTATATAATGGAAATTAGAAAGCATTGCTAAGAAAAATTAAAGAAGATATAAATAAATAGAGATTTTTCAGTCATGGAGCGAAAGACTCAATATTATCAAGATGGTCAATCTCTCCCAGCTGATTCAAAATTTAATCCCAAAGGCTTTATTTTTTCTGTAGAAATTGAAAAAAACATCCTAAAGTATATATGGAGATGCAAAGATATAGAATAGTAAAATGGTTTTTAAACAAAAATACAGACTTAGAGGACTTACACTAGCCAAAATCAAAACAAACTATAAAGCTATAATAATCAAGATGGTAGGGTGTTGAAACGAAATAGAAACATATCAGTACACTAGAAGGAAAAGCATTGAGTCTTCGAATATAGATTTTTTTTATAAAGGTGCCAAGACAAAATGGGGAAAGAATAGTATTTCAACAAATAATTATGGAAAAAATGGATATTCACATGCATAACAATTAACTTAGACATTTTCCTCAGTATACACAAAAGTTAGCTCAAAATGAATCATATTGCTAACTGTAAAAGCTAAAATCATAAAATTTCTAGAAGAAAGTAGAGGAGAAAATCATGAGGAGGTGGATTTGGGCAAAGAGTTTTTAGATACAACATCAAAATAAACTTCATAAAGAACAAAACAACATACAATTTGAATTTTATCAAAATTTTAAAAATGTGTGCTTCAAATGATTCCATTAATTAAAAAGAAAAAAGTAAGCTGCAGATTGGGAGAAAATACTTGAAAATAACATATTTTATAAAGGACTTCTCCTAAGTTTACAAAAAACACAACTCAGTAATAACACAGATATAAAATGAGAATATATTTGAATAACTATTTCACCAAATAAGATGCAGACATGAAAAGATGTTAAATTTCATTAGTCATTAGAGAAACACAAATTAAAGTAACAGTAAAGTATTACCATACATACACTAGAATATGCATCTAATACAGACAAAATACAGAAAATAAGGGGTGTTGGCAAGGAAGTGGAAAACTAGAATCATATATAGCTAGTGGGAATGTAAATGGTGCAGCCAATTTGGAAAGAATTTGGTCATTTCCTTAAAATTTAAACATAAACTTATTATATAATTCAGCATTTGCAGTCTTAGGAATCTATCTGAGAAAAATAAAAACACACATTTGTGAATGTGCAGAGCATCATTATTCATAACAGTCCCAAACTGGAAATAATCCAAATATCTCCCCATTGTTGAATGGATAAACAAAAATATGGAGTAATTGAATATTATTTAAGATTTAAAAGCAATGCAATATATGATATGTTTTGTGATATGATATGGCTGAATCTCAAAAACATTATGCTAAGGAAGTCAGACATAGAGAATATATGTTTTATGATTCCTTTTACATAAAATGTTTAGAAATGCAAAAAAAAAAATCAAAAGGCTGCATTCAGAAATATAAGGAACTTTTATAATTTATTAATAAGATAGCAAAAATTCACCACAAATTAACAACATACTTGAACACAGACTTCATAAATGAAAATAAATCATAAATTAGCAGATGAAAGAGGCTAAACAGTACTTGTCATCAGCAAAAAGCAAGTTAATACCACTCTCACCACTTTTATTCAACATAGTTTTGGAAGTTCTAGCCACAGCAATCAGAGAAGAAAAATAAATAAAAAGAATACAAATTGGAAAGAAAGAAGTAAACTGTCACCGTTTGCAGATGACATGATACTATATATAGAAAATCCTAAAGATGCCACCAGAACACTACTAGAGCTCATCACTGAGTTCAGTAATGTTGCAGAATACAAAATTAACATACAGAAATCTGTTGCTTTTCTATCCTCTTAACGAAATATCAGAAAGAGAAATTAATAAAACAACTCGATTTATCATTGCATCAAAAAAGTAAAATACCTAGGAATAAATAATAAAAATACCTAGGAATAAAACTACCTAAGGAGGCAAAAGACCTGTACTCCAAAAACTATAAGACACTGTTGAAAGAAATTAAAGACAACACAGTTGGAAAGATAAATCATGTTCTTGGATAGGAAGAATCAATATTATTAAAATGACCATAATACCCAAGGCAATCTACAGATTCAGTGCAATCCTTATCAGATTATCAATGGCATTTTTCACAGAACTAGAACAAATTTTTTTTTAATTCGCATGGAAACACAAAAGACCCCAAATAGCCAAAATGATCTTGAGAAAGAAGAATAGAGCTGGAGGGATCATGCTCCCTGACTTCAGACTATACTACAAAGCTACAGCAATCAAAACAGCATAATCCTGGCACAAAAACAGACATATAGATCAATGGAACAGGATAGAGAGACTAAAATAAAATCACAGACTTATGGTCAGTTAATCTACTACAAAGGAGGCAAGAATATACAATGGAGAAAGGACAGTCTCTTCAGTAAGTGGTGCTGGAAAATTGGACACCTATATATAAAAGAATGAAATTAGGACATTCTCTAACATCATTTACAAAAATAAACTCAAAGTGGATTAGAGACCTAAATGGTAAGACCAGATACTGTAAAACTCTTAAAGGAAAACACAGGCAGAACACTCTTTGACATAAATTGCAGCAATATTTTTTTGGATCTGTCTCCTAGAAACAAAAGCAAAAAATAAACAAATGGAACCTAATTAAACTTAAAAGCTTTTGCACAGCAAAGGAAACCATAAGCAAAATGAAAAGACAACCTACAGAATGGGAGAAAATATTTGTAAATTATGTGACCAACAAAGGATTAATTTCCAAATTATATAAATAGCTTATACAGCTCAATATAAAAAAAAAAGATCCAAAAATGGGCAGAAGACCTAAATAGAAATTTCTCTAAAGAAGACATACAGATGGCCAACAGGCACATGAAAAGATGCTCAACATTGCTAATTATTAGATAAATACAACTCAAATATACAATGAGGTATCACCTCACACGGGTCAGAATTGGTCATCATCAAAAAGTCTACAAATAATAAATGCTAGATAAGGTGTGGAGAAAAGGAAACCCTCCTACACTGTTGGTGGCAATGTAAATTGATGCAGCCACTATGGAGAACAGTATGGAATTTCCTTAAAAAACTAAAAGTAGAGTTACTATATGATCCAGCAGTCTCACTCCTGGGCATAGATCTGGAAAAGATGAAAACTCTAATTTGAAAACATACATGCACCCCAATGTTCATAGCAGCACTATTTACAGTATCCAAGATATGGAAGCAACCTGAGTGTCCATCAACAGATGAATGAATAAGGAAGATCTGGTATATATATATATATATATATATATATATATATATATATATATACACACACACACACACACACAAAGGAATATTACTTGACCATAAAAAATGAATGAAATAATGCCATTTGCAGCAACATGGATGGACCATTCTTATTTGCTTGTCTGTGTCCTACATTAGAATTTCATCTTATCTTTATGTTTATTTTCCTTTCAAGGCAACATACAAAGAATACAGACCATTTAGTCTATCCTTTCATTCAAGCACAGTAGGAGAAGTTAAGCTATAATTCTATAATTCCACTTTAAAAAACAAGTAAAGGAATATAAGAGGAGGAATCTTTTTTTTAAGATATCAATACTTGATTCTTTATTTAACTGAAGTTATCTAATGAGCACAACACTGGGCTTGCATAAAAGTCCTGATAGTACATATATATTTTTTATATTCAGAATTATTTTGAAGAAAATAAACTTTTCTAATATAGGTATACTTAATTCTGTGATAATTTAGAGGCAAGGATGATTGTTCAGTAAATTGGAAATTAATGTATGACTTTGTAAGTATATGTTTTATAGCTGGCATTTAGGTGTATATGCTCTTTATTCTGCTTGTTTTCTTTCCAGTTTCATAGTGGTTCTTTATAAGGGTGTACATTTGAATACACACACACACACACACACACACACACACAGAGCAAAAGAAAGACTTGTACTTATATGTAAGTTTAAATTAAAGTAAATGCAATTTGTAAATAATTTTATCAGTGATTTTTATACAATATTATGAAGTATATAGTTTATGTCTAGAAGACATAGAAATTTTTGTTATTTTATCTCACAATGTTTGGATGTAATTGAGTGACAGTGATAATTCTAAATAATTACAAAAATTATTTAATAAATAACTTCAAGCATTAAAATACTGCACCATAATTTAAATAGCACCCTTAAATACTTAGACTTATTCTTGTGTATATAAAAGAGAAAAAAATATTACTTATGTTGATAGAAGATTGCTTTACTTAAAATCTCCCACATGGGGCTTGTCCCCATTTTTATACTAAAATAGAGATTCTCACTTACTAACCCTTGACTAACTTGTATGTTTTCTGGGACAATTAACATATTTTGAGAATACCAAACTACCAATTATTCCCAGATTTTCACAAAAAGAAAGGAAGAATGAGCTTTTTAAAAAGCATTTATAACCTGGATCAAGTACATTCATTCAAATAAGTATTTGTTAAACTCCTGCCATGTGCAGAATTGCACTGGTGATTCCTGTGTTCTACTAAAATCCTCTCTTGGATCAATTTAACTCACAGTCTGGAACAATTTTTCATTAGATCCACTAGATTACCAGTTTTCCAGTCACATTTTTGCAATTCTACTTATTTTATTAAATGGTGATTCCAAGAGACAAGCTGTCAATTGAAGAACACCTTTCTAAAAACTAGTCTAGTATATTGAGAATGTGTTAGTCCACAATAGGTATTTTCTAGAAATTACATCAACTTACCAAGGTTTTGATAATTGGGCAACTTATTTCCTCAGCCACCTAGTTCTTTACCAAGAAACTCTTTCACTTGCAAAGGTGTCCATGGAACTCTGTGTTCCTCTGGAACTTGTAAAAATAAAAATTTTTAAATTGGTATTTTCAGTTCAGCTCCAGTTATTATTCAACTATCATGATAGTTATATAAACCTTGATTTAGGAAAAGTAGATGAGGGGATTTTAAAGTATGTAGTAGGATTTTTGTGCCTCCAACTCACAATGAATCAAAGAAGACTCTTGACTTCCCACGCAAATTATTTTACACTCTGTCAAAATGCAACAGTCTGTGGTTACACAAAACAAAATCTAGTTATATTTCCAAATATCTAGCAAGACAGTTGTCATTTACCAAGGAATCAACTAACCAGCATATTAAATGCCTATATGTGGGCTATATGTGTCAGATAATATGAATATTAATAAGCACTATCATATCCTCAAGAAACTCCAGATTTGTGGGGAAGAAAAACCCAAACACACATATATATGTAGGGAAGGTGGAATAGTGCAATGTTCCAGTTTACTGAAAACACACAGCTTACCCTTAGCCATAGAGGAACCACAATTAAATATGTTTTATCAGATGCTTAATTATCTGGGGAAAATATATTTTCTTTTTTTAAACATCTGTTTTGATGATCATTGTGCATATAATGATAATATTAATTATTACTGTTGATAATTATAACATCATATAATATTATCATCATCATCACTGATGTAAATGTAGGTACATGTGAGTTCCACTGCTCAAATGGCAATGTAAGGAGCTCTGTGGAGCTAAATACTCAGAGAAACTGCTAAAAATGGAAAAAAAAATTTTTTTAATCTATGGAAGTGGTTCTAAGAGCATACAGTAAGTGAAGAAACACTTATTCAAACTTGGTAAGAACAGTGATAATCTGAGGCACTTGAATCATGATCCCCTTTCCCCATCTAAGACCAATATAACAAAAACTTTAATCCAGGTAAGTGTAGCCAAGAACACAGTGTTCCTTATGCCTAAAACTCCTAGTCATGGAATGTGGTATTTCCCTGGGAGGGGATGGATATAAGCAATTCTCATCCTATCTCCCCCCACCCTACCATTCTCTGCCTTATTACTTTGTGTAGAGGCTAAATTCCAAAGTACAGCTGAGAAGTTGAGAGTAAGATGCTCTATTGCTCTCACAGGATACTGAAAATGCTAGGGTCCTGATTGCTTTCTCCCTGGCCTATTCATAGGGCAGAGTTTCCATGTTAGAGGATACATGCCAAGAAGATCAGAGGCTACCACCACCAGCCTAGTGCTCAGGTTCTAAGGTGGGAAAGTCATTCAGGGAGAGATGTGCACTGTCCCCAGCCCCACCTCTAGAGACATGGTTAACAGATTTTTTTTCAGGGTATAGGTAGTCTATAAAACAGAGAGCTCCAAAGCTCTTCCTGAAGGACTTTCTTTGAAACAGAGTATGGTAAAGTTCATGCCTAAGGGTGCTCTGAAAAATAACAAAGCAATTAAAAGAAGACTGGCAGCTTATTAAAGATATAAGCTAAAGAATAGGCTGATACATTTTACCAGAAGAACCAGAAAGAGACAACAAAGAAGAGTTCTCCTGGGGGCAGAGCAAACCTCAAACACTGAATTCCTAAACTAACCCTACAAAGCACTTCAAATTTAATTGAATCAGTCTGTGGGACAATTTATGCTCTGGAAAATTGTTGACAGAAATATAGCAATAAGCAAACAATTAGAGCTTTAGAGTAGAGCTGTATGTGGTCAGAAAAAAGAGACAAAGAGAACACTATTAAACCATTGCCATACCAGGGGCCTGTGCAGATGCCAAGGGAGCACCCTGAGTTACAATGTCAGGATCTTGGCACTGCAGGGGAAATGGACTTCCTAAAATAATCCACCTAGTCACTAAACAAATAAATGAGCAAAAATTGCAATATGAGGGGTACCAAGAGTTGCTACAATAAATGTCCAATTTTCGAAAAAAATATTATGCAATGAATTGGGAAAATATGACCCATAGAGAGGGAAGAAAACAGGCAATAGCAAGAGGCTGGGAGATCAACCAGATGTCAGATTTAACACAAAAAAGACTGAATAGAACTAAGTAGCCATTATAAATATTTTCAAACAGTAAAGGAAACCATGGTTAAAGAAGTGAATGAAGCTATGAGGGCAATGTTTCATCAAACAGATAATATAAATAAAGAGAAGAAACCATGTTTAAAAAAATGAACCAAATGGAAATCTGAGAGTTGAAACACCAGATGGGATCAACAGAAGTAAGAATTAGCAAACTTAAAGAAAGATCAGTGTAATAGAGATTATGGAATCTGAAGAACAGAGAGGAAAAAATGAAAAAAAAAAAAAAAGCAAGGCTCAGAGAAATATGTGACACCATTTAGCACATATTAAGCACACCCAAGAAGAATATACAAAAAATAGTCACTTTTAATGAGCAATACAAAAATGATATTAATAAAATAATTATAATAGCATCAAAAAGGATAAGAATTAAACTCAACAAAAGAAGTGTAAAAGTTATACTCTGAAAACTATAAAATATCATTGATGTAAATTAAAGGAGACCTAAGTTAAAAGAAATCTGCAACATGTTTATAAATTGGAAGACATAATACTGAAATTGTTAAAATGAGAAAAATCCCTAAATTTATCATCAAATTCAGTGCAATCCCTATTATTTTCCCAGCTGGTTTCTTTAAAGAAATTGACAAGCTGATTCCAAACTCATATGGATTTACTCAAGGAAACTAGAAAAGTAAAAACAACCTTGATGAAAACAAAGTTGTGTGACACACGTTCAGATTTCAAAACTTACCACAAAGCAAGAGTAATCAAAACAGTGTGGGGCTGGTATAAGGATAAACATATAGATCAATGGAATAAAACTGAGAATTCAGAAAAACCCTTCTGAACCCTTCTGTATGGTCAACTGAATTCTAAAAAGTATGCCAATATAACTGATGGGGGAAATTACTCTAACAAATGGTGGTAGGACAGCTGGGTAGCCACATGTAAAAGAATGAAGTTGGATGCCTACCTCACAACATATACAGAAATTAACTCAAAAATGATTAAAGCATAAACATTAGAACTAAAATTACAAAATTGTTAGAAGAAACATAAGGGCAACTTTGGATATGGCAATGTGTTCTTACATCAAAAGCACAAGTAATCAAAAAAAATTACTTCATCACAATCAAAAACTTTTGTAACTTAAAGGACATTACAGTTATGTAAAAAAAAACATGAAATGGGAGAAAATATTTTCAAATCATATAGCTCATAATGGACTTGTACCTAGCATATATAATGGATTCACATAATTGAATAATAAAAAGACAAATAACCTAATTAAGAAATGGACAAAGGAACTAAGTTGGCATCTCTAGAAGAAATGTACAAATGGCACTAAGCACAAGAGAAGATACTAGACATCATTAACCATCAGGGAAATGCAGATCAAACCATAATTAAATACCACTGCACACTGACTAGGATGGCTACTGTAAAAGTACAGATATTAATAAGAGTGGGCAAGGGTGTGGAAATATCAGAACTGTCATCCACTGCAGGTGATACTAAAATGGTTCAGACACTTTTTTCCAAAGAGTCTGGCAGGAACTCAAAATGTTAAAAATAGTTATTTTCTAACTGAATAATTCCATTTCTAACTATAAATCCTTGAAAAATGAAAACATATGTCCACACAAAAACATATATGAATATTCACAAAACCATTATTCATAAAAGTTAAGAGTTAGATACAATCAAATGTCCATCAACTGATGAATGCATAAATAAAATGTGGTACATCCACACATGTAATAACAGTCTGTCATAAAATAAATGAAGTACTGATACATGCTACAACACAGATGGACCTTGAAAACATTACAATAAGTGAAATAACTATATATTATATAATTCTATTTATATGAAATGTCCAGAATAGGCAAATTGATACAGCACTGTGGGGAATGGGAAATTGAGTATGATAGCTAAAGAATATGCAATTTATTTTAGGAGTGAGGAAAATAATCTAAAATTGATATAGTAATGGTTGCACAACTCTGTGATTATAGTAAAAACCATTTTGTTCCACACATTGAGTGAATATTACCATATGTAAGTTATCTCAATAAATGAGTTACAAAACCAAAGTAGGTAAATGAGACGTTTGCCTCAAGGATATGGTTGTTTATGTAAGCACCAGTTTGCACTGAAAATCTCATTTTCTCTGCCACTATTAGGTATATTTAGGAGGGCCAGTATTTTTCAGATATAGTCAGTTTTTGGCACATAGAGTATTTTTAATACCTTTCTAAAGGATGGAACACATTATATAATACAATATATGAAACTTAAGGCATTGTTAGATGGAGCATCAAAAAAGTATAAAATGTTTAATGTTCTCAGATACTGATAACCTTCCTTTTTAAGATTTTTTTGATGTGGACCATTCTTAAAATCTTTTACTGAATTTGCCGCAATATGGCTTCTGTTTTATGTTTTGGTTTTTTGGCCGCGAGGCATGTGGGAATCTTAGCTCACTGACAAGGGATTGAACACACACCCATGGTATGGGAAGGCAAAGTCTTAACAACTGGAAGGCCAGGGAAGTCCCAATACTGATAACATTTAAAAAGCATCTGACTTCTAATGACTTGTAGCAGCAGGACACAAGCAAGGGTTTCTTGGTTAAAACTTTTGCAAAAATAATGCAAGAAATAAAATAATCTACAGATAATTAGTTTTGAATAGCTCACTGTGAAATACTAAAATTAGAACTCAGCCACACTAAGGAAGTGAGGTTCATGCAAGTGGGTGAGATTGGGAGGCAAAATATTGTTTTCTTATTACAGATATTAGGGGGTTATTCGGCCTGTGAAGATTTGTAAAAATTGCACTTTGGACAAAAAGTAAATAAATTATAAAACAAAAGAAAAAGTGGTCTTTGCTGAAACAATAAAATTTCTGTAAGCAAAAGCAGTACAGTTGAGAGAAAGAGGATATATTTTATGTTTATTAGTTTTCATATAAGGCGTTGTTGATGGCAATTTTCTGCTGGCATAAAAAATAACTTTTGAGACCGAGAATGACAATATTAGCAAAGATGATTAACTGATATGCAAAAACGCTTTTTCATTTTTAAAAATATTTTTTAACAAATTTATTGGAGTATAATTGCTTTACAATGTTCTGTTAGTTTCTGCTGTATAACAAAGTGAATCAGCTATGTGTATACATATATCCCCATATCCCCTCCCTCTCACCATCCATATCCCACTCCTCTAGGTGGTCATAAAGAACTGAGCTGATCTCCCTGTGCTATGTGGCGGCTTCCCACTAGCTATCTATTTTACATTTGGTAGTGTATATATGTCCATGCCACTCTCTCACTTTGTCCCAGCTTACCCTTCCCCCTCCTCGTGTCCTCAAGTCCATTCTCTACATCTGCGTCTTTATTCCTGTCCTGCCCCTAGGTTCATCAGAACCTTTTTTTTTTTTTAAGATTCCCTATATATGTGTTAGCATATGGTATTTTTTTTTCTCTTTCTAACTTACTTCAGTCTGTATGACAGACTCTAGGTCTATCCACCTCATTACAAGTAGTTCAATTTCGTTTCTTTTTATGGCTGAGTAATATTCCATTGTATATATGTGCCACATCTTCATTATCCATTCATCTGTCGATGGACACTTAGGTTGCTTCTATGTCCTAGCTATTGTAAATAGTGCTGCAATGAACATTGTGGTACATGACTCTTTTTGAATTATGGTTTTCTCAGGGTATATGGCCAGGAGTGGGATTGCTGGCTCATATGCTAATTCTATGTTTAGTTTTTGAAGGAACCTTCATACTGTTCTCCATAGTGGCTGTATTAATTTACATTCCCACCAACAGTGCAAGAGGGTTCACTTTACTGCACACCCTCTCCAGCATTTATTGTTTGTAGACTTTTTGATGATGGCCATTGTGACTGGTGTGAGGTGATACCTAATTGTAGTTTTGATTTGCATTTCTCTAATGATTAGTGATGTTGAGCATCCTTTCATGTGTTTGTTCGCAATCTGTATAACTTCTTTGGAGAAATGTCTATTTAGGTCTTCTGCCCATTTTTGGATTGGGTTGTTAGTGTTTTTGATGCTGAGCTGCATGAGCTCCTTGTATATTTTGGTGATTAATCCTTTGCCAGTTGCTTCATTTGCAAATATTTTCTCCCATTCTGAGGGTTGTCTTTTCATCCTGATTATGGTTTCCTTTGTTGTGCAAAAGCTTTTGAGCATCATTGGGTCCCATTTGTTTATCTTTGTTTTTATTTCCATTTTTTCTAGGAGGTGGGTCAAAAAGGATCTTGTTGTGATTTATGTTATAGAGTGTTCAGCCTATGTTTCCTCTAAGAGTTTTGTAGAGTGTAGCCTTGCATTAGATCTTTAAACAATTTGAGTTTATTTTTGTATACAGTGTTACAGAGTGTTCTAATTTCATTCTTTTACATGAGCTGTCCACTTTCCCCAGCACCACTTATTGAAGAGGCTGTCTTTTCTCCATTGTATATTCTTGACTCCTTTATCAAAGGTAAGGTGACCATGTGTGTGGGTTTATCTATGGGATTTCTAACCTGTTCCATTGACCTATATTTCTGTTTTGGTGCCAGTACCATATTGACTTGATTACTGTAGCTTTTTTTTTTTTTTGCTGTACGCGGGCCTCTCACTGCTGTGGCCTCTCCCATTGTGAAGCACAGGCTCCGGAGATGTAGGCTCAGCGGCCATGGCTCACAGGGCCAGCCGATCCGCGGCATGTGGGATCCTCCCGGACTGGGGCACGAACCCGTGTCCCCTGCATTGGCATGTGAACTCTCAACCACTGCGCCACCAGGGAAGCCCGATTACTGTAGCTTTGTAGTATAGTCTGAAGTCAGGGAGCCTGATTCCTCCAGCTCTGTTTTTCTTTCTCAAGATTGTTTGGCTATTCGTGGTCTTTTGGGTTTCCACACAAATTGTGTAATTTTTTGTTCTAGTTGTGTGAAAAATGACATTGGTAGTTTGATAGGGATTCCACTGAATCTGTAGATTGCTTTGGGTAGTAGAGTCATCTTCACAATGTTGATTCTTCCAATCTAAGAACATGGTATATCTCTCCATCTGTTTATATCATCTTTGATTTCTTTCATCAGTTTCTTATAGTTTTCTGCACACAGGTCTTTTGTCTCCTTAGGTAGGTTTATTCCTAGGTATTGTATTATTTTTAGTTGCAATGGTAAATGGGAGTGTTTCCTTAGTTTCTCTTTCAGATTTTTTGTCGTCAGTGTATAGGAATGCAAGAGATTTCTGTGCATTAATTTTGTATCCTGCTACTTTACCAAATTCATTGATTAGATCTAGTAGTTTTCTTGTAGCATCTTCAGAATTCTCTATGTATGGGATCATGGCATCTACAAACAGTGACCGTTGTACTTCTTCTTTTCCAATTTGGATTCCTTTAATTGCTTTTCCTTCTCTGATTGCTGTGGTTAAAAATTTCAAACTATGTTGAATAATAGTGGTGACAGTGGGCAACCTTGTCTTCTTCCTAATCTTAGTGGAAATGGTTTCAGTTTTACACTATTGAAAGCGATGTTGGCTGTGGGTTTGTCATATATGGCCTTTATTAGGTTGAGGTTCCTCTATGTCTGCTTTCTGAAGGGTTTTTTTCAAAAATGGGTGTTGAATTTTCAATGGGTGTTGAAAGTTTTTCTGCATCTATTGAGTTTATCATATGGTTTTCATCCTTCAGTTTGTCAATAAGGTGTAACACATTGATTTGTGTATATTGAAGAATCCTTGCATTCCTGGGTTAAACCCCACTTGATGATGGTGTATGATCCTTTTAATGTGCTGTTGGATTTTGTTTGCTAGTATTTTGTTGAGGATTTTTGCTTCTATATTCATCAGTGATATTGGCCTGTAGTGTTCTTTTTTTGTGACATCTTTTTCTGGTTTTGGTATCAAGGTGATGATGGCCTTGTAGAATGAATTTGGGAGTGTTCCTCTATCTGCTATATTTTGGAAGAGTTTGAGAAGGATAGGTGTTAGCTCTTCTCTAAATGTTTGATAGATTTCACCAGTGAAGCCATCTGGTCCTGGACTTTTGTTTGTTGGAAGATTTTTAATCACAGTTTCAATTTCAGTACTTGTGATTGGTCTGTATATATTATATGTTTCTTCCTGGTTCAGTCTTGGAAGGTTGTGCTTTTCTAAGAATTTGTCCATTTCTTCCTAGCTGTCCATTTATTGGAATATAGTTGCTTGAAGTAATCTCTCATGATTCTTTGTATTTCTGCAGTGTCAACTGTTACTTCTCCTTTTTCATTTCTAATTCTGTTGATTTGAGTCTTCTCCCTTGTTTTCTTGATGAGTCTGGCTAATGGTTTATCAATTTTGTTTATCTTCTCAAAGAGCCAGCTTTTAGTTTTATTGATCTTTGCTATTGTGTCCTTCATTTCTTTTTCATTTATTTCTGATCTGATTTTTATGATTTATTTCCTTCTGCTAACTTTGTGGGGGTTTTTTTTTGTTCTTTCTCTAACTGCTTTAGGTGTAAGGTTAAGTTGTTTATTTGGGCTTTTCCTTGTTTCTTCTGGTAGGATTGTATTGCTATACACTTTCATCTTAGAATTGCTTTTGCTCCATCCCATAGGTTTTCAGTCATCGTGTTTACATTGTCATTTGTTTCTATGTATCTTTTTATTTCCTCTTTGATTTCTTCAGTGATCTCTTGCTTATTTAGTAGTGTATTGTTTAGCTTCCATGTATTTGTATTTTTTATACTTTTTTTCCTTTGATATCTAATCTCATAGTGTTTCAATTTTCTTAAATTTACCAAGGCTTGATTTGTGACCCAAGATATGATGTATCCTGGAGAATGTTCCATGAGCACTTGAGAAGAAAATGTATTCTGTTGTTTATGGATGGCATGTCCTATAAATATCAATTAAGCCCATCTTGTTTATTGTGTCATATAAAGCTTGGGTTTCCTTATTTATTTCCATTTTGGATGATCTGTCTATTGGTGAAAGTGGGGTGTTAAAGTCCCCTACTGTGTTACTGTAGATTTCCCCTTTAATGGCTGTTAGCTTTTGCCTCATGTATTGAGGTGCTCCTATGTTGGGTGCATAAATATTGAGAATTGTTATATCTTCTTCTTGGATCACTCCCTTGATCATTATGTACTCTCCTTCTCCGTGCCTTGTAATAGTCTTTATTTTAAAGTCTATTTTGTCTGATATGAGAACTGCTTCTCCCGCTTTCTTTTGATTTCCATGTGCATGGAATATCTTTTTCCATCCCCTCACTTTCAGTCTGTATGTGTCCTTAGGTCTGAAGTGGGTCTCTTATAGACAGCATATATGTGGGTCTTGTTTTTGTATCCATTCAGCCAGTCTATGTCTTTTGGGTGGAGCGTTTAATTCATTTACATTTAAGGTAGTTATCGATATGTATTTTCCTATGACCATTTTCTTAATTGTTTTGGGTTTGTAACTGTAGGTCTTTTCCTTCTCTTGTCTTTCCTGCCTAGAGAAGTTTCTTTAGCATTTGTTGTATAGCTGGTGTGGTGGTGCTGAATTCCCTTAACTTTTGCTTATCTGTACAGCTTTTGATTTCTCCATTGAATCTGAATGAGATCCTTGCTGGTTAGAGTAATCGTGGTGGTAGGTTCTTCCCTTTCATCACTTTAAATATGTCCTGCCTCTCCCTTCTGGCTTGCAGAGTTTCTGTTGAAAAATCAGCTGTTAACCTTATGGGGATTCCCTTGTATGTTATTTGTTTCTTTTCCCTCGTTGCTTTTAATATTTTGTCTTTATATTTATTTTTTGATAGTTTGATTAATATGTGTCTTGGTGTATTTCTCCTTGGATTTATCCTGTATGGGACTCTAGGTGCTTCCTGGACTTGACTGACTATTTCTTTTCCCATGTTAGGGAAGTTTTCAACTATAGTCTCTTCAAATATCTTCTCAGTCCCTTTCTTTTTCTCTTGTTCTTCTGGGACCCCTATAATTCGAATGTTCATGCCTTTAATATTGTCCCAGAGGTCTCTGAGACTGTCCTCAATTCTTTTGATTCTTTTTTCTTTATTCTGCTCTGTGGTAGTTATTTCCACTATTTTATCTTCCAGGTCACTTACCTGTTCTTCTGCCTCAGTTATTCTGCTATCGATTCCTTCTAGAGAATTTTTAATTTCATTTATTTTCTTGTTCATCATTGTTTGTTTGCTCTTTATTTCTTCTAGGTCCTTGTTAAACATTTCTTATATTTTCTCCATTCTATTTCCAAGATTTTACTTTTTTTTTTTAATTTTTATTTCTTTTTGCGGTACGCGGGCCTCTCACTGTTGTGGCCTCTCCCATTGCGGAGCACAGGCTCCAGATGCACAGGCCCAGTGGCCATGGCTTACGGGCCCAGCCACTCCATGGCATGTGGGATCTTCCCGGACCGCGGCACGAACCCGTGTCCCCTGCACTGGCAGGCAGACTCTCAACCACTGTGCCACCAGGGAAGCCCTATTTCCAAGAGTTTAGATCATCTTTACTATCATTATTCTGAATTCTTTTTCAGGTAGACTGCCTACTTCTTCTTCATTTGTGTGGTCTGGTGGGTTTTTACCTTGCTCCTTCATCTGCTGTGTGTTTCTCTGTCTTGGGATCTCCTTTTCGCAGGCTGCAGGTTCGTTGTTCCCATTGTTTTTTGTGTCTGTCCCCAGTGGGTAAAGTTGGTTCAGTGGGTTGTGCAGGCTTCCTGGTAGAGAGGACTGGTGCCTCTGTTCTGGTTTGTGTGGCCGGATCTTGTCTTTCTGGTGGGCAGGACCACATCCAGCAGTGTGTTTTGGGGTTTCTGTGAACTTATTATGGTTTTAGACAGCCTCTCTGCTAGTGGGTGGGGTTGTGTCCCTGTCTTGCTAGTTGATTGGCAATGGGGTGTCCAGCACTGGAGCTTGCTGTTTGTTGACTGGAGCTGGGTCTTAGCATTGAGATGGAGATCTCTGGGAGAGCTCTTGCTGATTTATATTATGTGGGGCTGAGAGGTTTCTGGTCATCCAGTGTCCTGAACTTGGCTCTCCCACCTCAGAGGCTCAGGCCTGACACCAGGCCAGAGCACCAAGACCCTGTCAGCCACATGGCAGTCTGCTGTGGTCTGCCTCCTTCTTTGGTCTCTCCTTGCCTTCTGTATACAGGGGCCAATTTCAGCTTTCACCAGGGAACTCCAGAAAACTTTGAACCTACAGTGTTACTGGTAAGTTCATTAGCAAGACAATGATGGTCACTCTCACCACTTCTCTCCAGAGATTCTTCAGCAGAAAACTGCTTCCACGTCTTCCTCCCCTCAGTCCTAGTCATGCTCCCAGAATAGGAGCTCCTTCTTTCTCATGGGTCAATCCTTTAAATATATGAAGTTCTCTGCTGAAGGAGGTCATAGAGAGCATGTGATTGCCAGTAGACCTCAGAGCTGGACCCTTTCCACTATCCTTAGAACGTTCCTCCTGCCTTCTCTTCCCATACCAGCAGCCAGTTCCAAGGCCATAGCCTTGAGACAGTCATAAATGCTTTTTTACAAAGAAAAATGTTGTTTCTATTAAAGCAAAAACTGGAAGAATAGATTCACTGAATTTATCAAAAGAAAAACATTTTGTGTAATTAAGGTCATTTATAGCTCTGAGATCAGCTACTTTAAACATATGCTGTTATAGATTTATACTTATAGAAATCCCGTTCCATAATCTCTAGTGATTTATGCAATTCTGACCCTTTGGAATTAGCTTTCTAAACTTAATTTGTGTTTCTAACATCATTAAAGAGCTTCTTTTGGTATCTTGTTAAGGAATTATCTTTTTGGCATGTTTAATGACATCTTAAATTTCCTGTACGCATGAAAAACACTCACAGTAAACTAATTTCAAAATTTGAGAAAATATTTATAAAAGAAACAAATAGGAAATTAAAATTATTTTCTACATTAATGTGATTTGTTTACTGGATAATTAAGCAGAAAGTGTTTTCAGTTAGAGTGACAGTGAGGCAAGTATTAAGAGTTCTTTCTTGAGCGTTTTTTTATCTAAACAATTCACATAAAAATCTTAAAAGTTCTTGCTTCACTTTGCCACTTTAGACCTGATCATTAGCAGAACAATTTTAATTTCATTAAAATTAATAAATATAGTGTCACACACCTCAATTTGTTGAATCTGTATTATTTCCCATTACAGTATTATTAGTCTTCAACTATTTGAAGTATAGCAACTGTACACAAATATTGAAGTTTTGTCATTAAATAGTCTTACATGGTGAGCTTCAACTATCTGTATATAATGTTTCAGGAGAATGCTTCTGAATCCCATGACTTTTGAAAGTTGATTTTAAAAAGAGGGAGAAAAGAAACAAAACAATCATTTCTAACAGTAGCTGATAATAGTTCATAGAACAGTGTGAGGTGGTAATACAGCAAAGGCAAGGATTTTGCCTTTTAGAATAAGTTTAGACTCAGTTTGCTAAAGTCGATATATCTGCAGATTGGAAATTTAATACAACCTATAAATGGCACAATCTAATGACTGAGGGGAACTGACCATAAACCCTAGGATAATTCTCTTTTAATTGTGTAGAATAGAATGAAAAGATCTCTTCCCACCAAATTTTATTCATTGGCATCTGAGTTCAATTTATATAGCATATTTTAAAATGATCAACTTGAAACAATATTTTAATTTCTGAAATCCAACATCTGATTAAAAGCATCTTGAAAAGAATTTTTATGAAATGCAAAGCATCACAGACTATTAATTGTAAGTCAATATGCAAATGTTACAGAAACAGCTCTACTATTTACAGGTAGCTACAGTGCACAACATTTGCAATATCAATATGTTAAATTCCAAAAACTGCTTCCCACCTGTTATCTATTTTGCTCTTTTGTAAGATTTGTTTTTAAATACATAGTTCTGTGGTAAGAGCTTAAACACACAGATTGAACAGATCTAATATTTGCATCCTTCACAAATTTCAGGTTTTAAAAATAGTGTAATAGTGTAAATTGAAGTGTCAAATATTAAAAGAGATATTTGGAAAGTTTGAATTCAAGTACTTTTGATCATATATTCCAGGTAAATCAAAGAAAAAATTCATGAAGTCTATTTTCTCAAATGTTTGTATCATTTAAAGTTGGACTTCTTCAGAGGATGCATCAATTTTTTTTTGATTACAATATAACTGTAATAAAATTTAGAAAGAAAAACAACCCTGGCGAATATATGTATATTTCCTATATTTGATCTACTAACAAAACTATATTGATTTCCCAAATTTATGGTAATTAGCATAGGTGATCATCAAATGTAAATGTTACATTTCATCTTTGTTCTAGCTCTAAAACAAAATTGTTAGGTAGGGAAAGTTTTCTTTAGTCTTCCTTGAAATATGTGTGTGTGTGTGTGTGTGTGTGTGTGTGTGTTTCTATTTTTTGCTCCAAAAATATAATGGTTACATTTATTTGGTAAATATCATTAATGACACCTTTATGTATCTGTCTTACTTTGTTAATCTATGTCAAGTGAAGCCTAAGTTTAGTGCCATTATATTCTTAATGAATTAAGATCTAAAACATCATACCTTGGAAATACTAATATTTCATTCTAGCCCTGATAATATAATACTCCTACCATTATTAAAGAAATGAGGATATTTCCTATGGAAGGTAAGTGAGGCATGGGAAGTGTGAAGAATAACAGAAGATATTTTATGAGACAAATCAGCTTCCTTCCCAAAATTCCTCAGTGATTGTAAGGAGGCTATCACCAACATAAGCTACTACAGGTTTGGCTCCTTGCACTTTAGAATTTGGATATTTGTCACTTAAATATATATCAAGATAACAAGTGGGTCACTTTTTCAGTACATAAACATTAAAATGGAAGGGTCAGAAGAATCAATGAACTTTGAAGTTAGAACAATAGAAATTACTTGCCTGAAAGTAAACTGAAAAAAATTAAAATGCACAGACCCTCAGGAATGGGATATTATTTTAAAAGAGGTGATATTTATGCCATTTGAAGCCCAGAAGGAGAGGAGAAAATGGGCAAGGTTGAAAACGTACTTGAAATAATAGCTGAAAATCCCCCAATTGGCAAAAGACAGAAACCCACAGATTCAAGGAGAACTCAACAACACCATCTATCAACATGTTCTAATTGACTTTTATAGAACACTCCACAAAGAAACAGCAGAATATATACAGTTTTCAAGTGGTCATAGACAGATAACAAGATACAGCATATCTTGGGCCACAAAACAAATCTTATAAAAAGTAAAAGAATTGTAATTATATAGAGCATGTCTCTGACCACAGTGCAATCCAACTAAAAATCAGTAACATAAATTTAAAAGGAAAATTTCCGAACATTTGGAAACTAAAGGGTATACTTCTAAATAATACATGGGTCAAAGACAAATTCTCAATGTATTAAAAAAAATACATTGAACTGAATGATAGTGGTGATGGTTTTTTGTTATTTCCTCCTTCTTAGCTCCATTCCCCCCCCCCAAAAAAACATTCAGTGAATCTGGCAGAACTCCACATGCTGTGACTTGAGCAGTGTGGGCACTCTTCAGAAGCAGGTACCTGCATTATGCCAACAGTCACAACCTTGCCAAGGTTGCCATTGCTTCCAACTGGCCTGAGAAGAATCTAGCGGTATAGCTTAGAAAGGATCACAGGGAATGTTTAGGAAAGAACAACTTCTTCCTCAAACTTCGAAAATCATCTTGTTAAACTGCTTCCTGATGCAGAGAGCTTAGGATTAGTTCTCTATGGAAATATATTTTAGAAATTTTTAATGTAAGTATTCTATTTGTGACATTTCAAGCAAGTTTTAATATTGATATTATTTTATTTGTTTTATCACAGTCTTAAGGACATACACACACACACACACACACCCCACATATATATATATATATATATATATATATATATATATATATATATAACTTCACATATGATTAGTGCTAAGAAAATGTTATGGACTGAATGTTTGTGTCCCTGAAAAATTCATACTTTAAAATCTAATCCCCAATATGATGGTATTTGAAGATGGGGCCTATAGGATTTAACTAGGTCATAAGGGTGGAGGCCTTATGAATGGGATTAATGCCCTTATAAGAAGAGGGTAAAGAACAGATCACTTTCTTTCTACCCTGTGAGGATACAAAGAGAAGTTGGCAGTCTGCAACCCAGAAGAGGGCTCTCACCAGAACTTGACCATGCTGGCACCCTGATCTTGCAAGTCCAGCACCCAGAACTATAAGGAACAAATTTCTGGTGTTGTTAAGCCACCAAGTCTATAGTATTTCATTGTAGCAGCCCAAACTAAGACAGAGAACATACTACCTTTGCAAACTATAAAAAACTAAGCAAGATTTTTAACTTGTTCTGAAGAAAATAATTATTTGCCCTCAGAAGAATGCAAAATTCATGCTAAATTTTTGAATTGTGCATTCATTTTTAAGCGTACAAAATAATATAGCATCAATGATCTAGTCTACTGATTACAGTTTTTCAAACATACAAAGTAATAAGTTCAAAAGTTTTGAAGATGCTTATCTGAGGTTTCTAAATCTATAATCATTCTAGTAAGTGAATTTATATACGTTCTAGAATGATACTTATATTTGAAAGCTAAAAGCTAAATCAAATATAATTCCCAAATAATTATATTTCAAAAATTCAACAAAATATTGAAAGAAAGGTAATTTTTGGCCATAGTAAAACAAGTACTTGGAAAAAATACAAAATTATATTCATAAGTTTACCATGTATACCTAACAATTTTAATAGCTAGACAGAAAGCTATTAAAATTAATAGCTTTTAATTAATTGTTGCTGACTAATGCAAAGAAGTTTGTTTCTGTAAAATGAGAATAAAAAGCAACAACATCATAAAAGCCACAAGATTGTTTCACTGAAAAGGGAAATATAAAAGGTATTAGAATAAAATATCAAGTTATATTGTTTTCAGTAACTAAAATATGCCAATTATTTAAAAACCTTAAATATATCACATATACAATAATAAAACATTATATATTATGCCTGTGTTCCATACTTACATCAATGTTTCTTCAATTAAGGTAATTTGGGGGACAACCACTGCTCACTGCTTCTTTATACTGAGCTTATTAAATTCTCAGATCTTTCTCTCACATGGGATTCTTTGTATTTTTTCCCTAAAAAGTAATTTTGTAGCTTTTTATTTTTTTTGGACCAACATGTGTGATTTTTGCAATCCTGTGAAATGTCAACTCTTTTAATTTAATCCAGTTTCTATTCTAGTGAGTGTGACCGAGATTTTTACATGCTAAAATTATTCCATAGACACAGGTTTCCACGATTCTAACCTATAAGTGTTTCCATTACACAGATGTCCTACCCTACTTGTCATCTTTAGGGGATCAAATGTGTGCTCTATGCTAAATATTTGATACTTGTTGCTCTAAGAAATAAAACAATAGCTATTGAAGTTTTTGAGATTACAAGGATATATAGAAATGCTCATGTGAAATACTTTTGAAATGACTTAGGAACTTTTCCTGTGTTGGTGATTATTCTAAAATAATCTCCTCAAAAAAAAAAAAGTGGATATTTGCAGAGAGTTCATGGAATAGCTATCTATAGTTAGGGTATCAAACTTGCAACACTGAACATTCCATGCTAATTCAGTAGAAAGAACTATAAAAATGCCTTGGAGGTTTTATCCTTTCTTTACAAAAATAATCATTATGGCATTCCAAAGTAGGAATATATAACACTGTCGGCAAGTTCTAATTTATTCATTCAATCCACTCATTCATTCAACATTTATTAAGTGGAGAATACTGAGCAGGTACAGAGAATATAAAGAAGTAAATGTCTCTCTCTTCAAGGAATTTACCTTTCAAAATGGAATTTGGAAATTTTGCATTAATAACTTTAAGTGTTTTAAGTACTATAATATTAGAAAGTTATGAGGAGATATAATTACAGCTGAAGGATCAGCAAAAATACTCAGAATCTGGGTCTACTACTTGGATACTCACATATGTTATATCCATTCATTGTAATGTGTCCATATACCTATTTGCTCAGTTTAATTATTTAAAAAGAAGTTAAGCTTCTTTTGGATTCTTACAAAAGGTGTGTGAAGCATTCCTATAAATAAATAATGATTTATATGTCATATTAAAATGTAATATATATAGTAGTAAATAATGCATTATGACTTATCAGATATTCCCAAATTAGTTAACCCAAGGGGAAAAGAAGGGGACATGATAAATAATTATTTTGTCATTTATAAACAGCTATCTAGTGATCTTTGGAGAAGTAATGCCTTATTTCTTAAACTTTCCATATAAGCATTTTCATCAAATATTCTTTCCTATTAAATCTTTTATTTGTCTTGGAAAACATAACTTATTTTGTGTATAAATGAAACTTTTATTGATTCTTGTAAGTTTCAAATATGTACTGTTTCTTGATTTTTAATTTCCCAGGTTCTAGTCTTCTCCCTTTAAGAGTTAGAAAACAGCATTCTAACTTTTTCAGTTTATCAAAAAATGATCATCAAATTAGAGCTTTATTAAGTTTAATATAAAGTGTATGCAAAATAGAAAATAAGATTATAATCTTTCCCAATAAATAATCTGAAGAATAGTTTCCAATATGTTAGGCAACTTCTTAGACACTAAAAAGTAAATTACTTAAAAATAGATTATTCAACTTGTTAAAATAGTGAAACAGAGTAACTATTATGGACATATGCATTCATTTGTTTAGTTTACTATTGATAAAATATTTTGTGATAACATGATTCCAACATCATTTTGTTAATGTTCTTTTGTTTCATATATTCTGAAATTAAATATAAATGTATAATTTTTCAATTAATATAATTTTCTAAGGGTTTAATATTAGGTATAAATAAGCAGAGATATTATTATTTATTATGTGCCCACTGCTTTCTGAGTATCAGGTTAGATAATTTTGCATATACTCTACTTAAATCTGATAACAATTAATTGTGGGTTTAGAAAGGCTAGTACTTTTCCCATATACATTTCCTCAAGCTCCATTATACCATGGAAGTGCAATTGTGGAAATAATACTTCCTACTGAAAGTACTTGAATATACAAGAGAAAATTGGAGCCAAAAGAACATCTGATTTAAAAGTGCAGGATTGCAAGAATGTACTGATGTATTTGGAATAGTGCCCATTTGATTAGGAAAATATGTTGCACTGGAAATCTTATTTATGTGAAAAAGGCTATCTCATATTTTAATTATCATAAAAGCTTTCTCATAAAAATATTTTGAAACTTTAGAAAGAAAGAATGGCCCAGTTGAAGCTTTCTCTGATATTCAGGCTGACAGGTGAAAAACAAGATTATGCCCTACCCTTCTGGATTTATAGAATTATATACCTAATTCATTGAACAGCCTTAAATATTCTTTTCACTCTTGCTCTGGATTCACTGTTAGAGAGTCAATTATTGAAAAATCCCATTTTGTGTAACATTAAAATAAACATCTCTTTGTGACTATTTTGCTACTCCTGTACTATAAATGCAACATGTTTTGAGTTATATTTCCTATAGTAGATGGAACTTTAACTGCTGTTTTAATTTTGTCCTTCTTGAAGCTAATCATAAAGCAGAATTAGAAGCACTGTCTCTGGCCAAGGATATATTTTCTATAATGTTAACTGGGTATTGTAGCAATCAAAGTTTGTCTTAGCTTCAGTAAGATCATGCACCAAGTAACTGAGTGCCTCATACACAGAAAAGCAAATTACAGTTTCGGGAATTTGGTTGGAAACAAATTTTGTGCAAAATAAAATTAATTAAAAATCCCAGTATCGGGCTTCCCTGGTGGCGCAGTGGTTGAGAGTCCGCCTGCCAATGCAGGGGACACGGGTTCGTGCCCCGGTCCGGGAGGATCCCACATGCCGCGGAGCGGCTGGGCCCGTGAGCCATGGCCGCTGAGCCTGCGCGTCCGGAGCCTGTGCTCCACAACGGGAGAGGCTACAGCAGTGAGAGGCCCGCGTACCGCAAAAAAAAAAAAAAAAAAAAAAAATCCCAGTATCATTTAAACAAAATCTCTTACAATAAGAATGTTGAAATGCCCTGAAAAATTTCCCTAATAAAAAATGCAAATAGAAAACATTCCATTTGATATTTATGTTTTAAGTGTAGGATGCATTTAATATTATAGTCATCTTAATTCTGAAAGAAAGCAGCCTCCTCACCTGATTGAAACACTTTCCTGTATACTTTTCTCAAAACTTGAGAACAAATGTAAATTCTGACAACTAGTTGGCCAAGTGGGAAGAAAAGGTCTCCATGAAAAGTCACAGTTAGTTATTTCATTTGTTTTGATAAGGTGAACATATCAATCACATCTTTGGAACAGGGGGGCTTCTTACTATAACAGCATATTTACTTGCTTGATCTCCCTACCTTTTCCTTATGTCATCTCCATGAATAAGGATCAGGAGATTCTGTTGCTTATTGTGGCTCTGATGAAAGATTTCCCATAATAAAACCTAAAATGCAAGCAGACAGAATGTTTAGATCTTTATCTCTGCTTTCTTAGCACTGGTTTCTTATAGTCATGCAGACCTGAGGTTTCATTCAAATTATGATTTTACTATCTGCGTGATCTTGGAGAAATTATTTACTTTTTATGACACTTTTTTTTTTCATCTGTGAAACCTTGATGATATCCAACCTATAATTTCTTGTGGAAATGCATTAACACAGCATCTGCAAAGAACAAATCAAGAATATTTCTCCATTGTCTACTTTCTTTGCCTGATACATTATTTATGCTTCAAGTTAAAGTTGTAAAATCCTCATGTGACAGACCTTAACCAAACTTACTTAAATTATTTTCTACAATCCAAAAGTTCATTATCACATCACTAGAAAAGATCAGTGTTCAACACAAGTTTAACAACTGTTCATTGAAGTTAATACCTAGTTTGACATTTTATAATGGTTCATTAAGATGTGTCCAGAAGTTTCTAAATAAGCCATGTTGAAGCAACACCAAATCTCTGAAAACTAACCTGTTTTTTTTTTACTAAGTATGCATTAATCTCTCTATGTAGAATTTCTTTTTCCTCAAAGTATAGCAACATTATTATTAGAGAATAATCCTCAGAGATATTGAGAACAGTTTGCTTCACCCCTGGTTAGTGGGCATGTGTATAAAAGTTCAAGTTTACAGAAGTTTACATAAACTCTCCTTTGAGGAGAAGATGGGGCTGTGGGCATTTTAGTTATTGGCTATTGTATTGAAATGCAGAATAATCTTAAATTGGTAAAATATAAAATATTTAGTGCAAGAATTAGACAAAACTGAAGGTTCAGAGAGTTAGAAACACCTTTGGTAGAGGGAATAGGAAGAGGGAACTAACAAATTATGCCTCAGGCCCTGTGCTTAATTCATCATGTTTATTACCTAATTTTAGAGAAAGTAAAATTGGAAGAGTAGAGAGTCATCTTAAAACAGATGGTAGTTGAAACCAAGATTTCAAATAAATTGGCTAAGAATTTAGAATGAGGCAAAAAAGGAGACAATCAAAAGAGAATATTGAAAAGGTAACCCTGGGCTGAGAAATGAAATGGTCCCCAAAGTTTCGTGGTTTACCATTATATGGCATCAAAATAAATATCTGAACTCCAAATATTGATTAGCTGATAGCTCTAGAGAGCTTGGGTTATGTCTTTCATCTGTATTTCTTCAGTGTCTTCTATGTATTGCCTCCCCTAAAAAAGAATGTTTACTAAATGAAAATGTGTTCAATTATACCAGTATCACTTAAGCACTTGTTTGTATAATGTTATCTTTGATACTCTGATAATGACAAAGAGAACAAATTATAGCCTATTCTAAATAATATCACCATGCTATTTTACAGATGTTTGATATAAGAAAGTAATGAAAATCAAAGATTTTTTCCAATTGTAATACGCTTTAATTTAAAAAAAAATCCCAAAAGGTGAAATAAAAATGTGTAAATTCTATTTTTCTTTTCTTGCTAAGGTGATTAAAATGCCTATCTTACACAAATGTGTGTTTTGCTTTGAAATCTTGATGCTTCTATTGATACAAAATTCTTAAGTTAAAGCTTATTTAAGGTATATGTCAGTAAATGATTACGCAAAGATGCTTAGGAATACCAGTATGGCAATATTTAAATCTTTCCTGCTATCATTAATATTTAAATAGCAAGTTACTGTAGAAACATTATTCTTTTGGGACGATATGCTAAGTTTATACTTGTGCATTGTGTTTCATCAGGATGCAATCGTTTTCTTAATAATTAGAGGAAGTTCAGAACTTCTGAATTTTAAAATCATTAGTAATTGATCACTTCAAATGAGAACACTGCTGTTATGACTAATGAGTGAATTGCTAAAGTTTGTAATAGATGATATTTTGTACTGAGAGAGAAATGACTATGTATGATGATTTGTTATCTGTTTCTCAACAGGATACTGCAAAAATAAAAATGATTATATCTTAATTGCATATTTCCTTTTTACACGTTTTAATAAAGTTTTGGAGCAGAGGGAAAGATTAAAGTTCAGTTATATACGTATACTATATCATGACAATTTTCTATTTCAAAGAAAAATTAAATTTTCTGCAAAATCCTAGTGTGTGAAGGTTTCTGACCAAAGTGCTTGTAAAGTAGGTAATTAGAGAAAACTTCACTTTTATCTCAATAAAAATTTCCTCAAGGGTTATTTGTATACTTATTATCTGTTGAAGCAGTAATCTCAGGATGTTCTTTATCTGTTATTGTACAAAGAGTACTTGTAACCATGAACTATTTATGTAAACTATACACATAAAACTCACAAATACATATGTGTAGTATTGGTTTTCCAGCTTATATTCCAAATACTTTTTTCAATGCTTAGGTTATTTCAGTACGGTTGCCCATTATCGCCACTCTTCTTGACTGCCTATCATGTAGACACATAGCAAGTGTTTCCTTAATGGATGTCATCTCCCTTTATTTCTCCTTTTCTCTCACTCAACAAAAACAGACACAAACTCATATTTGACTATTTTGCCTCCAGTTCTTTTCCCCATTACCAAAAACACAAACATCTCTATCAGGAGTTGCTCCCATTAGTTTTCATATCAGAAGTATTCTTAACGATAGCCCCAAATCATAAATAACTATCATGTAGCTATCCATATTTACTTGTTTACAGTTGTACAACCTCCAAAGAGAAAGCTGAACAATACATTATGACTGATTAAAATTTCCAAGTTTTTTTTTTTTTTCCTTTTTGAATTAAATCCTTTGTTTCATCTAACAAATGGTAAGTTTATAAAACATAGGATATCCTTCTGGGATGATTTATAAACACAGATTCATTTTATTTAATTTAAAAAAACATAAGAATATATACTAAATTTTACCTAAATGTCAATATTCCTGGTCTTAGACCCATTCCAGAAAATATCTTCCTACTTCTAATTATTTTTTCCATTGGTTCATCACCAAAAGTTGAAAGATTGATTACTTGCTTTATCCTACCTCCACTAATGGCAAATAATAAATACCCAATGATACACAAAGATAACCCCACCTTTACATAAGAAGGGTAAAAATTGGAACAAAAGAAAAAGGAATTAAAATAATGTAGTTATTAAAAGCTTCACATTTAATGTTGATATTTTAATTGTATCAGAGGGTTTTTGAGGCTTTCTTCATCTTAAAATTCTAATGGGGAATTATTCTCAGAATTTGAAGACAGGTGCATTGTGAATATTTCATCCCCAAAGTCAATGTATATTTCTCTTGTTGACTAATAAAAATATATTATTTTTACCACCAGGAGGTATTAAAAATTAAAACCCTCCAAATTCTTCTAAGATTTTTTATTGTTTTTACACCTCTCAGAGAATTATATTTTAAGTGCAATGGAAAGGATAATTTTTCCTGTGTTGTCACCTCTCCAAGAGTTTTCCACTCTGAGAAGCAGAGGAGACCTTCACAAGTGAGAATACCAAAATAGAGTTGAATAGCTTTTAAAACTTTGTTATTATATAATTCTTTAAAATTTTTTCTAGTAAAATTGCCATGGTGTGTGTGTGTGTGTGCACGCATGCACACACGTGTGTGTGTGTGTGTGTGTGTGTGTGTGTGTGAATGTTCCATAGATGCTACAAAATCATTTTGGTGGTAGCTTATGCAAATACTGTCTGTAAAAGTATAGATATAGCTACACATGGAATTTTAATGAATATCTTAAAGTTCTTTAGAGTATCAGTATATGTGATATGACAATAATTACCTGAAAATATCATGTGCTCACATTGTATTAGATACTGTTTTGATAGATTTTCATCAAAAACTTGTATCTGTTATGCATTATAATTATTTGTATGTTACAGATGCATTGATGTTAAAAGAGGTTAAGAAAATAATCCAAAGTCACAAACTAATAAGTGGAAAAATAAAATTCAGATACTGAACTTTTTTCAATGCCTGATCTCTTAATCACAGGCTATCCCTGAAGGTCTTGCTCAAAATTAATCTCACGAATTAGAAAATTAAGACAAGGAAAACATTTCCTGAGTCAGATTTTGAGCTCATACTTTCCTAGTTCCAATAGATTTTTGTTGTGCCACGTATTGTTTGTTATGCCTGACATAAATTTTAAGTCAATAAAGTGAGAAATGGATAGACTCTATTAAATACACTTGCATTTTCCAAGTTTTTTAGTTCAATACCAATTCTAACATTATAGTTCTAATCAATTCTAACAACTAACATTGCTTAGTTATTGAGGCATCTTTATTCTCTCTGATCCAACAGTTAGATTTCAGGAAGACTAAAGTTCACCATATTCAGTTAAGAAAATAAATGAATATGAACAGTTTTGAGGTAAATCTGAAACTAAATACTTTAAATACAGATAGTTTTAAAATACCAAGAGCTTATAAGTACATGCTAAAACTATATATAAGAACATACTATTAAAATAACTGAAACTCCAGTCTTAAAAAAAAGATTGTACTTTTTTACTGACTTTGTTTTTTACAAAACCTACAGAAAAGAAAAAGTATAGTCAACAGTATCGGCAGGAGACCTTCAAGATGGCAGAGGAGTAAGATGTGGAGATCATCTTCCTCCCCACAAATACACCAAAAATACATCTACATGTGGAACAACTCCTACAGCACACCTACTGAATGCTGGCAGAAGACCTCAGACTTCCCAAAAGGCAAGAAAATCCCCACATAGCTGGGTAGGGCCAAAGGAAAAAAAAAAAAAAAACAGAGACAAAAGCACAGGGATGGGACCCACATCTCTGGGAAGGAGCTGTGAAAGAAGAAAAGTTTCCACACACTAGGAAGCCCCTTCACTGGTGGAGATGGGGTGGTGGGGGTAGCAGTGCTGGCGTTGGTGGACAGGGGGAAAGCTTCAGAGCCACGGAGGAGAGTGCAGCAACAGGGGTGCAGAGGGCAAAGTGGAGAGATTCCTGCACAGAGGATTGCTGCTGACCAGCACTCACCAGCGTGAGAGGCTTGTCTGTTCACCTGCCACAGTGGATGGGAGATGGGAGCTGAGGCTCGGGCTTTGGAGGTCAGATCCCAGGGACAGTACTGGGGTTGGCTGCATGAACACAGCCTGAAGGGGGCTAGTGTGCCACAGCTAGCCAGGAGGGAGTCTGGGAAAAACTCTGGACCTGCCTAAAAGGCAGGAGACCATTGTTTTGGGGTATGTGAGGGACTCCTTCCCTGTCTGCCCACAGAAGGCAGAGCGCTGCCTAAATGAGCCCCAGACATGGGCGCAAGCCGCAGCTATGAGCTTAGACCCCAGAGATGGGCATTAAATGCTAAAGCTGCTGCTGCAGCTACCAAGAAGACTGTGTGCAAGCACAGGTCACTATCCACACATACCCCTCCGCCCACCAAGGAGACTGTGTAGCCCACCACTGCCAGAGTACCATGATCCAGGGACAACGTCCCTGGGAGAATACACGGTGCACCTCGGGCTGTTACAATGTTACGGTGGCCTCTGCTGCTGCAGACTCACCCCACATTCCAATTATAACTACCTTCCCCCTCCTTCCTCCTGGCCTGAATGAGCCAGAGGTCCCTAAACAGCCACCAATTTAACCCCATCCTGTCTGGGCGGGAGCAGAAGCCTGAGGGCAACTTACATGCAGAGGAGGGGCCATAACCAAAGCTGAGCCCCAGGAGCTGTGTGAACAAAGGAGAGAAAGGGATATTTCTCCCAGCAGCCTCAGGAGCAGCAGATTAAATCTCCACAATCAACTTGATGTACCCTGCATCTGTGTAATACTTGAATAGACAATGAATCAACCAAAAATTGAAGAAGTGGATTTGGGGAGCAAATGTAGACTTGGGGATTGCTGTCTGCGACTGACTTGTTTCTGATTTTTATGTTTATCTTAGTATAGTTTTTAGTGCTTGTTGTCATTGGTGTATTTGTATATTGGTTTGTTTGCTCTCTTCTTTTTTTTAATTACCTTTTTATTTTTATTTCTCTTAAAAAATTTTTTTTTTCTCTCTTTTCTTCTGAGCCATGTGGCTGACAAGGTCTTGCTGCTCCAGCATGATGACAGGCCTGAGCCTCTGAAGTGGGAGAACTAACTTCAGGATATTGGACCACGAGGGACCTCCCAGCCACATGTAATATCAATCAGCAAGAGCTCTCCCAGAGATCTCCATCACAATGCAAAGACCTAGCTCCACCCAAAGGCCAGCAAGATCCAGTGCTGGATGCCCCATGCCAAACAACTAGCAAGACAGGAACACAACCCCACTGATTAGCAGAGAGATTGTCTAAAATCATACTAAGTTCACAAACACCCCAAAACGCACCACCAGACGCAGTGCTGCCCACCAGAAAGACAACATAGAGCCCCACCCACCAGAACACAGGCACCTGTCCCCTTTACCAGAAAGCCTACACAAGTCACTGAACCAAACTTACCCACGGGGGCAGATCCCCAAACAACAGGAACTACAAACCTGCAGCCTGTGGAAACGAGACACTGAACACAGTAAGTTAAGCAAAATAAGAAAACAGAGAAATATACAGCAGATGAAGGAGCAAGGGAAAAACTCACCAGAACAAAGAAATGAAGAGGAAACACGTAGTCTACTTGAAGAAGAATTCAGAGTAGTGATAGTAAAGATGATCCAAAATCTTGGAAATAGAATGCAGAAAATACAAGAAATGTTTAGCAAGGACCTAGAAGAACTAAAGAGCAAACAAACAATGATGAAAAACAAAATAAATGAAATTAAAAATTCTCAAGAAGGAATCAATAGCAGAATAACTGATGCAGAAGAATGGATAAGTGACCTGGAAGATAAAATAGTGGAAATAACTACCACAGAGCAGAATAAAGAGAAAAGAATGAAAAGAATTGAGGACAGTCTCAGACACCTCTGAGACAACACTAAATGCGCCTACATTCGAATTATAGGGGTCCCTGAAGAGGAAGAGAAAAATAAAGGGTTTGAGAAAATATTTGAAGAGATTACAGTTGAAAACATCCCTAACATAGGAAAGGAAATAGTCAATCAAGTCCAGGAAGCACAGAGAGTCCCATACAGGATAAATCCAAGGAGAAATACGCCAAGACACGTTAATCAAACTATCAAAATTAAATACAGAGAAAAAATATTAAAAGCAGCAAGGGAAAAGCAACAAATAACATACAGGAGAATCCCCATAAGGTTAACAGCTGATCTTTCAGCAGAAACTCTGCAAGCCAGAAGGGAGAGGCAGGACATATTTAAAGTGATGAAAGGGAAAAAACTACAACCAAGATTACTCTGCCCAGCAAGGATCTCACTCACATTCGATGGAGAAATTAAAACCTTTACAAACAAGCAAAAGTTAAGATAATTCAGCACCACCAAACGAGCTTTACAACAAATGCTAAAGGAACTTCTCTAGGAAGGAAACAAAAGAGAAGGAAAAGACCTACAAAGACAAACCTAAAACAATTAAGAAAATGGTCATAGGAACATACATATCAGTAATTACCTTAAGTGTGAATTGATTAAATGCTCCAACCAAAAGACACAGGCTTGCTGAAGGGATACAAAAACAAGACCCATATATATGCTGTCTACAAGAGACCACTTCAGACCTAGGGACACAAACAGACTGAAAGTGAGTGGATGGAAGAAGATATTCCATGCAAATGGAAATCAAAAAAAGGTGGAGTAGCAATTCTCATATCAGACAAAATAGACTTTAAAATAAAGACTATTACAAGAGACAAAGAGGGGATGCTACATAATGATCAAGGGATCAAGCCAAGAAGAAGATACAACAATTGTAAATATTTATGCACCCAACATAGGAGCACCTCAGTGCATAAGGCAAATGCTAACAGCCATAAAAGGGGAAATTAACAGTAATACAACAATAGTAGGGGACTTTAACACCCCACATTCACTAATGGACAAATCAACCTAAATGAAAATAAATAAGGAAACACAAACATTAAATGATACATTAAACAAGATGGACTTAATTGATATTTATAGGACATTCCATCCAAAAAAAAAAAATACATTTTCTTCTCAAGTGCTCATGGAACATTTTGCAGGATAGAACATGTCTTGAGTCACAAATCAAGCCTTGGTAAATTTAAGAAAATTAAAATCATATCAAGTATCCTTTCCGACTACAATGCTATCAGACGAGATATCAATTACAGGAAAAAAGACAGTAAAAAATACAAACAAATAGAAGTTAAACAGTAAGCTATTAAATAACCAATAGAACACTGATGAAATCAAAGAGGGAATCAAAAATTACCTACAAACAAATGACAATGAAAACATGACAACCAAAAACCTATGGGATGCAGCAAAAGCAGTTCTAAGAGGGAAGTTTATAGCAATACAATCTTACCTCAAGAAACAAGAAACATCTCAAATAAAGAACCATCTCCCTGATACCAAAACTAGACAAAGGTGTCACAAGAAAAGAAAACTACAGACCAATATCACTGATGAACATATATGCAAAAATCCTCAGCAAAATACTAGCAAACAGAATCCAAAAGAACGTTAAAAGGATCATACACCATGATCAAGTGGGGTTTATCCCAGGAATGAAAGGATTCTTCAATATATGCGAATCAAACAATGTGATGCACCATATTAACAAACTGAAGGATAAAAACCATATGATAATCTCAAAAGATGCAGAAAAATCTTTTGACAAAATTCAACACCCATTTATGATAAAAACGCCCAGAAAGTAGGCATAGAGGGAACTTACCTCAACATAATAAAGGCCATATATGACAAACCCACAGACAACATCGTTCTCAATGGTGAAAAACTGAAACCATTTCCTTTAAAATCAGGAGCAAGACAAGGATGCCCATTCTCACCACTATTATTCAACATAGTTGTGGAAGTTTTAGCCACAGAAATCAGAGAAGAAAAAGAAATAAAAGAATCCAAGTTGAAAAAGAAGAAGTAAAGCTGTCACTATTTGAAGATGACATGATACCATACATAGAGAATCCTAAATATGCCACCAGAAAGCAACTAGAGCTAATCAGTGAATTTGGTAAAGTTGCAGGATACAAATTAATGCACAGAAATCTCTTGCATTCCTATACACTAACAATGAAAAATCTGAAAGAGAAATTAAGGAAACACTCCCATTTACCATTTCAACAAAAAGAATACAATACCTAGGAATAAACCTACCTCAGGAGACAAAAGACCTGTGTGCAGAAAACTATAAGAAACTGATGAAAGAAATTAAAGATGATACAAACAGATGGAGAGATATACCATGTTCTTGGATTGGAAGAATGAATATTGTGAAAATGACTCTACTACTCAAAGCAATCTACAGATTCAATGTAATCTCTGTCAAAATACTAATGGCATTTTTCACAGAGCTAGAACAAAAAATTTCACAATTTGTATGGAAAGACAAAAGGCCCTGAATAGCCAAAGCAATCTTGAGAAAGAAAAATGGAGGTGGAGGAATCCGGGTCCCTGACTTCAGACTATACTACAAAGCTACAGTAATCAAGACAGTATGGTACTGGCACAAAAACAGAAATATAGCTCAATAAACAGGAGAGAAAGCCCAGAGATAAACCCACGCACATATGGTCACCTTATCTTTGATAAAGGAGGCAAGAATATACAGTAGAGAAAAGACAGCCTCTTCAATAACTGGTGCTTGGAAAACTGGACAGCTACATATAAAAGAATGAAATTAGAACACTTCCTAGCACCATACACAAAAATAAACTCATAATGGATTAAAGACCTAAATGTAAGGCCAGACACTATAAAACTCTTAGAGGAAAACATAGGCAGAACACTCTATGACATAAATCACACAAGATCCTTTTCGACCCACCTCCTAGAGAAATGGAAATAAAAACAAAAATAAACAAATGGGACCTAATGAAACTTTTGCACAGGAAAGGAAACAATAAACTGGATGAAAAGACAGCCCTCAGAATGGGAGAAAATATTTGCAAATGAAGCAACTGACAAAGGATTAATCTCCAAAATTTACAAGCAGCTCATGCAGCTCAATATCAAGAAAACAAAAAACCTAATCCAAAAACGGGCAGAAGATCTAAATAGACATTTCTCCAAAGAAGATATACAGATTGCGACCAAACTCATGAATGGATGGTTAATATTACTAATCATTAGAGAAATGCAAATCAAAACTACAATGAGGTATCACCTCACACCAGTCAGAATGGCCATCATCAAAAAATCTACAGACAATAAATGCTAGAGAGGGTGTGGAGCAAAGGCAACCCTCTTGTACTGTTAGTGGGAATGTAAACTGATACAGCCACTGTGGAGAACAGTATGGAGGTTCCTTAAAAAACTAGAAATAGAACTACCATATGACCCAGCAATCCACTACTGGGCATAGACTCTGAGAAAACCATAATTCAAAAAAGTCATGTACCACAATGTTCATTGCAGCACTATTTACAATAGACAGGACATGGAAGAAATCTAAGTGTCCACCAACAGATGAATGGATAAAGATGTGTCACATATATACAATGGAATAATAGTCATAAAAAGAAATGAAATTGAGTTATTTGTATGTGAGGTGGATGGATCTAGATTCTGTCATACAGAGTGAAGTACGTCAGAAAGAGAAAAACAAATACCGTATGCTAACACATATATATGGAATCTAAAAAAAAGAAAAAAATGGTTCTCATGAACCTAGGGGCAGGATAGGAATAAAGACGCAGACATAGAGAATGGACTTGAGTACAGGGGGAGTGGGAAGTGTAAGCTGGGACGAAATGAGAGAGTGGCATTTACATATATACACTACCAAATGTAAAATAGATAGCCAGTGGGAAGCAGCTGCATCGCTAGAGGATATCAGCTAGGGGAGATCAGCTCGGTGCTTTGTGACCACCTAGAGGGGTGGGATAGGGAGGGTGGGAGGGGGATGCAAGAGGGAGGGGATATGGGGATATATGTATACATATAGCTGATTCACTTTTTTATACAGGAGAAAGTAACACAACATAGTAAAGCAATTATACTCCAATAAAGATGTTAAAAAAAAATCAGCATCAGCAAATGTTTTCATTGTGTAATTCAGTAAGGAAATTTAATTACAAAACTACAAATATCATATTTTATTTAATTCTAATAATGTTTTGCAAAATTGATTAATAAAAGCACTATTTGTCTGGCACAATAAGGAATAATTTTCTGCATTATTACTTAGTCCCTTGAACAATTCAACTCAAATCCATGGTACTTGGCAGTGATTCATGAAAAGAAAAGCATCATCAAGTACATTTGACTTTCTGAAGGACAAAGTTATATAATATAAAAATACAAATATAGCAAATGGAATGAGATGTGAATATTATCAGGGACGAATTAATAATATCTAGTCATCCTATGTGGCTAAAAATAAGCATTTTAAGAAAATAAGATTCAGTAAAGATAATCAAAGTCATGTTTAGTAAAATGCACATTAACAAGAAATAATCAAAATATAAATACTCAGTGTGGAGAAGATATTTTAGAAGACATTAATGCCAAGGATACATGGAATTATGGTACAAAGATTAACTGAGAGAAAGAGATGCACTGTAAAGAGATTGTCATAAAATGGATAAAAGCCCACACCAACAAGAAACTTTATTTTTACCCCCTATTCTGTCCAAATATGAGCCTATCAAGAGCAGGCCATCTGCAACCTGCCTCAATGAGGAAATGATCCCATCAGTCTGGATTTCATGATTTTGAGATGTAACCAAATGGTCTCAGCAGGAATTTAGAAAAAATATTCTTCTGTGTTCTACTCCAAACCACTAACATGTTTGTTTACAGCTATTTGAACTTTATTTTTCTCCTTTCACCCAGCTTCTTTAAATCGTTATTTTCTTTGTTTTACTTTCCTCTGTTTGGTCTTAGTTATTTGAATATTATTGTTATATCTGTGCTAAGCCATGGTTACCCTCAGATTACTACTTATTCTATCCATTCTTAGCTATATCTTATTTAAATCTTCATATTCATTCCCTAATACAACTTTATCTCCTGAGTTTTAGCAAAAGTAGCTAATAGAGAGGAATAAAAGTTATTATATAACAATTTGATATCTTTTTATTGTTGAAAATAACAAATATATAAAAAGAATACTGTAATAAAACAGCAGTGAATCTACAGCCCAGATTCAACAATTAACAACTCATGGTTTATCTTTATCTCCACCCACTACTTATCCAAACCACTTATATTGAAGCAAACCACTTATATTGAAGCAGATCAACTAACCTATATCCAGTGTGTTCAAATTTATCTAATTATCTTACGAATTTTCAAACAGTTTGCTTACATTTTAATGAGAATTCTAATAATGCCCAAATAATTGATGAGTCTCCTTGTTGGTTTTACACGTTAACCAATTTAAAAACTTTATATTCTGTTTTGTATACAACTTTAGACGCTGAATCAGAATAAAAATAAAGTCATGGGGCTTCCCTGGTGGCACAGTGGTTGAGAGTCCGCCTGCCAGTGCAGGGGACACGGGCTCCTGCCCCAGTCCGGGAGGAGTCCACATGCCACGGAGCGGCTGGGCCCGTGAGCCATGGCCGCTGAGCCTGCGCATCCGGAGCCTGTGCTCCACAATGGGAGAGGCCACAACAGTGAGAGGCCAGCCTACTGCAAAAAAAAAAAAAAAAAAAATACATAATAAAGTCATAATAGTCTAGAAGGTTAGTGTTGAACACTCCTATGCCAAGTATTTTACTGCATGTTTAGACAAATTTTGGGGTTGGTTTTTAAAATCAAAATATATTTCCTCAGTTTACTAACCCATGCAATTACATACTTGAGGAAGGACTTCTCCTCAGAGATATACATAAAAATGGCAATGTCTGTCTAGGCTCTAGTGTTGCTAAAATAAATCAGAATTAATGATACTACAGGAGAATAGATGACTACCATGTTCATTCAGAAACCTTTAGATGTTGCTTTCATGTATTCTTGTGTCATTGAAAACAGGCTTTTTTTTCTCATAAAAAGATCATGGTTAACTGTCTTAAAGAGTAACCAGTTGATATTTTAGCTTCAGAGAGAAAGATAATTTGAAATGCTTTCAACTGCTCCATGCCAGGTGGAGGAGGATGTATTTTCTATTACTCTCTGATGTAAGGAGAAAGGTCACATTATAATCATAATAACTTTTATATTTATAATTTCATCTAACAGTAAACCATTTATACTGTGTTAGGAAATATTTACTAATTCTACTCCTATTATATTGGAATTTTATATCTGGATGAAGGGGTAGAAAAGGCAGTAGTAATCAAAGGAACTTGATTTTGGTATTATGAAATTGCTTTTTGGATATGAAATTTGGGACAAATTTCTTAAACTTTGAACATCCATCCCATCAATTTTATAGTGTGTCAAACAAATTTACATCATAAAATTGCTTGAAAATAAAGTAGCAATATTTATAATACATAGAAAATAGTAAATGTTATTAAATTAATGCTTTAGGAATCATTATTCTGAGGAATATAACAAATCGCAAAGGATTCCTGATTTAGAATTCTGCTGCTAAAGAGAAGATTGCTTTCATTAAATACATAATATGTGTCAGGTACTATACTATCTTTTAGTGTATGTGTATGTGTTTATGTGGGCATAATTTGAATTTAAAAATGAAAATATGTTAGAATTTTGAGCCCAATTCTACAAATAAGAAAACTAATCTCACAAAAGTTTAGTTACTTCTTATCTGTTTTCCACATGGCCACAGGAAATACATCAAAGAGAAAAATTCAACTTTTCTTTTACTGGCCTATTCACAGTAGTTTAATAGAAAATTTTGGATTTTAAGAAAGCTTTATCTTTTGAAATAATACTATTGAAGACTGGGAATGAGGTGCCATTATAGTCAAAGAGATTTAAAATAATTTAAGACTTGTGCTTCCAGTTATGATAGAGTAGCTGGCACCAAGCTAGTCTTCCTGCCTTAAAAAGTCACAAATGGACAAAAATATATAGCAGTGTTCTCAGGTATTATAAAACAAGCAAAGAAATTCTGCAGAACTGAGAAAATAGAAATTGAATTAAGTAAGCTGCAAATGGTCTTAGTTGTAAGTCTGGGTGCAATTTCCTGTTTGTGGCATAGGTTGTAAGCACCCAATCAGAGTACGGCTCTACTTTGAAGTAGAGGTAGCAGAGATCTGAGTTAAGAGGAGCTGAATCTGTTGGAACTCGTGATGCCTGGCTCTAGAGAAGGAGCTATATTGAGGGGGTCTCCAAAGCTCTGTGTTGAGGTTTGCCATGAGTTCTTGGCTGAAGACTGGACTGTGCACATGCAAGGCAGGATACACATGGATAAACAGAGAATGGTTACTCTAAAATTGAAAAGTGAAGAGAAGTACTAGAAATCAAGTAGTGTGGGAAATAGTGGAATACCGGTCCATCCATAGTGTACATACAAAGTTAACAAGTCATTAACACCTTGAGAATCCAGCTGAGACACTAGAAATGTCTCATATTACAATAAAAAAACACACTTTAGGGGCTTCCCTGGTAGCGCAGTGGTTGAGAGTCTGCCTGCCAATGCAGGGGCCACGGGTTCGTGCCCCGGTCCGGAAAGATCCCACATGCCATGGAGCAGCTGGGCCTGTGAGCCATGGCCGCTGAGCCTGTGTGTCTGGAACCTGTGCTCCGCAATGGGAGAGGCCACAACAGTGAGAGGCCCACATACAGAAACAAAAAACAAACAAACAAACAAAAAAAACCCAAAAAAAACCACTTTAGTAAGTCTTTCTCTAGATTTATTCACTAGATCTTAAACAAACCCACAAAACATACAGTAGACAGAGTTTGGAAGTTGAGGGGCTTGTGTAACATCTTGGATCTTCTCTAAAATAAAATGTAAAACAAAGCCTACTAAATTATTCAAGATGATCAACCACTAATTAGACTACTTACTAGAACAAAAATACATATTTTCAGAAGAAAAAACATATTCCTAATCTCTATAACAAATCATGAACAATGTCCAGTATGCAAAAATTACTAAATAGGCAAAGAAATAAGAAAACAGGATTCCTAGTCAGGAAGTTAGACATTGCCTGTAGAAACAAATCAATGTCAAGATGGTTCACATGTTGGTTCTAGCAAAAATATTTTAAGGTAGCTATTATATCCAAAGAACTAAAGGAATATGTGCTGAAATAATTAAAGAATAGTATGATCATAACGAGTGAACATTTAGGAATTCTAAGTAGAGAAAAGAGAAAAATAAGAAAATAAACCAAATGTAAAATCTAGAATTGAAAGCTGCAATAACTAAATAGAAAAATTCACTGGTTAGATTTAATAAAGAATTGAAAATAGCAGAATAGTCCATAAACTTGATGAGAAATCAACAGAAAATATTTAATATAAGGTACAGAAAGAAAACAGTTTAGGGATTCCCTGGTGGTGTGGTGGTTAAGAATCTACCTGCCAATGCAGGGAACAGGGGTTTGAGACGTGGTCCGGGAAGATCCCACATGCTGCAGAACAACTAAGCCCGTGTCCTACAACTATTGAGCCTGTGCTCTAGAGCCTGTGCACCACAACTACTGAGCCCACATGCCACAACTACTGAAGCCCATGAACCTATAGCCTGTGCTCTGTAACAGGAGAAGACACTGCAATGAGAAGCCTGCACACCACAACAAAGAGTAGCCCTTGCTCGCCGTAATTAGAGAAAGTCCGTGCACAGCAACAAAGACCCAATATAGCCAAAAATAAATAAATTAAATAAATAAATTTTTTTAAAAGAAAGAAAAGTTTAATAAAATGCACAAAACATGAGGCATCTCTGGAAAAATAAGAAATGGTCAAATATTTAGAAGAAGAAAATATTGAGAATGGGAGAAATATTTTTTGAAGACACTATAAGAGAAACTTTCCCAAATTCAATGAAAAACAGTGACTTACAGATCTAAGCTCAAAAATCCTAATTTAGGAAAAAAAAAAACAAACCTATGCACATCAGAGTCAAACTGCTGGAATGCTATTATAAAGAGGAAATATGGAAATCATACAGAGAAAAAGACATATTACATTAAGAAGATCAAAAATAATATTTCTTTTGGAGAAAGTAGGAAAAATAATAAATGTCAGAACATAAATCAAAGAAATTTAAAAGATAATACAGAAAATTAATAAATTCAAAAGTCATTTTTAGGACAAATTAATAAAAATTTTAAGTCCATAATAAGATTGTCTAGAAATGAAAATAGAGGGAACACATATCTTACAAATATTAGGAACAAAATTGTATATGACTGCAAGTCAATTAGAAATTAAATATTAAAATGAAGTATTAAGAAAAATTCATGCCAATAAAGTTGACAACGTAGACAGTACTTGGAAACAATTTATCAAAACTTACATCAGAAAAAATATGAAGAGCTATTTACTGTTCAATTAATAGTAAATTACTATTTGAATTTAAAATAGAAATACGTATGAAAAATATCAAGCCCAGATGCTCACACTATTGAATTCTACAAAAATTATAAGGAAGTAATCATACAAAATTTAGATAAACTCTTTCAGTAAGGGAACATTACCCAATTTACTTTACGAGGCCAGTATAACACTGATACAATAATCTGGCAAAGATATTTAAGGAAAAAAAAATATCCTCCTAGAACATATATGCAAATGCATTTAACAAAATATTAGTAAACTGAAGTCAGCACTATATAAAAAGGATAATCTATCATGACCAGCAAGATTTACCCCAAGAATGAAAGGTTCATTCAACAATCAAAAATCGGGGCTTCCCTGGTGGCGCAGTGGTTGAGAATCTGCCTGACAGTGCAGGGGACACGGGTTCAAGCCCTGGTCTGGGAGGATCCCACATGCTGCAGAGCAACTAGGTCCATGAGCCACAACTACTGAAGCCTGCGCGTCTGGAGCCTGTGCTCCGCAACGAGAGGCTGCGACAGTGAGAGGCCCGTGCACCGCAATGAAGAGTGGCCCCCGCTCGCCACAACTGGAGAAAGCCCTCACACAGAAACGAAGACCCAACACAGCCAAAAATAAATAAATAAATTTATTTAAAAAATAAAAAATCAATCAACAGAGTTCACCATATTAACAGGAAAAAAGAAAGAAAAGCACACAATTATCTCAATAGAAAGAGTAGAAAAAATATTTGAATAAATATGCCACATGTTTATCATAAAAACCTTCAACAAACTCAGAGCAGAGTTAACCTTTCTCAACCTTATAAAGAGCATCTATTAAAACCCTACAGCTAACATTATAGTTAATGACCAAAGACTAATTGCTTTCTCTTTTAAAATAGCCACAATTCAGGGATGATTGATCTCATCATTTTATTCAATTTTGTACTAGATTCCTAGCCAATGTAATATGTAATAAAAATAAAAGGTGAAAAAGAGAGGGCAATGAAAAAAATGTCTCTATTTGCTGAGCTTTTGCCTAAAAAATCATGAAGAATCTACCCCAAAAAACTATTAGAATTAATTAGTGGTTATAGCAAGACGTTATAATGTAAATAAAGTAATAACCAAAATATGGAAAATATTTTAAAATACCATTTAGTATAGCATCAAAATCATGAAATATATGAAATTACATTTAAGAAAGGATTTGTAAGACTTCTACATAGAAAATTACAAAATAAGCTGAGGGAAAAAATAAAGATTTAAACAAATGTGGACATATGCCATTTAATATTGGGAAAAATATATTTTAAAATACTCCTCAAATTTAGAGTCACCAAAATCCATTTCCAAAATCTCAATTGATGAGATTTTCTAAAATTTATATTGTAATGCAAAGGATCTAGAACAGCCAGAGAGGGAGAGAGAGAGGAAGGGAGGGAGGGAGAAAGAGAGAGAGAGAGAGAGAGAGAGAAAATGAGATATTGAGAAAGAGAAATTAAAAGAAGAAATTTGAAGAATAAAAACTACTTGACTTCAAAACTATTATTAATCAAGAAAGTGTGATATTGGTTTAAGAAAATGACATATAAATCAATGGAAAAGTATAGAGAGTACAGAAATAGAAAATAAACACACACACACACAAACATTATTTAATTTTCTACAAAAGTAACTCATGGGAGAAATAATTTTATCTTCAGTAAACCATTTTTAAAAATCTGTTAAATAACATGTCTATCCCTACCTACCTCACAGCATATACCAACATCTGTTCATAAATATAAATACTAAATCTAACATTCTAATTTTTTAAAAAAATACATAGAGTATCTTCACAAGAAAGCAATTATTTCTCTCATAGTACACACACACACACACACACACACACACACACACCACTCATATTTGAAAGGTAATATTATGGAATATCGTGGTTAAATTGGACTTCATGTATATTAAGAATTTTACTCTTCAAAATATAATTGAAAAAAATTAAAGGGCAAACAGCTGGGAGAAACTGTTTGCATAAAAATATCTATCAAAGAACTTGTATCCAGAATATATTTATAAAGAACTCTAATAACTCAATAATACAAGGACAAATAATCCAATAAAAATGGTCAAAAACTAGAACATGTATCTCAAAAATATGTAGAAAAGACCAAAACACATATGAAAAGAGTATCAGCATCATTAGTCAATAGAAAAATTTAAAAATAAAACACTGGAACATTATTTAGCAATAAAAACCAACAAACTACCAATACAGACTACATGGAAGACTCTCAAAAAGTTTATGCTGAGTGAAGGAAGCGCCTATGCTGGAAACAAAATGCAGATACTGTAACACACCATGTATATAGAATTTTAGAGACAGCAAAACATAATTTATAGTGACAGAAATCATATCAGAGCTTTCCTGGAGTGAAGAAAAAGTTGGCTGCAAAGGGGCATGCGAGAATATTCTGGGGTGAAGAAAATATTCTATACCTTGATTGGAGATACATGTGTCAAAACTTGAACATTACAAACCTATCATGCGCATTTAATTGTAATCATATATGCAATAAATTTGAAAACAATATAGTGATAACATGAGAACGGATGTCAGAGTCATGAATAACATGATACAGTCCTTTGTTTTTAACATAGGCATTCACTTTTAAATCTCAATTACTATCCACCACAAGCATAGGTACTGAATTTGATATTACAGATAATGAAATCAAAATCCATAGACATTCATTAGTCTCAAGACTCTCACGTTGTCTCAGAACCCTCACCTAGAACCAGTATGTATCAGAATTATTTTCTTTAAAGAGGAACTCACAGTTGAAAATGTTTAAAATGTGTAAATTGCATTATACAAAAAATGTTTTGAATCCCTTTGAAGCATTTTTATAGGACTAACAACTCTTTTTTTGTCTATGTAGTTTTTCTATTCTCATTTATTTTTCTATAAATTGAGTAATGAAAACATTGATATTTGAAAATATGAAAATCTTTGGAGCTGGAGAGGGGTTTGGTTATCAAAGTGACATCTGAGTAAATTGGAGAAGTTGAAGGTTTGGTAGAAAAACACCTTGAGGAACCTTAACTGTTGACATGATTTCTTTCAGCATGAGAAGCAGCGTGTATATTTCAAAACTGAAACTATATTGTATTTAATATGTCATCCCCTTTACTGTGCTGTGAAACTGCACTTTACTGCTAAACAATGGGAGTGTAAATTAACATCCTGGTTTAGTCTACAGTCATAATCAAATCCCAGTGCTCCAGGGCACAGAGCATGTCTGACAAATGAAAACAAAATAAAACAAAAAGAGTCAATGTACTGTGCACCTACACTTCCACCATTAAACTACAACTTATTTCTGGTGTATGGCAACAGTTCTATAGTGATAGTGGTTTGGAACCTTGACAAAGTCAAACCATTTTGTCACATGTTATTCACTTCTAAACCAAGGAAGCACTATACCAAATTAAGTTGCTTGCAAAAACATGTGCCTTACTTATCAAAAACTGATGGATTTATTTATCACAATTATCATAATTTTGTTAGTTTATTTCTTTATTTATATGGGTCCTTAGTAAGAAACAAAGCAATATTAACATCCAAGTCCTTGACCGTTAAAGCCTATTCTCTTTTTGCTAAGACAAAAGGGAAATACCAGGGAGACCTTACAAATCCCCAGGAGAAGTGACATATTTCATAGAATGTACCTAGTTTTGAAAAAGTAAAGGGGACATTTTTGCTAGTATTTATAATTGATGGAAGATGTAGGAAGGGGCAAAACACCACAAGTATCAATGATTTAAGAGTGTGAAAAGAAAAAAGAAGAGATTCAATTTTTCCTGGTCACTCATGTGGAAAGAGGAGTGTTATTCATATTGCACATTCAAATCAAGGTCTATCTTTAGAACATTTTTATGTCACCAAGATTTCAGACACACCTCTACTCATAACAGTTAGAAATAAATGAGCCATAGTAGATCACAGAGCTCATTCTATACCACATTCACTTCAGTTTTCCTGGGAGCAGATGTATGAATGATCTTAACCAGAAGGCCAAAAGAATACTCCATTTCAGAATTCATGACAGTTATTATAATTTCAAAAAAAAATAAAGAGAAACAAAACAGATACCAATAACAGATGGTCTAAAACTTACTGCACACATTTTATGTATAATTGTACTAAATGCCAGGGTATAAAAAGAATGACAAAAAGGAGAAAAATGGAATATTAAAGCTAGAGATCGGGTAATTTTTAATGAATTTCTTACTTTGGAGCTCCATTTACTTGTAAATTACTTGATAATTTTGATATGATGCATTTAATTTTGTAAAATATTTTGTTACTGCAAAGATTACCTATTTTATTTTGTATCATATAGCTTTCATCAAATTTTGTATATTCTATTACTCTTTCTAATTTCAGTATTAAGTCTCTACATAGCAAATTGCATGCTTAAGTCACATTTTAAATGGTATTAAAACTTGATTTCCCATAATACAGACTCACAATTTGTATGTTTGCCTGAATTTAAATAATTGAATTTAAGTAATTTAAGTAACTGAATTTAAGTAATCCATATGTAGTTAAAATAACCAAATATAGATCCAGTACACTTGGTATTTATGTAGCTAGTAATTTGGCAAAAAGGATTTTTCTCAAAACCTTAATGTTCCTCATCCTCACTGAAGAAAACTAGGGATTTATGCTTCCTTTCACCTTCTGTTCCATCTGACTCTTAGACTATCAGCCTCACAACAAAAAGCCTTTTCTTCATGAACATAGACCTCTTTGCTCCTAGGGCAAGTCACTGACTTAGCCTAATACCACAATCAGAAAAGTCATTTAATAAATGTCTTGATAAAAATGCATGAGCAGCTGTTTCTTTATAAAAAGAAGTAAACTAGAGTGACGGTCTGAGGGGGAGAAAGTGAGGGAAGATTCTGGAATGAACGATTGAGTTGGACAGCCAAAAATATGTAGGAGGTTGATGTTGAGTAAATCGCCATTCCCACAGAAGAAAACATACTTAAAACTCTTCAAATGAATAACAATAAACATCTCGAGAAAAGTGATTTTCTACCTTCTTGACTAATTACTTTTGCTTTCTTTGTAAATGTATATCTACCTATTATCTATCATCTATCTATCTATTTTCTATCTATCTATCATCTATCTAAATATCTGTTTATTCTACCTATCTATCTTTTGATCCATCTAGTACATATATTTTTCAGTCTTGTCACCTGAATGTATGATTCGATACGTTGGTGAATCATTGATATCATGATTATGATATTTCATTCAAAGTTAGGAGATTGGTTAAGGGACTCTAGGATTAAACAGCCATTAATACTATCTTAAATTCTCTGGATGCAAATAAAATTTATTACACTGACAATCCTTTACTCTTTTATTTAGAATATATAAATAAACATGTATAAATATATAAGAAACACAACTACTGTCATAAAATGGTTTGCATATTTAATTCTTAAAATTTTTTTGATTAATGACATTATGTACAAATGCAATTCCCAATAATCAATTCTGAAAATGTTACTTATCAGACATTATATTTTAGACTGTAAAGAAATTGAAGTTAATTATAGCTTTTAAAATAAAGTACTACACATTATTTAGTGCCTAATTTATTTATTTTTTATATCTTTATTGGAGTATAATTGCTTTACAATGTTCTGTTAGTTTCTGCTGTATAACAAAGTGAATCAGCTATAGGTATACATATATCCCCATATCCCTTCTCTCTTGCGTCTCCCTCCCACCCTCCCTATCCCACCACTCTAGGTGGTCACAAAGCACCAAGCTGATCTCCCTGTGCTATGCGACTGCTTCCCAATAGATATCTGTTTTACATTTGGTAGTGTACATATGTCAGTGCTACTCTCTCACTTTGTCCCAGCTTACCCTTCCCTGCCCCACTGTGTCCTCAAGTCCATTCTCTACATCTGTGTCTTTATCCTGTCCCATCCCTAGGTTCATCAGAACCATTTTTTTTTTTAGATTCCATACATATATGTTAGTATACGGTATTTGTTTTTCTCTTTCTGACTCACTTCACACTGTATGACAGATTCTAGGTCCAGCCACCTCATTACAAATAACTCAATTCTGTTTCTTTATGGCTGAGTAATATTCCATTGTATATGTGTGACACACCTTCTTTATCCATTCATCGATCAATGGACACAGGTTGTTTCAATGTCCTGGCTATTGTAAACAGTGCTGCAGTGAACATTGCAGTGCATGTCTCCTTTAGAAATATGGTTTTCTCAGGGTATATGCCCAGTAGTGGGATTGCTGGGTCATATGGCAGTTCTATTTTTAGTTTTTTAAGGAACCGCCATACTGTTCTCCATAGTGGCTGTATCAATTTACATTTCACCAACAGTGCAAGAGGCTTCCCTTTTCTCCACACCCTCTCCAGCATTTATTGTTTGTAGATTTTTTGATGATGGCCCTTCTGACCGGTGTGAGGTGATACCTTATTGTAGTTTTGATTTGCATTTCTCTAATGATTACTGATGTTGAGCATCCTTTCATGAGTTTGTTGGCAATCTATATTTTCTCTGGAGAAATGTCTATTTAGGTCTTCTGACCACTTTTGGACCAGGTTTTTTGTTTTTTTCATATTGAGCTGAATGACATGCTTGCATATTTTGGAGATAAATCCTTTGTCAGTTGCTTCATTTGCAAATATTTTCTCCCACTGTGAGGGATGTCTTTCATCTTGTTTACGGTTTCCTTTGCTATGCAAAAGCTTTTAAGTTTCATTAGGTCCCATTTGTTTATTTTTGTTTTTATTTCCATTTCTCTAGGAGGTTGGTTAAAAAGGATATTGCTGTGATTTACGTCGAAGAGTGTTCTGCCTATATTTTCCTCTAAGAGTTTTATAGTGTCTGGTCTTACATTTAGGTCTTTAATCCATTTTGAGTTTATTTTTGTGTACAGTACTAGGAAGTGTTCTAATTTCATTCTTTTACATGTAGCTGTCTGGTGGTCTTAGCACCATTTATTGAAGGGGCTGAATTTTCTCCATTGTATATTCTTGCCTCCTTTGTCAAAGATAAGATGACCATGTGTGTGTGGGTTTATCTCTGGGCTTTCTATCCTGTTCCACTGATTTATATATCTGTTCTTGTGCCACTACCATTCTGTCCTGATTACTGTAGCTTTGTAGTATAGTCTGAAGTCAGGGAGCTTGATTCATCCAGCTCAATTTTTCTTTCTCAAGATTGCTTTGGCTATTTGGGGTCTTTTGTGTTTCCATACAAATTGTGTAATTTTTTTTGTTCTGGTTCTGTGAAAAAGGCCATTGGTAGTTTGATGCGGATTGCATTGAATCTATACATTGCTTTGGGTAGTAGAGTCATTTTCACAAAGTTAATCCTTCCAATCTAAGAACATGGTATATTTCTCCATCTGTTTGTACCATCTTTAATTTCTTTCATCAGTGTTTTATAGTTTTCTGCAGGTCTTTTGTCTCCGTAAGTAGGTTTATTCCTTGGTATTTTATTCTTTCTGTTGCATTGGTAATTGGGAGTGTTTCCTTACTTTCTCTTTCTGATTTTTTGTCATTAGTGTATGGGAATGCAAGAGATTTCTGTGCATTAATTTTGTATCCTGCTACTTTACCAAATTCACTGATTAGCTCTCGTAGTTTTCTGGTAGCATCTTTAGGATTCTCTATGTATAGTATCATGTCATCTGGAAAGAGTGACAGCTTTACTTTTTCTTTTCCAATTTGCATTCTTTTATTTCTTTTTCTTCTCTGATTGCTGTGGCTAAGACTTCCAAAACTATGTTGAATAATAGTGGTGAGAGTGGGTACCCTTGTCATCTCCCTGATCTTAGAGGAAATGTTTTCAATTTGTCACCATTGAGAATGATGCTGGCTGTGGGTTTGTCACATATGGCCTTTATTATGTGGAGGTAGGTTCCTTCTATCCCCACTTTCTGGAGAGTTTTTATCATAAATTGGTGTTGAAGTTTTTCAAAAGCTTTTTCTGCATCTATTGAGATTATCAATTGGATTTTTATACTTCAATGTGTTAATATGGTGTATCACATTGATTGATTTGCATATATTGAAGAATCCCTGCATTCCTGGGATAAACCCCACTTGATGAAGGTGTATGATCCTTTTAATGAGCTGTTGGATTCTGTTTGATAGAATTTTATTGAGGAGTTTTGCATCTATTTTCATCAGTGATATTGGCCTGTAGTTTTCTTTTTTTGTGACATTTTTGCCTGGTTTTGATATCAGGTGATGGTGGCCTCATAGAATGAGTTTGGTAGTGTTCCTTCCTCTGCTATATTTTGGAAGAGTTTGAGAAGGATAGGTGTTAGCCCTTCTCTAAATGTTTGACAGAATTGGCCTGTGAAGCCTTCTGGTCCTGGCTTTTGTTTGTTGGAAGACGTTTAATCACAGTTTCAATTTCAGTGCTTATGATTGGTCTGTTCATATTTTCTATTTCTTCCTGCTTCAGGTTTGTAAGGCTGTACTTTTCTAAGAATTTGCCCATTTTTTCCAGTTTGTCCATTTTATTGGCGTATAGTTGCTTGTAGTAATCTCTCATGATCCTTTGTATTTCTGCAGTGTCAGTTGTTACTTCTCCTTTTTCATTTCTAATTCTGTTGATTTGAGTTTTCTCCCTTATTTTCTTGATGAGTCTAGCTAATGGTTTATCAATTTTGTTTATCGTCTCAAAAAAACAGCTTTTAGAATTATTGATCTTTTTTATTGTTTCCTTCATTTCTTCTTCATTTATTTCTGATCTGATCTTTATGATTTCTTTCTGTCTGCTAACTTTGGGTTATTTTTTGTTCTTCTTTCTCTAATTGCTTTAGGTGTTAGGTTAGGTTGTTTATTTGAGATTTTTCTTACTTCTTGAGGTAGGATTGTATTGCTATAAACTTCCCTCTTAGAACTGCTTTAGCTGCATCCCATAGATTTTTCAGTCGTCGTGTTTTCATTGGCAATTGTTTCTAGGTATTTTTTGATTCCCTCTTTAATTTCCTCAGTGATCTCTTGGTTATTTAGCAGCGTATTGTTTAGGCTCCATGTGTTTTTATTGTTTACAGATTATTTCCTGTAATTGATATCTAGTCTCATAGTGTTGTGGTCAGAAAAGATACTTGATATGATTTCAATTTTCTTAAATTTACTGAGGCTTGATTTGTGACCCAAGATATGATCTATCCTAGAGAATGTTCCATGTGCACCTGTAAAGAAAGTGCATTCTGCTGTTTTTAGATGGAATGTCCTATAAATATGAATAAGTCCATCTGATCTAATGTGTCATTTAAAGCTTGTGTTTCCTTATTTATTTTCGTTTTGGATGATCTGTCCATTGGTGAAAGTGGAATGTTAAATTCCCCTACTATTATTGTGTTACTGTTGATTTCCCCTTTTGTGGCTGTTAGCATTTGTCTTATGTATTGAGGTGCTCCTGTGTTTGGTACATAAATATTTACGATTGTTATATCTTTTTCTTGGATTGATCCCTTGATCATTATGTACTCTCCTTCTTTAACTCTTGTAATAGTCTTTATTTTATAGTCTATTTTGTCTGATATGAGAATTGTTACTCCAGCTTTCTTTTGATTTCAACTTGCATGTAATACCTTTTTCCATCCCCTCAGTTTCAGTCTGTATGTTTCCCTAGGTCTGAAGTGGGTCTCCTGTAGACAGCATATATATGGGTCTTGTTTTTGTATCCATTCAGGTAGTCTGTGTCTTTGGTAGGAGCATTTAATCCATTTACTTTTAAGGTAATTGTCAATATGTATGTTCCCATTACTATTTTCATTTTGGGGGTGTTTGTTTTTATAGGACTTTTCTTTCTCTTGTGTTTCCCACCTAGAGAAGTTCCTTTAGCAGTTGTGGTAAATCTGGATATGTACGCTGAATTCTCTTAACTTTGCTTGTCTAGGAAGGTTTTAATTTCTCCGTCACATCTGAATGAGATCCTTGCTGGGTAGAGTAATCTTGGTTGTAGGTTTTTCCCTTCATCACTTTAAATAGGTCCTGCCACTCCCTTCCGGCTTGCGGAGTTTCTGTTGAAAGATCAGCTGTTAACCTTATGGGGATTCCCTTGCATGTTATTTGTTGCTTTTCCCTTGCTGCTTTTAATATTTTTTCTTTGTATTTAATTTTTGATAGTTTGATTAATATGTGTCTTGGTATGTTTCTCCTTGGATTTATCCTGTATGGGACTCTCTGCCCTTACTGGACTGATTATTTCCTTTCCCATGTTAGGGAAGTTTTTGACTATAATCCATTCAAATATTTTCTCAGACCCTCTCTTTTTCTCTTCTTCTTCTGGGACCCCTATAATTCAAATGTTGGTACTTTTAATATTTTCCCAGAGGTCTCTGAGACTGTTCTCAATTCTTTTCATTCTTTTTTCTTTATTCTGATCTGTGGTAGTTATTTCCATTATTCTATCTTCCAGGTCACTTTTGCATTGTTTTGCTTCCATTACTCTGCTATTGATTCCTTCTAGAGTATTTTTAATTTCATTTATTGTGTTGCCCATCATTGTTTGTTTGCTCTTTAGTTCTTCTAGCTCCTTGTTAAGCATTTCTTATATTTTCTCCATTCTATTTCCAAGATTTGGGATCATCTTTACTATCATTACTCTGAATTCCTTTTCAGGTGGACTGCCTATTTCCTCTTCATTTGTTTGGTATGGTGGGTTTTACCTTGCTCCTTCATCTGCTGTATAATTCTCTGTCTTCTCATTTTGTTTAAATTACTGTTTGTGTTATCCTTTTTGCAGGCTGCTGGTTTGTAGTTCCTCTTATTTTTGGTGCCTTCCCCCAGTGTGTGAGGTTTTTTCAGTGGCTTCTGTAGGCTTCCTGGTGGCGGGGGGGACTGGTGCCTGTGTTCTGGCAGGTGGAGCTGGATGTTGCCTTTCTGGTGGACAGGGCTGTGACTGGTGGTGTGTTTTGAGGTGTCTGTGAACTTAGTATGATTTTAGGCAACCTCTCAGCTAACGTGTAGGGTTGTGTTTGTATCTTGCTAGATGTTTGGCATGGGGCGTCTACGATTGAAGCTTACTGGACATTGGGTGGAGCTGGGTCTTAGTGTTGAGATAGATATCTCTGGGACAGCTCTCTCCAATTAATATTACATGGGGCTGGGAGGTCTCTGTTGGTCCAATGTATTGGACTCAGGTCTCCAACCTTGGAGGCCTAGGCCCAATACCCGGCTGGAGCACCAAGACCTTGCCAGCTGCATGGCACAGGAGAAAAGGAAGAAAAACAGAAAAAAACAACAGACAGAGCCCCCAAACAAATGGTAAAAGCAAAATTGAACAGACAAAAATCACACAAAGAAACAAACACGCTTGTAAAAAGAAAAAAGCAAGCAAACAAAAACTAA